>NW_022631021.1:14731235-15181552 GCF_010015895.1 Lontra canadensis | reverse complement strand
AGAGAGAGGGGGAAGCAGGCTCACCGCTGAGCAGAGAGCCCGATGCGGGGCCCGATCCCAGGACCCCGAGATCATGACCCAAGCCGAAGGCAGAGGCCCAACCCACTGAGCCACCCAGGCACCCCCTTTTTCTCTTATTCTTTAGGATTTAGAATTTTCTGGAGACTTTTCTTTTTTAAGATTTTATTTATTTATTTGACAGAGAGAGAGAGATCATAAGTAGGCAGAGAGGCAGGCAGAGAGAGAGAGGGGGAAGCAGGCTCCCCGCTGAGCAGAGAGCCTGATGCGGGGCTCGATCCCAGGACCCTGGGATCATGACCTGAACAGAAGGCAGAGGCCCAATCCACTGAGCCACCCAGGCACCCCTCTGGAGCCTTTTCTGACCTATTAGATAAAATCTGTATTCATGTATATAAAATAAATGTTTGTTATTTGAAATACATTAGTGCATTTTGCAAAGCTCAGAATCCAGATTTTCACTGCTTGTAAAATACCAAGCTCATCTTCACTTTTTCAGAAAGCTAATTGCTTATAGGTGAAACTAGAAAGCAATAAATAATAATATGGCAAAAAAAAAAATGATTTTAAGAGGTTGACAGGAACAAAAATGAAGTCCTGAGAGATCTTTAATTCCTTGGGAGGAGTAGGTACCTCCTGTCCTATTCCCAGGATTTACACTCTCTTCTCTGACTTTTCTGATATTGTTCAGTGAAAGGGTATGCTTATGTTCAGTTTCACTAGCAAGTATTTAAGAAAGGATGTAATTCTAGGGATTCAGATGAGTTTTTTTCATAATTTCTGAAATAAATGTGGGTAGAAGAAAACAGATTTTTAAGTATCCTCATGGTTTGCAGCCATGGCTAAGATTTGGAGATATTGATGAATGACATCAATGAAAATCTGTTTTTGGCATTTTTACTACATGCTCTAAGTTTTCCAACTCTCCTCCTAGCTTTTTTTTCTTTGAGCATTTTTGGAGCCACAATTTGATTGAAAACCCATTCTGAAGAATTTCACTGTAATCACTGAATTACAGTAGATGAATTTACTTCTGCAAAATTAGGACTCATTAATCTACTAGGCCAACTCTGCTCTTTAAAGGAAAATTGACTCTGTTTTGCATATTTATATCATGCCTTAGTACTGAATTTTATCTTCCTATTCTGTAATTTTTGTTGTCATCTATTTGCTTATCTTTGGTTGTTGCTTTTTATTTTTTAATCCCTTTTCCTTTTACTCTTTTGACATCCTCTCCCCATCCTTAACAACATCTACTTAATATCCTGTAAAATACTTAAATTTTTATCTTTGCCACCCAAGGCCAACCCTTTTTTCCATCTCCTATGCTACTACTTTGGGGAATATCTCTTTTGTAATTGTCACTGTGAAACCTATTATGGATTTGCTTCTCTTAACCAACTTTATTTGGAATGAGAGATGCATATAAGTAGGTCTGTATGGGTACATTAGAGTTGGAGGTAAGATACAGGTTATTGTTACATACTGATTGTTCCCCTCCGAGTACCCCTGTACACTAGGTGTTTTTTTAATTATTCATTCATATTCAGTGCTCTTTTGAATTTATTGCTTTTGGGGGACACTGTGTACCTTATTCTGAATTTTTGTGAAATGCAGAGGTCATACAGTACATAAAGAAGGGCATGGGCTTTGGGTTCAAGGCTAACTTTGCTGCTTCTTCACTGTGTGATTTCAGGCAAGTTAGTCAACTTTTTCAGACCCTCACTTTTTATATCTATAAAGTTGTAAGAATTAGTGATATGTATAAGGTATCTAGCACAGCATGTAAAAGTACTGTGGGTGCTCAATAAGTAGTAGCTATTTTTATTATTACTACTGTAAGAAGGTATTCCAAGCCACTACTTTTTTTTTCCTTAGTTTTTCTTTCCAATAGTTTTTATTGTGGTAAAATATACAGAACATAAGATTTACCATCTTAATTAACCATTTTGAAGTATGTACTTCAGTGGTGTTACCTACATTTACATTTTGTGCAGCCATCACCATATCCATTTTCAGAGTTCTTTTCATCTTGCAGAATTGAAACTTTATATCCATTAAACAGTAATTCTCCACTACCATTTTCTTTTCTTTTTTTTTTTTTTTAAGATTTTATTTATTTATTTGACAGAGAGAGATCACAAGCAGGCAGAGAGGAAGGCAGAGAGAGAGGAGGAAGCAGGCTCCATGCTGAGCAGAGAGCCCGATGTGGGGCTCGATCCCAGGACCCTGAGATCATGACCCAAACCGAAGGCAGCGGCTTAACCCACTGAGCCACCCAGACGCCCCTCCACTACCATTTTCTTTATGCCTGGAAAAACACCGTTCTATAGAAATTTGACTAAGTACTTCATACAGATGAAATCCTATAGCACTTATCTCTTTCTGGCTGGCCTATTTCACTTAGCATAATGTCCTCAAGATTCATCCATGTTCTAGCAAAGATCAGAATTTCCTTCCTTTTTAAAAAGGCTGAATAATAGTCCATTATATGTATAGACTCTATTTTGCTTATCCATTTATCCCCGATGGGTACTTGGCATTATACCCATGTTTTTAGCTATTGTGAATAATGCTGCTATGAATATAGGTGTATAAATATCTCTTCGAGACCCTACTTTTGTATCTTTTGAGTATATACCCAGAAGTGGAATAGCTAGATCATAAGCTAGTTCTATTTTTAATTTTTTGAGGAATTTCCACACTGTTTTCCATAGAGACTGTATCATTTTACATCCCTACCAAGAGTGTAGGGATGTACCCTACCTTGTACACTCTACCAAGAGTGTACAAGGGTTCTAGCAAAGATGTAGAAAAACACTTTGCTAACACTTGTTATTTTCTAGGTTTTGTTTGGTTGTTTGTTTTAAGATTTTATTTTTTTGACAGAGAGAGACAGTGAGAGAGGGAACAGAAGCAGGGGGAGTGGGAGAGGGAGAAGCAGGCTTCCCACTGAGCAGGGAGCCCAACACAGGGCTCGATTCCAGTATCTTGGGATCATGACCTGAGCAGAAGGCAGACACTTAACAACTGAGCCACCCAGGCGCCCCTGTTTTGTTTGTTTTTGATGATAGCTATCCTAATGGTGTGAAGTGGTATCTCATTGTGATTTTCATTTCCATTTCCCTAATGATTAGTGATGTTGAGCATCTTTTCATGTGCTATAGCCACTACATTTCTTAAAGTAATGAGAATTATCAAAACTAAGTGCCAGAGATGGGTACAGTCCTTAAATCATGATATTTCATTTATACCTAGATTTGAGATGCTTTTGTAACTAATTCTAAAATTCAAAAAAATAAGTCTTACTGAATCACAGTATGTTCAGATTCAGTTTAAGACAATTTTTTTTTTCCTCATGGAAGACTTAAAGACATCAGATTGCTGGGGTCCCTGGGTGGCTCAATGGGTTAAGCCTCTGCCTTCGGCTCAGGTCATTTGGACTCTCTGCTCAGCAGGGATCCTGCTTCCCACCACCCCACCCCACCCCCCGCCTCTGCCTGCCTCTCTGCCTACTTGTGATCTCTCTCTGTCAAGTAAATAAAATCTTAAAAAAAAAAAAAGACATCAGATTGCCTAGTCGTGAACTTTGTAACGAGAAAATGAAAGAGCAGTCTTCAGATGACTTTATTCCATCACTTTCCTAACAAATGGCTTTGTAAATAGTAGAATAATAGTGTTTTTTTAGAAATGATACTTGATATATTTTGGGACTTAGAAGATTTCTCAATGTCCACAAATACACATTATTTCTGTAAGAATGCCAGAATAACTCCTTCCTTTTAGCTTATTAGCACAGTGTTTCTATCTTAGATAGAATATCTAACAACCAGTTTCCTAAGGCTGTGTGGTTTGGGGTGTGAATCAGTGGACCTTTTTGAGAATCTGACAAAAACTTTCTATGCTTCTTTCCTCAAAAATGAACATGTATATACAATATCACATGCAACTTGTGGTCCCAAGGCTCCTAATTACCAAACCATACCACAAAACTCTCTTTATGATATTACAAAAGTTCATACTGTAAGTAACATCCAGTGAGAAGTTCTCTTACATTAATCATTGATTTAGATACAGTCTGCTGATTTTCCAGTTTTTTAAAATCTCAATAGCATAGACAAATGATAGAAGTTTGAACCTCTTCTTTTTTTTTTTTTTAATTTTTAAAAGATTTTATTTATTTGTCAGAGAGAGCATGTGCACAAGCAGGGGGAGCAGCAGGCAGAGGGAGAAGCAGGCTCCCCACTGAGCAAGAAGCTAGACGTGGGACTCAATCCCAGCACCTTGGGATCACGACCCGAGCTGAGGGCAGATGCTTAACTGACTGAGTCACCCAGGCGTCCCTAAACCTCTTATTTCTTGCTAACTTTTCAGAAATTTTCCATTATTAGGACCAGAAAGTGATACTAAGCTGGCGCTTCCTATATAAACAAGGAGGAATCACTGAGAATCAGTGATTATGTGATATCTTATTTTTAGTCATTGCCAGTTTTTCAGTTAATTTGAAAGTTTTTTCAGGAGGTGTTTATCTCAGTAAAGATAAAGAGATTCAGAGTGACTGATTCTATATATGAATGTCCAGTCAGTTGGCCATAAGGTATTACTTTTTTGCTTGGCATGGAGGGAACAGCCAAGTAGCTTTACTACTGGTGCTTTTTTTAGATCTCTGACTTAGGATAGATAAATCATTTACTTTCTGCAGCAAAGTAATCCTTTAGACTGAGTTTGAGATTGAATGTGTCATGGCTTTTGCCGTATAAAAATTCTCTCTCCTCCTAAGCATCAGGATTCCAGCATGAGCATTTTTATTACAACTATGATAAATGTATAAATCCCTGCAGAAATATTAAAACATCTATTAATTTGTCCTTAACTTACACCTTTGGCCCCCTTATCCTTCATTACTTCTGTTTTATAGTGTACATCTCCCCGTTTTAAAACTTGTCAAGGTACTTTCTAGTATCCTTTCTAGTAATTCTAATCAGAGGAGCCAGGTAGAGTTTTTCTTTTTGGACCTTTTACATTTTATTCACAAATATATATGTTCATTCTAACTCAAGAGTCATATTCCAAAGATGTGGATATAACTTGTCACTTAAAATGTTTTAAAGAAGAGAGGTGCCCGAGTGGCTCAGTTGGTTGAACTACCAACTCCTGGTTTTGGTTCAGGCCATAATCTCAGGATCATGGAATCCAGCCCCAAGTTGGCACCTCACTAAGTATGGAGTCTGCTTGTCCGTCTCCTTCCCTTCTGTTCTTACCCCTACCCCCTGCATGCTCTCACACCCTCTCTCCCTCTTTCCCTCTCTCTCTTTAATAAATAAATAAAATCTTAGAATATTTTAAAGATGAGACGGGGGTGCTCCTGGGTGGCTCAGTTGGTTAAGCATCTAGCTCAATTTCAGCTCAGGTCTTGATCTTAGGGTCATGATTTTAGGCCATGCATTGGGCTCCAGGTTGGGCGTGGAGCCTACTTTTAAAAAGATCAAAAAATAAAAGGGAAACTTTTTTTTAAAAAAAGAGGGAAGGGGGAGGGGCAAAGAGAGAGAGAAAATCTAAAGCAGACTCCATGCCCAGCGTGGAGTCAGAGGCGAGGCAGAGCTCCCATCACACAACCCTGAGATCATGACCTGAGCCAAAATCAAGAATTAGACCCTTAACCGACTGAGCCACCCAGACTCCCCAAAAAGGAACTAATCTTTATTGAAGGCCTATAATGCGCCAGCCACTATGCTAGCTACTTTTTATATTTGTAGTATTTGAAGATGTTTAAAAACATGTTTAAAGAATAACTTTCACCTTATTTCTCTTTGCAACACTTTGAGGTAGGATGTGTTAGGTTATCCCATTTCATAGATGAGGGAGCAGAGGTCCAGAAAGGTTAAAATAAGTTATCTGCAAGTATTTTTCTTTTTATCAGTATTTTCTGCTAAGGCTGAGGCTTTTACTGACAAAAGTGTCTGATTTTATGATGTAGAGAATGTGAATCATTGATTCTAACCATTTCCTTGAGAAATATGAGAGACTTTTTGCTGCAGTGTAATGACATTGCAGAGTTTGTGTAAAGATACCAAATATAAAAATTGGGGTTTTGTTTGTTTTTTAAATAACATTTAAAGATGCATGGGAGGGGCAAAAATAAAAAGATTTGATTATGGGTTCTGATATTGCTGATTCTATATTAAACATAGGTAAGGAAAGTGATCAGCACTATGAAGTAAATTCTCTTTCATCTCATAATAAAAGAAGCCCCTATCTCAGCCCCACTTTTCTGTGACTGAATTTCTACATTACCATTTTTTACGAGATCATTGGTGACAATTGCTTACATGAAAAATTCTTTGGGTGCTTAAATACAACAGAACTTAGCCAGATCTTCTAACTTAGTTGAAGAACGTTGACTTGATTTATGTAAAATTTTCTTTTTAAAAACACAGTTTTGTGTGTTTTTAAAAAGTTGCTTTTATTCTGTAGTAGTTAAACATCTTCCTTGCAGCTTTATGTAAAGTATTAACTTACCTAGAGTATTTTTTCTTTGGTATTGCAAGGATGAACTTGAACAGAGGCTGTTATGAGTTAGTGAATTCAAACTGAAAACAGATTTTTACTATACTTTAAGAGAATTTTTTTTTTCCTTGACATGACGGGACCTAGGACTTTGTCAAATCTCTTTACTTTATGTCTTCATTTTGGAATGAATGGGTGGAAGGAAGCCTTAAGTATGGTTGGTATTCGTAGAGCCATACCAATTACACAAATTTTTAAGGCCATCTTTAATACCGAATATAAAAGATTAGCTATGCTGTGAAAATATGGCCGATTGAAGTAGCATCATGCTCTGTCCAGGAGGCATTATATAAAATAATTGTTGAACTTAATTTTAAAAGTCTGTCTGCCTGTTGTTTCTTCAGCCTGTTAATGATACTATCTATAGGTTGTCACTTGGGCCCCATCCTGAAAATCTATATGATATGATTCTTTTTAAGGTAATGAAAATAGGAAAGAATATTCTTGATTTTCTCTGCTCTACAGGGGGCTACTGTTTGAGGGAAAGGAAACCTTTCTTAATTTTTGCAACTGAAAATCATGCTGATCTTTGTGATTCAAAGCTACAGTTTTGCCTTAGGCCTTGTATGCAATGATGAATTGTTTAGTCCAGTTAAGACATGCTGCTTTTGACTGGCATTAACTTTGAATTATAATAACAGAAACCTTGGGTACTTTCTCTTTATTCCTAATGTTTTAAGGCTTAATTTGTTGTTCTTCAAATTGTTAGCGCAATGTTTTATTTCCCTAAAACTTTGCTTGAAATACTTGAATTTATAGGTTTAGATAACATTATAAAAAACAAAAACAAAAAACCAAAAAGGCAAAAAGATGACTTAAATTTTTGCAGCAAAGAAATATAAACGAAATATAGTGGTTTTCATTTATAAACACTTTAAATATCTTTAATTTTTAAATGTATATTTGAATTTTTACATATGTTCCACAGAATCAAATATGTCCATATGACTTATATTCAGTTTTTTAAACCCTGATTCACTTACTATGGTGTATATATTGATTTAAATGTAGTTAAAGTGATAAATCCAATATTTGGTCACTGATTCAAATTTTTAAGTGACTTTCGCAATACCTGGTGAGTCAATGTTGTTTTTATAAACTTAGGTCTTTCAATATGAAAGTATATAAGATGTCAGGTGAGTGAGTTTGTGCCACAAAGAGGCATTGCTAATTTAAACCTGTGGTCTCTATAGCAGTGAATGCATGATTTTCAAAATAAGAGTTTTATCTTACCGTTCTTAAAAATTTCTAAGATGATTTCATGCAAATTAAACTTTGGAATTTATTTGCTAGATTTAAACAAGTAAACTAGCTTTTCTTAATTTCCAGTTTTTTTAAATAATAGAATTTTGAATTTCATCAACAGTGTGCTAAAAGAATTTTTCAAATAGTTTGAATATAGAGCTAAAATTGAATTGACTTATTTTATTAGCTACCCCCCCCTTGTTTTAAGTAGTATTTGGTAAGCATTTTTAAAAAAGCAAACCTACAAGGAAAATGGTATAATACTAATAAATTATAATTAGTAAGCTTGGGTATGGATGAAGTCATCAAAAATATTGTTTGATAATAAGTAAGTTAGGGCACAATAACTTTTTCGGAAATACATTTGCATTTATTGATTCTGCCTTACAGAATGTGACAGTGATGATAACCTGGGTATAAAAAATACTTCAATAGAAGAAGAATTGAGATCCACAGAAGGTAACCTAATGAAGTTAATCCTTTTTCTCTTTGACTATATCTGTGTGTTTTTTAATTGCTCCCTGTCTTGCCTCTTCACCTGCTCTTCATCTTCACCTACTCCCTCCTACCCCAGAATTTCAAAAACATTGTTTCCTTGTTTAAAGGAGAGTTTGCATTTTCCTATATAAGATGAGTTAGAGGCAAAAGCCTAAAATATTTTCTGACCCTTTCCAGAAAAAGTTTGCAAAACCTGGGCTAGGAAAAGGTTTTGGTTTCCAAATTTTTCTTTATTTTGAGTAGTATTAAATTAGGAATATTAAAAGTTAAGCAGTAGAATTATGAAAACAAGCACTTATATGTGAATATTAATGGACTGTTTCTATAAATTAATTTTTTTGTTCCTTCTTAAAGGAAAAGCTATTTTCTTCCAAAGGTTAAAAAGAACTTTTGTCTTAACCTCACATCAAGTCATTTCCTGGCTGTACCACTATTTGATTATGTTGTATGCCCATTTATTCACTTTGGTTTTTGCATAACAGACTGCTTTTTAATAACCATGGGGAAAAACAAAATGATTTTAGAGACTAGTTTAAGTTTCACTGAAGAATTGAAACCATTATACTGGCACCTTTAACATTAAAGAACAACAGTAGAAGCCTTAATACACATTCCAATAATGTATTTGTTGTTGGAGATTTGAGAGTGGGAATGGGGAGACTAGAAAATAGGGAGGAAAATGTAGCTTAACAAGCATAGACAAAATGGCCCAGCTGATTCATTTTCTGTGTATTTGCTTGATCGCTCACATAATGTAATTAGTTTAATTAAGAGCATACTAAAGCCGTGTTATTAGGAGTTTGGGAATTTGAATCTGGCAGTGAAATTTATTCATCCACTCAATGAAGTAGAAAACTCTAATCTTTCTTTCTTATAGCCAAAATTCAGTGGTTAAAGAAAGTTGGCAGTAAATCTGCAGCCTAATTGGAAGCAAGTTTTTTGACCAACTTGTTTTCCCAACATGGTTTTTCAAGATCTAGCTCGCTGCTTAGCAGCCACATAATGATGAGTTAAACAAGTGAAAGAACTTTTGTGAGTTAAAAAAAAGGGGGGTGGTGGGAGGCACCTGAGTGGCTCTGTCGGTTAAGCATCTGCCTTCCTAAGTGGCTGTCTTTAGCTCAGGCCATGATCACAGGGTTGTGGGATCAAGTCTTGTGTTGGGCTGCCTACTGGGCAGGGAGTCTGTTTCACCCTCTGTCTCTCCTCCTGCTCATGCTCACACACTTTCTTTTAGTAAATAAAATCTAAATAAATAAATAACCTGCCCCCTAAGTTGTTTATCAGGGCCACTAAAAGTTAAATACCATTGAGCATCTAAGTAGTAGACTTGGCAACCTTTATTTGCCACTCATGACTAATCCCATGGAAGGTGCACACAAAATCATAACTTTTAAATAACCACTCTTAGAAGCCTTCACAGTTTTTATGGTTCCTAGCTAACCCAGGAAATCTGAAATAAGTATAATGCAATGTGCGCCAGAGTTTCTAACATTTTGTTATCTATGGTTATTTTATGATTTGAAGTTTCTACATTTTTGTGATTCTTTAGATTGGCAAAAGGATTACTATAAAGAATTCAAGAAAAGATTCTCTAAACTTTTAACTAGTTATCATGAGGTATGAGAAATCAAAGTGTTAGATGTGTGCTTTATTTTTGGATGCTTTATATAAATAAGTTTGAGAAACACACAGTGTTACATGTAAGTTAAGGGATAGGACTCCTCCACAGTTCCTCTGATGCCCTTCTTTTTCCCCTTTCACCCAGTAAGAACTAGCTCAAATATCATCTCTTAGGTTGAACCATAGAGAACTGACATTTTGTAGACATTTTTGGGTGGTCAGTACTAGATTTACAATCTTAGAGTTAACTACTGCATTCATAAGGCTCCCTCTATACCATATCAAGTAGATTTAAAATTTTTCTGTCTTATCTCCTTTAGAAGTAAGATTATGTTTGTTGTTGTTTTCATTTCAATAGCACTTAGCACCTAGTGTTTGGCCCTAAATAATTGTTTGTTGAAGAGTAAACTTGTAACAAACTCCGAACATGTTAGAGCTACCAGGACCCACCTTTCTATAGCTGAATCAGAGAAATTAAGATAGAGGCAATTTGACTGGGAGAAGAGTGTGTGACTTTATTGACCCTACAGCATGAAAGCAAAGTGATATTTTAGTCCAAACCTAATAGCAAAACTCAAAAAAGGGGCACCTGGGTGGCTCAGTGGATTAAGCCACTGCCTTCGGCTCAGGTCATGATCTCAGGGTCCTGGGATCGAGTCCCGCATCGGGCTCTCTGCTCAGCGGGGAGCCTGCTTCCTCCTCTCTCTCTCTCTGCCTGCCTCTCTGCCTACTTGTGATCTCTCTGTCAAATAAATAAATAAAATCTTTAAAAAAAAAAAAAACTCAAAATTTAATTTTTTTTTCCAGTTTTATACCTTTACTTGACAATCAGTGATTAGTTCTCATCCATATTAACTGTAGATTTTTGAAATTGGTGACAGGTTCATAGGTGACAGTGTGTAGAGCTTGTTTGGTGAATCTTATCCTCGTTACGTTTTCTGGACAACCGCATATGGATATGGTATGGAACATTCCTTATTCCTTTGGCCCAGACATCTTTGTTGAGCCAGGTGTCAATGTGCACATCTGGAGTTCCCATCTCCTTCATGGCAAATTTCTGGATCTCTTTGAGTGTCCAGGGGGCACGCTTCTTGAAGCACTCCGTTGATGCAATTGTGAATGTCGATGGTGTATTCTCTGGTCACTACCTCATCAATGGCACAACGGCTCTTCTCGCCACCTTTCTTCGCAGAAGCCATTCTGCCAGGCCCTGGTTGTAAAGCTAAGTAACTTAAGTCTCTTCATTCTTTCCTTTCCAACACAACACGTAAATGCCTGACAAATGGTAGCAAAAGGCAGGATAAATCTGTTTGTGACTCTTGCCTTGAGGAATGGTTACTTCCCTCGTCTCCCCTCCCCTCCCACCACCATGATTTGTTTCATTCTTTTTTTTTTCTCTGTAGACTAATACTGACTACTCATGCCAATCATAAAGATCCTCTGTAATCTATTTTGTATACTGGAAAGGGGAAATGAGAACACATAGTGTGGTGATATAGAGTGCAGACTTTGGACTCAGACTGTCTTGGTTAAAACTCAGCTCTGCTACTTATGAGTTATGGTCAAGTCATTTAACTTCACTGTGTGTCAGCTTCTTCATTTTAAGAACTTGGAATACTAGTATACCTGTCTTACTAGAATAATTTGGTACATGGTAAACAGTACATGTATTGGTTGCTGCTGCTGTTACTGTGATTTTAATCATCATCATTACTATTATTCACTGTTATCTGCATCTAAGGACTGTTCTGGAGAATGGCTACTTAGAGGTATCTTCACTCAATCCACTAAAAAAGAAAAAAGACCAGCATTATGTGGGTGATTGCCATTGCAAAACCATCTTTCTATAAATGTCAGTGATTTGCCTAAGAGTTTCTTCAGATAATAGCAGTCACCATATACTTAATCTTATAAATATTAAAACATATTATTGCCAGTTTAAAGAACAAAGACAGGGTAAGAGAAAACTCTAATCATAACAAGTCTTCTAAACCTTAAGTAGTTTGCCTCCAGATTCATAATCTTAAAATGATGGGGCATGATTCATGTGTAAGTATTCTAATTCCTATTTCTGAGTTCTTTCTTATTCTACTGTAATTACCTCTCTTTCAAAGAGAGTGAAATTAAGGCAGACAAAATTCCCACAAATATTATTTATTTATTTATTTATTTTTAAAAATATTTTATTTATTTATTTGACAGACAGAGATCACAAGTAGGCAGAGAGGCAGGCAGAGAGAAAGGGAGGAGGAAGCAGGCTCTCTGATGAGGAGAGAGCCTGATGTGGAACTCGATCCCAGGACCCTGAGATCATGACCTGAGCCGAAGGCAGAGGCTTAACCCACTGAGCCACCGAGGCGCCCTATTTATTTCTTCATATAGCTTTCAGTTATTGTCTAATGTTCTTTCATTTCAACCTGAGGATTCGTTTAGCATTTCTTAAAAGGCAAGACTAGTAACAGACTCTCCCTTACTTTTGTTTATCTGGGGAAGTCTTCATTTCTCCATTCTTGAAGACTGATTTTGCTGGACGTAGAATTCTTGATTTACAAGGGTTTTTTTCAGCTCTTTAACTATGTCATCTCACTGCCTTCTGGTGTCTGGTTTGATGAAAATTAAGCTATTAATCTTACTGAGAATCTCTTACACATGATTAGTCGCTTCTCTCTTGCTGCTTTTGTTATTTTTGGTTTTTGATGCTGACTGTAATGTGTCTCAGCGTGGATCACTTTCAGTTTCTTCCTGGAGTTTGTTGAGCTTCTTAGATGTGTAGATTCATATCTTTCATCAAATTTGGGACATTTATTGGCCATTATTTCTTAAAATATTCATTCTGTCCCTTTCTTCTTCTTCTGGACTCCCATAATGCATATCTTATTGCATTTGGTGGTACTCCACCAGTCCTTTAACTTCTGCTTGCTTTTTTCCATTTTTCTTTCTTATCTTCAAACTGGATAACTTGTCCTGTCTTCAAGTTTGATGATTCTTTCTTCTGTTTGTTTAAATTTGTTAAACTCCTGTAATGAATTCTTGATTTTACTTGCACTTTTCAGCTCCAGAATTTCTATTTGGTGGCTTTTCAAAATTTCTGTCTCTTTATTGATATTCTCATTTTGTTCACACATTGTTTTCCTGGTTTCCTTTAGTTCTTTGTCTGTGGTTTACTTTAGCTCTTAGAACATATTAAAAAAAAAAAAAATATATATATATATATATATAACAGCCTGGGTGGCTCAGTGGGTTAAAGCCTCTGCCTTTGGCTCAGGTCATGATCCCAGAGTCCTGGGATCAAGCCCCTCATCAGGCTCTCTGCTCAGCGGGGAGCCTGCTTCCCTTCCTCTCTCTCTGCCTACTTGTGATCTCTGTCAAATAAATAAATAAATCTTTAAAAATAAATAAATAAATAGATAAAATAAATAAATAAATACAATAAATAAAATAAATTTAAAAATATATAAATAAAATCTTTTAAGAAAAATAGGACATATTTAAAGCAGTTGGTTTAAAGTCTTAGTCTAGTAAGTCCAATGTCTAGGTTTTTTCAGGGACAGTTTAACTTGTTTTTTTCCCCTTTAAATGGGCCATACGTTCCTATTTCTTTGTATTCTTTGTGTTTTGTTGTTGAAAACTGGTATGCAAATACTGTAGTACCTCTGGAAATCATATTCTCTCTCTTCCCCAGACTGCGGTTTTGTTGAAGGCTACAGTCGTCCTTTTGTTTACTTTTCCAAACTATAGTTGACCTTTAAACAGCATGGGGTTGGGACACTGACGCACCCACAGTAATTAAAAACTTAATTACTAATAGCCCACTATTGACTAGAAGCCTCCAATAACAAATTGCTTATTAATACATATTTTGTAGGGGCACCTGGGTGGCTCAGCTGATTAAGTGTCCAACTCTTGATTTTGGCTCAGGTCATGAGATTAGGGTTCTGGGATTGAGCCCTGCATTGGGCTCTATACTCAGCTCAGAGTCTCTTTGGATTTCTCTTCCTCTGCCCTTCCCCCAGTTCACACATGCTCACTCTTTCTCTCTCTAGAAATAAACAAACAGTAAATAAAACAAAAAATAGTCAGTACACGGGCATTTAGGTGGCTCAGTTGGTTAAGTGTCTGCCTGCAGCTCAGCTCATGATCTTGAGGTCCTGGAATTGAGCTCCATGGCAGGCTCTCTGCTTAGGGGACAGTCTGCCTCTCCCTCTTTCTCTGCCCCTCCCCTTACTTGTGCATGCGCTTGCTCTCCCTCTCTCTCTCTCTCTCAAATTATTCTTTTAAAAAATAGTCAATACATATTTTGTATGTTATATGTGTTATATACTGTATTCTTACAATAAAGTAATCTACAGATAAAAATATTAAGAAAACCATAAGGAAGAGAAAATACATTAAATTTAAAGGTTTAAATTTATACATTTATAAACATTTAAAGGTATAAATTTCCCTCTAAGCCAGGGTCAACAGGCTTTTCCTATAAAACTGGGTGGTAAGTATTTTAGACTTTGTAGTTCACATTGTCTCTGTTACAGTTACTCAGCTTAAGCTTATAGTGTGAAAACAACCATACACAACACATAAACAAATGCTTGTGGATATGTCCAATAAAACTATTTACAAAAATTGTCTTTGGCCTGGGTTTGGCCCACAGACAACTTTGTCAGTCCTCTACTTTTACCATGTTCCATGAATTTTCACATCTTGTATTTCTGCTGTTTGAAAGTGAAAGATATTTCAATTTGAAATATTTTAATTTTCCTTGGATTTTCTTCTTTCACCTGTTGGCTCTTTAGGAGTATATTGTGTAGTTTCCAAATATTTGAATGTCTTATTAGTCATTTCTAATTTAATTCTGTTATGGTAAGAGAATATACTCTGTAAAACTTTAATCTTTTTAAATTTATTGAGATTTTTATCAGCCAACATGTAGTCTGTCTTGGTAAACATTACATATTCACTTGAAAAGAATGTGTTTTCTGTGTTTATTGTGTAGAATACTTTATAAATGTCAATTAGGCCAAGGTGGTTGATATCAAATCTTTATCTGTACTCATTTATTTTAATCTAGTTGATCTATCAGGTATTGCAGTAGGGATAATGAATTCTTCATCAGTGATTGTGGATTATATTTCTCTTTAATTCTGTTTATACTTTTATATTTTGAAGTTCTGTTTTTAATTGGAAAATTCTGTTTTGTATTTCTGATGTGTCTTCCTAATGAATTGACACATTTACCATTATGAAATGTTATCTCTGGTAACACCTTTAATCATGAAATTTCTTTTTAAAGATTTTATTTATTTTTGAGAGAGAGTGAGCATATGGGTGGAGGTAAGAGGCATTGGGAGAGGGAGAGGCACATTTCTTATAGACACCATGAAGTTTGATCTTACTTTTTGATTTACTGTAACAGTCTCTACTTTTAAAGAATGGATTATTTAGTCTCTTAATATTTAATGTAATTTTGTACATGGTTGAATTCTTGTCTGCCATTTTGTTTTCTCTTTGTCCCCTCTTTTATCTTTTAGTTCCTACTTTCGTACCCTCTTTTGGATTATTATAGTACTATATTTTACTGTATTGTGTGTATTTAGTTCTTACTATCTTACTTATTTGTTTGTGTATTTATTATTCTTTAAGAGTGAAAGAGAGAGAGGGAGAGAGCACAAGCAGGAGGAGCAGCAGAGGGGAAAGTAGGCTCCGTGCTGAGCAAGGAGCCTAACGTGGGTTCAATCCCAGGACCCTGGGATCATGACCTGAGCCAAAGGCAGATGCTTAACCTACTGAGCCACTATGCATCCCAGTTTTTGCTTTTAATAGGTCTATGGGCTTTTAGCCCTTTGTATTAATTTTTATGGTTGTTCTAGATTACAGTGTATAGGTTTTGCTTTTTATAGTGTATTGAGTGCTACTATACTCCACTTTATCTAAAAGGTAGGAACCTTCCGGGACACCTGGGTGGCTCAGTCGGTTAAGCCACTGCCTTGGGCTGGGATTGTGGTCCCAGGGTTCTGGGACTGAGTCCCGCATTGGGCTCCTTGTCCAGCGGGGAGCCTGCTTCTCTCTCTGCCTGTGCCTGCCACTCTGCCTGCTTGTGCTCTCTCTGACAAATAAATAAATAAAATCTTTAAAAAAAAAATGTAGAAACCTTCCAATGCCATAGGTTAGTTTATGTCTTGCCCCAAGTCTCTCTACTATAGTTGCCATTTGTATTACATCTACATGTATTATAAATTCTACCAGAAAAATGTTATTTTTTTTTTACTTTAAACAGGGCTGTGAATTATATTTTATTTTATTTTTTAAAGATTTTATTATATTTATTTGACAGAAAGAGAGATCACAAGTAGGCTGGCAGATGGGGGAGGGGAAGCAGACTTCCTGCTGAGCAGAGAGCCTGATACAGACCTCCATCCCAGGACGATGAGATCATGACCTTAGCCAAAGGCAGAGGCTTAACCCATTGAGCCACCCAGGCGCCCCAGTGCTATGAATTTTAAAGAAAGAAAAGAAAAAGCACATACCCTTTTATATTTATTCACAGCGCCATTTTCAGTAAACTTCATTCTTTCCAATAGATTAGAGTTTCCCTCTAGTGTCATTTTTCTTCCTTCAGCCAAAAGGATTTTTTTTTAAATTTTTTTTGTGATACACGTTTTGCTAGTGATGTATATTCTTTTTTGCTTATATGAAGATAATCTTTATTTTTCCTTGAATTTTGAAGAATGTTTTCTCTAGCATTAGAATTCTAGTTGATGGGACGCTTAGGTGGCTCAGCCGGTTAGGCATCTGCCTTTGGCTTGGGTCATGATCCCAGGGTCCTGGGGATTGAGTCCCTCCCAGGGAGCCTGCTTCTCCCTCTGTCTGCCACTTCCCCTGCTTGAGCTCTCACACTCTCTTGCTCTCTCTCTGGCAAATAAAAAAAAAAAATCTTTAAAAAAAAAAAAAAAGAATTCTAGTTGACAAATATTTTTTCCTTTCGGCACTTTGAGGTGTTATTTCATTGTCTTCTGGCCTCCATTATTTGTCATGAGAAGTCACCATAATTTGTATTATTGTTTCCCTGTATGTAATGTGTCATTTTTTTCCTGTTGCTCCTTTCAGTATTTTTACTTCGTCCTTGGATTTAAGCAGTTCTCGATAATCCCCCTAGATGTAGTTATCTTTGTATTTATATCCTCCTTGGAGTTTTCTTAGCTCCTTGTAATTTATGTTCCCCCCAATATTAAAGATGTTTTTAAGTAATATCTATACCCAGCATCAGGCTTGAACTCACAACCCCAAGATTAAGAGTCAAGTGCTCCACTGACTCAGCCAGCCAGGCACCCCTGTTTCCCCAATTTTAGAAATTTCCACCCATTATTTCTTCACAATTTTCTGCCCCACTTGGTCTCTGTTCTTTTCTTTTTTGACTCTAGTTATACATACGTTAGGTCTCTTAAATTTATCCAGAGTTGTGTTCATTTTCTTCCAATCTTCTTTCTCTGTTGGATTATTATTTTTTTAAGGTTCATTTATTTGGGAGAGAGAGCACAAATGGAGCAGGGGCAGAGGGACAAGCAGACTGCCCACTGAGCATGGATCCCGATGCAGGGCTCCATCGCAGGACCCTGAGATCAGGACTTGAGCCAAAATCAGACTTAACTAACTGAGCCACCCAGGCGCCCCCTTGTTCAATAATTTCTGTTGTTCAACCATCAAGTTTACTAATTTTTTTCCCCTTCCTTCTCCATTGTTAAGCTGAGTGAATTTTCCAGTTCAAATATATTTCTCAGTTCTAGAATTTTCATTGAGTTGTTTTTTTAAAAACAGATTGATTTCTCTGTTGAGATTTCTTATCCATTCATCCTTAAATCTATGAAAATGTAATTTTTCTAAAATTGTTTTCTGCTGGGGCACCTGGGTGGCTCAGTGGGTTAAAGCCTCTGCCTTTAGCTCAGGTCATGATCTCAGGGTCCTGGATCGAGCCTCACATCAGGCTCTCTGCTCAGCGGGGAGTCTGCTTCCTCCTCTCTCTCTCTCTGCCTGCCTCTCTGCCTACTTGTGATTTGTCACTCTCTCTGTCAAATAAATAAATAAAACCTTTTAAAAAAATAAAAATAAAAAATAAAATTGGGGTGCCTGGGTGGCTCAGTGGATTAAAGCCTCTGCCTTCGGCTCTAGTCATGATCCCAGGGTCCTGGGATCGAGCCCTACATCGGGCTCTCTGCTCGGCAGGGAGCCTGCTTCCCCCTCTCTCTCTCTACCTGCCTCTCTGCCTAACTTGTGATCTCTGCCTGTCAAATAAATAAATAAAATATTTTTTAAAAATTAAAAATAAAAAGTAAAATTGTTTTCTGCTAATTCCAACAGCTTGTTAATCTTGGGGGTTAGTTTCAATTGCCTGGTCTTCCTCTTGACGGTTTAGTTACATTTCTTTTTCCTTTTTTGATGTATATGGATGTTGTGGATATATATTACAGATTCTTTTGATTCTGTTATTTTTATCTGAGGAATGTTTTGTTTTTGTTTTTGTTTTCAGCAGTTACCTTGCTAGACCTATACTCCAAACTCTGCCTCTCCACAGCAGGCAACAGCTAAAATTGCTTACTCCTTTTACTTCCCAGCTGTTGTTTTTCATTGAGAATCTTAGATCCTCTCCTTTGTATGCACAATTCAGAAGTCCACTAAGAGTTTGTAGATTTGGAAAATCCTGTCTTCTATTACTTTGCTGTTCCTTCTGGGATACCTTTCTTTCAAAATCTCCCCTCCCCCAGCTTCACTTTCTAGCGGCTATGACTGATAACAAACTCTGTCTATGATGCCTTAAGCCACAGAGTTTGGTTTTCTGCATGAAGTTCTATTACCTTCCCAAAAGGATTGATGAATGCCCTGATGCAACAAAACCATAAACCTGCACGTTGAACCCTGTGCAGTTTGTTTCTTTTGGTGATCAGCTTCTGTCCTGTCTCTACCTAATTTTTGTTGTTCTCCAGTGCCATAAAATAGTTTATAATTGTTGTCTATTTGGAGGGTTAATCCAATATAAGTTACACTATTATTAGAAGTGGAACTATTTAATTGGTTTGTGTTTTTAATCATCTTTTTTTTTTAAGATTTTATTTATTTATTTGAAAGAGAGGCAGTGAGAGAGAGCATGAGCGAGGAGAAGGTCAGAGGGAGAAGCAGACTCCCCGTGGAGCTGGGAGCCCGATGCGGGATTCGATCCCGGGACTCTGGGATCATGACCCAAGCCGAAAGCAGTCGTCCAACCAACTGAGCCACCCAGGCATCCCTGTTTTTATCATCTTTTAATTGCCAAATTTAATTCCTAGAAGTTCACTATAGACAGTATTTTTGTATGCATTTCTGTTATTTTATTTTTAGTTTTCTCTTTTAATTCTTTTTTTTTTTAAGATTTTATTTATTTATTTGACACACAGAGAGATCACAAGTAGGCCGAGAGGCAGACAGAGAGGGGGAAGCAGGCTCCCTGCCGACCAGAGAGCCCGATGTGGGGCTCGATCCCAGGACCCTGGGATCATGACCTGAGCCGAAGGCAGAGGCTTTAACCCACTGAGCCACCCAGGCGCCCCTCTTTTAATTCTTTTAATTGGTTTGTAAGTTGTATACTTAGTTTCCAGGTTTTGTGGTTATATTGGCATTTTATCACTTTTCTTTTTTAAAGATTTTATTTATTTATTTGACAGAGATCACAAGTAGGCAGAGAGGCAGGCAGAGCAAGAGGAGGAAGCAGGCTCCCTGCTGAGCAGAGAGTCTGATGTGGGCTCAATCCCAGGACCTTGGGATCATGACTTGAGCTGAAGGCAGAGGATTTAATCCACTGAGCCACCCAGGTGTCCCTTTACCACATTTTTTATATATAATTTAAAGACTTATATATACCTCCAAAATGTCTGCCTTTATGCAACAATAAAAGGACTCTAGAATACTTCACTTGATCCTCTTCCTCCCAATTTATATGCTGGTATTCTCCAGTGTTTAGTTCTATATGTGCATATGTGTATTGTATAACGCACACAAAAGTTGTACAAAACATCTCACAAAGCTGGTAACCATCCCTCAGGTTAAAGAAATAGGACATCACCAATACATTAATTTGTTAGGGCTCCCATAATTACATGCTACAAACTAGATGGCTCAAAACAACAGAAATTTACTGTCTCATGTTTTTAGAGATTAGAAAACTGAAGTCAGATTGTCTGTAGGGCCATTTTCCCTCTCCTAGCTTTTAGTTATTAACAGACATATGCACTCCTTGGCTTATAGATGTACCACTCTAATCTCTGCCTCCATCATCATGTGACCATCTTCTTCTTCTACCTGTGTGTCTTACATGGCATTTCTTTCTTATAGGGACACCAGTTGTATTGGATTAGGGCTCAACCTAGTGACCTCATCTTAAATGGATTACACCTGCAAAGACCCTCTTTTCAGATTAGATCACATTCATAGGTAATAGGGATTTGGACATATGTTTTGGGGGGAACATAATTCAGCCATAACAACCGGTACCTTAGAAGTATCCCCCTCACTCCCTCTTCCAGTTACTTCCCCTACCTCCTTCCCGATTGTCAGTGGCCACTATCATGTCTTGAAATACTAGTTTAATAGTGCTTGATTTTGA
Organism: Lontra canadensis; assembly: GCF_010015895.1. Taxonomy (NCBI): domain Eukaryota; kingdom Metazoa; phylum Chordata; class Mammalia; order Carnivora; family Mustelidae; genus Lontra; species Lontra canadensis. The sequence continues at coordinate 15,160,980 of NW_022631021.1, read as the reverse complement.
ACTTTATTTAAATTGAATCATACAGACTCATCACTGTCCAGAAGAATTTTCTGTCATGATGAAAATAATTCTGTATCTGTACCTGGTTGCTAATAGTCATGTATAACTGTTAAGCACTTGATTGTGGTTTAACTGAAAAACTAAATCTTGAATCTTAATTTTTATTGATTTAAATATAAATAGCCACATAGAGTCAGTATCTATCATATTGGAAAGCACGAGCATGGTCTGTATTCTTTTATGTCTGGATACCTTTTTTTTTTTTTTTAAGATTTATTTATTTATTTGAGAGAGACCAAGAGAGACAGTTCCAGGCAGACTCCATGCTGAGCACGGAGCCCACCATGGGGCTCTGTCTTGAGGCCCTGAGATCATGACCTGAGCTGAAAACAAGAGTCAGACACTTAACCAGCTGTGCCACCCAGACACCCCTGGATGCCTTTTAAACAACATTGTTTTATAGATTCATCCAGATGTTAGCATGTAGCTTTGGTTTCTTCATTTCTAATACCTACACAATTCATCTATTATTTATAGACATTTGCTTTGTACTTTTTGGCTATTGTAGATAATGCTACTGTGAACATTCTCATACATATCTCTTAATGAACATATATGCATATTTCTGGGAATATATACCTAGGAGTGGCCTTACTCATGTTCAGGTTTAGTAGGTAATGCCAAATTGTTCTTTCAAAATGGTTTTGCCAGGTTTTTTTCTTGGTCCCAGTAGTATATGTGAGTTCCTATTGATTTACATTTTCACCAGTCATTTAAATTAGTCTTTTAATTTTAGCTAGTGATGGGTATATACGGTTATTTTTTGTGTGTGGTTTTAATTTATGTTTTTCTGATGAATAAGGCTTATTGACCATTACATCTGCCTTTTCAAAATTCAATTCTTAACAGTTTCTTTTGGATTTTTTTAACTGATTTTTGGGAGTTGGAAATTTTTTAGTTCTTTCGGGGTACAAGTTCATGTATTGCAGATATTTTCTCCCACTGTATGTCTTGCCTTTTTACTCATTTAATGGTGTCTTTTAATGGATAAAAGTAATTTTAATAGATTCCAAATTACCATAGTTTTCCATAATATTTTTTAAAATTCTGTTTAATAAATATTTCCCTACACTAAGGTCATAAAGCTATTCCCTTGTATTATCTTCTAGAAACTGGTACCACAGTCTTAATTATTATAACTTTATAAATAAGTTTTCATATTTTTTACAAGTCTTATCATCTTGTTTTTCTTTGCTAAGAGCATCTTGGCTTTTCTTTGTGTTTCCTCATCCCTAGAATTCATTTTAGGGCAACTCCCTGACCTAGAATCTAGCTTTAATTTAACATACAGTGTATACTAGCCTGTAGTATTTTAAATTACAGAAACATAACACAGTATCCCAGCTGAGAGGAAGGTGTAGCTGCATCTTAGAGAAATCACTGGTACCCGTGAACCAAGGAGCCTCTGAGAGACTTTGGACTGGATGGGATGAAATAAATCTGGTGTGAGAAGCTGGTGAAGGCCAGGAAATGGAGAAACCACTTGTAAACCCAAGAATGTCATTCTTGTTTACTACTGTATTCCTTTGCCTGGTATACAATGGGCATGCGATAAATATTTGTTAAATGAATGCATATATTATATGCTTCTCAAGACATTATATAGCTATGAGTTTCACTCTTTACCTGAGATGCTAGAAAGCTTAAGAAGAAATTTTTAATGCCTGTGAGATTTTGGCATTTCATGCTTTTGCCTCTCTATTTCTATTTTAAGCCTTATATGCATTGCCTTAAGTGACTGTCCGTGATATCAAAAGTTTGTTGACTTTTGTCCCTAACTGGAAATAACTTGCAAGTTCCTTAGTAAGCTCATATTATAATTCAATCTGAGGTTATATCCAGATTCTCATTATTTTGAAACACTCAAATTTTATGAAGAAACTGCCAAGTCATCCTAGGTTTCTCAACTTTCTATTTCCTTCCTTGCTTGAGAAGACAGATGTAGTTGATGAGATTTACATAAAGCATGTTTATTAGTTTTCTGCCCTAAATATTAAAATTCTCTGTTTTGTTAATGCAGATGTGGAATTAGAAGAAGCTATTAGAAGAAGTCTTGAGGAAATGTAATTGTAAAGTTATTACCACACAACATCAAGTGGCCTTGAAGAGACTCAGGATAATCAATTCTTGAGTTTGTTTTCTAAAGGAGACCAGAAATCTGTTGGTACAAATATATTTGGAAACATGGTTTTTTTGCTTTTGCATCTGATATTTGCTTTGTATTTTTGTGCTATTTTGCAAGATGTACAGAAGAATAGAATACATGTTAATGCAGATACAAATCATGTATTCTAATATAGTTAATCACAGTTTTCCAGTTAACTTTGAATTTATATATTTAGGTTAAAAGAACTAAAAAATAGAGAGGCTCTTGACTATTGTTTATATGTTTCCCAAAGAGCATTAGTTGTTTAATTTTATTTGTACTGTACAGATGATTCTAGTTTATTTTTTTAGGAGTGAAAATGAATATAAATAAAGCTGTCTTAGCTCAGTTTTTCTGTAAATTCTATTTCTTATGTGACACTAATACAGAATACCTTTGAGATCTTTGTTTATGATTATTAGAAGAGAGTAATGGAAACTGATCATGGAAACAGATTAAAAACTTTTACTGGGCAATGTTCTTTGTGGGTTTCACTCAGCTGTATTATCCTGCTGTAACTGGAGCACCACATTGCTGTAATTAAAAACAAAACAAAACAAAAAACCCTAATTTCTTTGAAATTATTGAAACCTTTTCCATTCCTTTTACCTTCTTAGACTTTCATGTGACTTGTATTATCTATAGTTTAAAGGGAATGATGTCAAAATGTTTGCATAGAATTAAATGTATTTTTAATAACAACAGTCCTTTTTTATATATATTTGTGTAAACATAATATTCTTCCAAAAAATAATGTTGATGGTCTACTCAGGAGTAATCTTCCTTAACCTTTAAAATTTTTATTTCATTGTAAGTGTCTTCATTTTAATTATTAATTAAACCATCAGCTTCCTACATTTGGTATTACACATTTAGTTTTTAAATGGTCAGGCTCCATTGTGAAGAATAAAAAACATTACATAAATAGAAGACGAAGAAGGCTTCTTGTCATACTATCTTTGTGCATGTGCACAAAGTCTTCCCTAAAGATTTTAAGTAGTAATTACATACCAGACTTAAATTTTTCTATAAATATGAATTTGTCTTTAAGACAAAAAAAAAAAATCATGGCTAGAATTTTCTTTCTCTGCAACTTGATATTTTAGTGTGAAATAGCATTACTGTTTGTTTGTTCTATTACTATAATCTTTCCAATCCACATTGGAAACCAGTTTGTGTTTTTATTTCTTACGATGTCAGTTCTGTCCTACCTGCTTGCATTTTTTTTTTTAAGTAGACCTGTTGGTTGAGAATTTACCATTTTTCCAAAACGACCACATTGTACTTTTAATTTGTATGTTAAAGTCATCAGGCAGGATTTTAGGAGGTAGTCATTAGCTGGACCTTACAGACATCTCCAAGATCTTGCTCAATAGTGAGTAGCAGAGAAAGGATGATCCAGAAAGAAGAGGGGTGAAGCAGATGTGGGAAAGAGAAATCAACACCTCTTTGCTAGAGGTACCTCACACATGTGTGATATACACTGATGTTCTGTTAAGCTTTTGTGGTGTGTATGGTAGAGAGTAAATGAAGTTTTTTATATGACACTAAAGGGATATTTCATCATGACCCTTAAAAAAACAATAATTTGGTTGTTTACTGTTTTCATTAATAATTGTCACTGTATTTCTACTTGTTAAGCAATTAAAAATCATTTTAAAATTATTTCATAATTTGAACTTAATTTAGACACTAAGGTAATCAGTGGATGATATTACAGAAAGGTAAATGGATTATTATCAAAAGTAAATGTTTCCAACATTGATAAAGATGCATATCTTTTCATTACATCATTCATTTATTCATTCATTCACTCCCTCACAAAGTATTTATTGAGTACTTAACCATGTGCCAGTGACTGTTCTAAGCACTGAGGATATACACACAGTGAGCAAAGCAAAGCTCACATTCCTTTATGGAACACATGACAGGGGGAGAGAGGGTTGGATAGAGTGTTATCCACTATTATAAGTATATCCAATGTTGGTAACTAATGTAGGCAAATAGAGAAGGGAAAAGATTGTGTTTCTGAGACTGAGTGGTGTGATCTTGGCTTTTTTGGAAGGATTATCTGTAGTTACTATATTGAGAACATATGTACCAGATGCAAGAGTAAAAGGAGAAAGACCAGATTGGAAGGTGGAGCTACTTAGTAGCCAGGTAAAAATTGATGGTGTTGGGACCAGAGTGTTAATAGTGGAACTGGGGAGAAGAATCCTAGTATATTTTAAAAGTAGAGCTGAAGGGATTTACTTAAGGGTGGCATCTATAGGACTGGAGAGAGAAAGAGTCCAGGATGATTCTAAAATTACATGATAGACTTTCAAACCATTCACAACATGTCTTTGGATTCCAAGTCTGTGTCGTGATGACGTCAAAATATATTTAATGAGGTCAAATAATCCCCTACAAAAATAGTTTATTAGTATGTAGATTAAGTTCAGAGGGAACTGGAATCCAAACTCATCTCTGTTCAAGTATTTAAATGGCTTTGATCTCAGATTAAAGGTTATGATTCAGCTTTAAACTGTTATTATCTGTCATTTTATGTGCCCTGTACTACATTCTCATCCCTGCACTATGAGGCGCATGGCTATAATGACATGAGAGCAAAGCACAAGTTTCTAAGTACCTAAATCTGTACTCCCAATCCTGTACCGCTTTTACTGACCTTTATATTCTATGCCCTAGTGACTTGCCGCATGTTTTTTAATTAACAGGAGATTTAAATAAATTGGGTGTGAAAGAGAAAGATAGGATAGCTTTCCTTCCCCTGTAAGCTTCAGTGGTGGTGTCCAGGCTTTCATTATTTCCACCTCAGGAAAGGGGCTGGCAACAAGACAGGATCAGGCAAGTACAGACTGCAAGGAGCTGTACTTGAATGTTACCTGTGCCATAAAGGAAACTTTTCTCCCCCATTGACAGATTTTTTAATGCGTTTGGTTTTGCCGTGGATTATGGGCAGTGGGAGAAAATAAGTGAAGTCGTCACTGAGTAATAACCACAGCCTACCGGGGCACCTGGGTGGCTCAGTGGGTTAAAGCCTCTGCCTTCTGCTCAGGTCATGATCTCGGGGTCCTGAGATCGAGCCCCGCATCGGGCTCTCTGCTCTGCGGGGAGCCTGCTTCCCCTTCTCTCTCTCTGCCTGTCTGCCTACTTGTGATCTCTCTGCCAAATTAAAAAAATTAAATTAAAAAAATAAATAAGCACAGCCTACCGTTAGGTACCTTCGTGGATGGGGAGCTGGCTACATTCAGGCTGCAGAGTCAGGGCTCACAGGGGTAGGGAGCTGTTCTGCCCGAGGAGCGGGGGGGGGGGCGGTAGATGGTCTCCACTGGGCACTGGGTTGGTCCAGAGTCGGCAGACCAAGATCCAGCGATCACATTAGGTCCTCACCTTCCCGCGTCCACCCCTCCAGGTACCTTGGAGGCCGCCGGGCTTTTCTCCACTGGCCCTGGGGCCCCTGGCGGCCCATCCGCGAGGCCCAGCAGCCAGCAAGCTCCCTGCCGCAGCCGCAGCCGCAGCTGCTCCCTGCCAGGCACGGTAGCCCCGAGCCTGGCGGGCGGCGCGCCTGCCCTTGTTTGGCCACGCGGCGGCGGCGGCGGCCCTGTCGGCGCGTCCTCCCGGGCCGCCCTCCGCGGGCGTCAGAGGGAGGCGGGCGCCCCGCGCGGTGACGGCGACGCCTGCAGCCGCCGGACCCTCCACTCGTCGCCGCCGGAGAGGCCGGTGACCTCTTGGCTGCCCCGCCTAGGAGGCTCAGATGGCTCAGGCGAAGATCAACGCGAAAGCCAACGAGGGGCGCTTCTGCCGCTCCTCCTCCATGGCGGACCGCTCCAGCCGCCTGCTGGAGAGCCTGGACCAGCTGGAGCTCAGGTGAGCGGTTCGCGGGCGGAGGCCGTGCGCGGCGGGCCAGCCCGGCACGGTCCCCGGGGGGCTGCAGCCGGAGAAGTTGCTTGCCGGAGATTTCCTCTCCGCGGAGGTGGTGCAGTTTTGTCTGGCTGTGGGTGGATTTTCCTCTCCGACCGAGAGAAAGCGCATTCGATTTGAACAAAAACCTGTGAGCGTATTATTGGTGGCCACATTCTCACTACTAGACCTGAGCCTTTGGAAACGGAGAAAAATCAGAGAAGGTAAAAGTTACGGTGACGTTATTTGAGGTTAAAGACTGACACTCGGGTCTGCAGAACTTCTAGAATTTTCTGAGTGCCAGAATGTGGTCTTCCCAGAGGTGTTTTTTGTTGTTGTTGTTTTTCTTTCTCCCTATTAGGCATTTTTAAGAGCGCCAGCAATTTAGTGGTCCTCGAGGTGAGTGGTAAGTTTCCTCAAAACAGCAGAGCAAAAAATAAATCCAGGATTCCTCCGATAGCAAGGATTAGGGACGAGTAGGACAGATGGAGGGACTGCGGCGGGAACGGTGGCTGGGTGCTTGGTGGAATAAGACCCTGCAGTTTCCATTTTCCCCTAAAACCCGGCATGCTGTATTAACCCATTCCGTTAAGTTTCTCAGTATTTACTGTATATCTCCTTCCATAGAAGACACCTTCTTGAAAGTGCTAGTCACTGGCCTGAAAGCGTAAGATAGGCAGGTTTCTCCCCCCACTCTTTACTGGATAAGATTTTATTAAATAATATATAGAGTTACGGTTGTATGCAGTTTTTAAATACTGTATAGTAAATTTTAGAAATACTTGTTTCCCTTAACAGCGTATGAAAACTTTTATGTACTCCCTGTAGATGTATCACCAAAGTCACTGTGTAGATTGTGTGCAGGTGTCTTTAAATGAAAATCTTACTAAGGCCCCACAACCCCCTGAAACTACAGCGGGTTTCCCCCCCCCCCCACAGTTTTCACCAGGTTCTGGGTGAGCAAAGAAATATGTAAGCCAAAAATTTTAAGAAGGAGTGCATGTGTGTCTTTATCTCCCTCAATTTATATACCAAAACAAGTGGAGGTGTTTATTTGCCAGGAAAGTGCCTAAAGAACCACAGCGTATCTCAGCAGTTGAGGCATTTATTATTATTATTATTACCCTGAGAAAAGGGTCAGAAGATGAGAAATTCTCCAGGCACCATGATTTCATGGATGATAGAGAAACCTGAGTTAAAACCACATTCTAGGGTTCTGCTCAGAATGAGACAGATGGAACAAGAGAAAAGTAATGCTTCCCCATGGTTGAGCTTGATGCATTACTCCCTAGAGAAAGTGCAACAAGACTGAAGATCAGTAGTGTCCCTCTGACAAATAATATTTCTTTTTATGTAGCAGCATTCCAAGTAAGTCACACATCTCCCCAGATATTTCGAACTTTGAGGGTGTGTTCTCAACCATTTCGGGGCTCTCTCCCCGCTAGTCAGGAAAGATTTTTTTCTGAAAGGAATGAGGAGGACAGTGCCCCTCCCTTCTTCAAGCTGAGTCATTCTCAAACTTGAATTAACACCTCATGTGTGGTAGGTACAAAGACAGTCAGGTACTCATCTTTAAAAAGAAACCCTCTGGTTTTGAGTATTCGTATATGCTAATGTTTGATTAATGTGAAGTGAATTGATTACTGTATACGAGTGATTAAATTATAAGTTGCTTAATTAACCCTTGAGCTGAGGAGGAAAGACTGATTAAAGTGTGCTAATTACTGATTTCAAGGACTTCTCTAGTAATTTTAGATTTCTGTAAGCTTTGTTCCTTCCTTTGGAAAAAAAAAAAGTGATACACCATCAAAAGAAGTGTTTCAGAACGTAGTAAAAATAAAGAAAAATGCTAATGATGATCCATTAAAGTTCCTTTGAAATGACATGGATGGGCACAGAGCACCACGTTGTTAAAAACTAGCATCATGCCTAGAAGATTTATTTGTAAAAGAAACATCTACGTAATTTTGCTCTAATAGTTTAATTTCATATTAAGGATGACCACGAAAGCAGTGATTTATGTAGAATAAAACACTGTAGTTTAATACTTAAAAGTTTACATGTAGTTCCCCAACCATATTAATTTTGTCAACTGGGGTAGAACTCCTTCCATATGAAACTGAAGACAGAATTATGCTAAGTGCTTTATGACCTAGAATATGAACTACTGGTGTACGTGATTTTTAAATGCTTTAAAATGTTTGGCAGCATTCCACGTGTCATTGAAGGAATTCCATTTGTTTCTAATACTTTTCTCTTTCTTGACTCCACCTCATCTGCTTTTCTTGTTTCCTCCTAAAAAGGTGATTCCTTTCTCTACCAGTTTTTTGTGGGTTTTTTTTTAAGATTTTATTTTTATTTGAGAGAGCGAGAAAGCGGAGTGGGGGAAAGTGGGAGTAGGAGGAGCAGAGGGGGAGTGAGAGGGAGGGGAAAGATTCTCAAGCCCACTCAGCACTGAACCCCATATGGGGCTCAATCTCACAACACTTAACGGACTGAGCCACCCAGGCACCCCTCTCTCCCAGTTTTTTGACCAATTCTAAATGATGTCCGATTTTTGCATTCATCAGTGGTTCAAGACACCTTGCTTATTACTATTAGTTTTTTAACCATTACCATAATTTATAAATAATACATGCTAACATTGGTTGATTAAATGAGCACTGATTCTTCACCATGCCCCATTCCTTTGTGGAAGTTACTATCACCTGCATTCTCCAAATGGGAAATTGAGGCATAGAAAGTTAAATGACTTGTCCAAGATCCCCCAGCCTAGAACCCAGGAAGACTGGCTGTACTGCTTGATATATTACACCTATATTCTCTTAAAGTTAGATGTGTCTTATTGTTACCAAGGTTTGCCTCTTGGTGGGTGTCAAGCCAAAAGACACAGCCAAACCAAAGAATAGGAAAAGGAAGGGTTTTACTTGCAACAAGTAAAGGAGAACATGGGGGAATCATTCCCAAAGAAGCGTCTCCCAGAACGACAAAAATGGGGAAGTTTTAACTGAGGGTGCATACATATTCATGAAGATGCTTACACAGTGGGGAATACAGCATGGAGCTGGGGTGACTAAGTCCAAGCCAGAGTCATGAGGGCCGGGAAGGGTCAGCATCATCAATTCTCTGGCTTCAGTGGGTCTGGTATCTGAGTGCTCAAAGCGGTTTAAAACATACAGAGATAATCAGAGTGTGTATCAAGTAGTCTGTCTTCACTTCTGAATATGATGAGGCTGTCTTCTGGCCTTGTGGTGACTGTTCTCATTCTTTCACCAAATGGCTGGGGGCCTAAAATGACTCTTCTTGTGTCAAGAAAGCTATTTGTATCTTTACCCAGGGATCCCCAACTCTTCCTGCTTATAGTATTTCAAAATGTAGGAATCATATATGGATGAATGTATGATTTTACTGGAAGATGTGAAAATGCCATTTATTTATTTACTTTATTTTTTTAAAGATTTTATTTTTGAGTAATCTCTACAGCCAACATGGGGCTTAAACTTACAACCCAAGAGTCACATGCTCCCACCATCTGAGCCAGCCAGGTGCCCCAAAAATTCCATTTAAATTGGTTCTCAAATTCAGTAAATATCAAACACCTACTGAGTGCCAAGTACTGAGTGACTCCTAGAAGGCTCTGGATGGTAACGAAGATGTTTGGGAGATGGGTTGTGAAGGATGGCTGAGGGGAAGATGATAGGATTGGGAGATTGATTGTTCACCAATTTTCCCAAACTGGTCATATTGTAGCTCCTTCCCCCTGCTATCAGCCATCTGCTGTGACTTCCTCAGCAGCCAGGGAATGAAAGGTTGGGGCCGGGAGTGACAGGGCTAATTTGGCCAAAAGTTTCCTGTTGCTTAAAGTTTCTTAGGGTGTGCCAGTGTCTCAGCAGTCACAAAACAAGTAGCATCATAGTTAATATTGAGCAACAGCCTATAATTTAAAAGACGATTTCTCATATGCATTGTCATTTGAACCTTACAAAATCCTTTGAGGTAGAGGAGGGCACATGTATGTTATCTCTTTAGAAATGAAGGAACTGAGGTCCAGAGGGATTGTGTGGCCTGCCTAAGGCCACAGTAGTGATGAGTAGCTCTTAACGCCAGTCCCATTAAACACCAGCTCCATTTTTATATTAAAGGGTCTCAGTGGTGAATGTATTTTAATATTTTGCTGATGATTAGGAAAACTTATACAAAAATCTTATATTGCCTAGAATATAAGTGATATATATAAGTGATCGTTGTAACATTCTTTAGATACAAGAGTATTTTTTTTTAAAGATTTATTTATTTATGAAAGAGAAAGCACAGAGGGAGGGGCAGAGGGAGAGAGAGAGAGAGAATCCTGAAGAAGACTAGAAGACTCCCCTCTGAGTGTAGAGCCTGATATAGGTCTCAACCCCAGGACTCTGAGGTCATGACCTGAGCCAAAATCTAGAGTCAGGCACTCAGTGAACTGAGCCACCCAGGAATCCCACAAGAGTATTTATTTTTTTTACTTTAATTCTTTATTTTAATTCCACTATAGTTAACATCTGGTGTTATATTAGTTTCAGGTGTACAATATAGTGATTCAGCAATTATCTACATTACTCAGTGCTCATCAAGATAAGTGTGTTCTTGGGGTATCTGGCTGACTCAGTAGAGCATGTCACTCATGATGTGGGGGTTGTAAGTTCTAGCCCCATATTGGGTATAGCGATCACTTAAAAATAAAATTAAAAAAAAAAAAGTAAGTGTATTCTTAATCCCCTTCACCTATTTCACCCATCGCCCTACATTCCTCCCCTCTAGTAACTGCCCATTTATTCTCTATAATTAAGTCTGGTTTTTTGGCTTGTCTCTTCTCTCCCCATTTTTGTTAATTTGTTTTGTTTCTTTAAAATGCCATATATGAGTGAAACCATATGTAATTTATCTTTCTCTGACTGACTAATGTTGCTTAGCCTTATACTCTCAAGCTCCATCCATGTTGTTGCAAATGGCAAAATTTCATTCTTTTTTATGGCTGAATAATATTCTGTGTATCAATGGACACTTGGGCTGCTTCCATAATAATTCTGCAGTAATCACAAAGGTACATATATCCTTTCTAATTTGTGTTTTTATATTCTTTGGGTATTATAGGGTAGTTCAATTTTTAATTTTTTAAAGATTTTATTTTTAAGTAATCTCTACACCCAGCATGGGGCTCAAACCCACAAACCCAAGATCAAGTATTACACACTCCACCAACTGAGCCATCCAGGTGCCCCCATTTTTAATTTTTTGAGGAAGCTCCATACTGTTTTCCATGGTGGCTACACCAGTTTGCACTTCCACCAACAGAGCATTGAGGGTTCCTTTTTTTTTCCTCATCCTCGCCAACTCTTGTTTCTTGGGTATAAAAATATTAAATATGAGGTGGGACTATGATTTTTAGAATTTGTTTTAGAAGTTATGTTTTCAGGGGTCCCTGAAAACAGTTGGTTAAGCATCTGACTCTTGATTTCAGCTTAGGTGTTCATCTTAGGGTCATGAGTTCAAGTACCACACTGGATGTGGAGCCTACTTTAAAAAAAAAAAAAAAAGAATTTTTTTTTTTTTTTCAAATAAATTCATGATAGGAGCATTTGCCTGTTCCGTTCCTTTTTATGAAAGTACAAATTCTTATTATTTATAAGCCTGAGTTTGTAATGGTAAGTGTGTCATAAATACCACAAAGCTGTTTGCCAGCACCAATTGTAGACACACCACACGTGTCAACTCATAAATATAATTGTTTTAGTCAGCACTGTTAGTCATTGTGTTAAATTTTTTTTTTTTAAGATTTTATTTATTTGACAGAGAGAGATCACAAGTAGGCAGAGAAGCAGGCAGAGGGGAAGGGGGAAGCAGGCCCTGCTGAGCGGCAGGGGGGTGGGGTGGGGGGGGGGTGCCTGCGGGGCTTGATCCCAGGACCCTGAGATCATGACCTGAGCTGAAGGCAGAGGCTTAACCCACTGAGCCACCCAGGCACCCCATTGTGTTGAACTCTTAACCTGCTTTCCTTCAGTCACAAACCACCCTTTCATTATCCCTTTTTCCTAAGTGAGGAAATTGAGGCAATGAGAACTTAACTGCTCAAGTTAAGTTCAACTGCTCAAGGTTACACAGCCAGTGAGTGGCAGAGTTAGTTTGAACAGCAAGATGGAAGAGTCATCACAGCTTCACTGCCTGCTGTTAGCTGATGGATCCGCAGTACCTCAGTCTGGTGAAGTTGCTCTCAGTTGCTCTCCCCAACAATGTGTCCTTTTGATTGCTAGGCTGCAGAGACTTGTGAGGTGTGGGAGACCCGAAGACTAGCTGAGAATGTGTACACTTCACTTTTGCCCTCATAAGAATTTTCTGACTAAAATTTCTTTTTGTCAAAGCCGGCTTCATTGCAGTTGCAGGCAGAGAGTTTTCTAGGAGTACAACTCAGGCCAGCCTTGTTATGAGGAGAAATACTTAACCAATTTTGGAAATGTAGCTCTTCTAGGATCAGTTAGTAAAAACATAACCACCTTTCGGGGCGCCTGGGTGGCTCAGTGGGTTGAGCCGCTGCCTTCGGCTCAGGTCATGATCTCAGAGTCCTGGGATCGAGCCCCGCGTCGGGCTCTCTGCTCGGCAAGGAGCCTGCTTCCTCCTCTCTCTCTGCCTGCCTCTCTGCCTGCCTCTCTGCCTGCTTGTGATCTCTCTCTGTCAAATAAATAAATAAAATCTTTAAAAAAAAAAAAAAAAAAACATAACCACCTTTCTCTGCCAAGAGAATTGTTGTCAAATGAGGTGTTAAAAAAACATGAAGGCTAAGGTGAGGTTGTCCAACCTTGTCTAACCAGAGTTCCAGAAGAAAATAATAGAATAATAATAGAAAAAATATGGAGGACAGGAAATATTCGAAGATACTATGGTTAACAATTTTCTAGAACTAAATGGAAAGGTTGTAGACAGATTTATATGTGAGATGAATTTAAAGATCTCAGTGGCTGAGAAACAGTACAGATATTACTTAAATAAACTAAGTAGAGATCTAGGTTCAGCTAGAGGTAACAGAAAATGTCAATGGAGCCAAAAAAAACAAACCCTTGAAATCTTTACATTCTGAAGAATGGCATTTTATCTTTGCTATGAGATGAAAAAGGTATACATAAAAATGTATATGAGAAGTTCCATAAAAGATGAAATCTGTTTTTCACAGGGAAAATGCCCTGGCAATTTCTAGTGTTGGGGGAAAACAAACAAACAAAAAACCAAAAAACCACAAGACTCAAAATTTCCATCTAATGAATTCTGTATTTGGCCTCATTTAATAGCAAAATGTCTTCCTTCTATGATAGACTTATTTTTTTTCCTAGAGTGTCCTCTTTTAAACCATTTTCTTGTTAACAACTCCCTGAACTTACTGTTATAACATGTTGTAAATGAAGCCTTCCTTTTTTGAATAATATTAGATTCTCTATCATTGTACATTTGAGTACAAACTCCAATGAGTCTTGAAAAATTCATCTCTTCTTTCAGCATCCTCTCATTTACCAATCACATGATTCATCTGTGTCATTTAAACACTAGAGTCATGGTTTGTGTTTTTAGCATAAATATTTCATATTAGTGCCAACTCAGTCTCTCTCTGAGTTGTAGTGGGCCCTAGTTTGTCTGTCTGAGAGTTTGCTAATGTAAAATGTGTAAGCACGTAATGGATGGTGCTGGAAGCGGGCCTGCTGTTGTATTGTTGCTATTTTACAGAAGACTGTTCTGGGTGGCTCAGTCATTAGGCATCTGCCTTCAGCTTGGGTCTTGGTCCCAGGGTCCCGGGATGGAGCCCTGCGTCAGGCTCCCTGTTCACCAGGGAGTCTGTTTCTCCCTCAACCCCACTCCCCGCCGCTTATGTTCTCTCTCTCTCGGTCGCTGTGTCTCTTTCTGTCAAATGAATAGATAAAATCTTTAAAAACAAAACAAAAAAACCTTTTTTATAGTGTTTTCCAGCCACATTTGTCATGTAAGAATCTTACCAGCTCTTTGCTTTTACTAGCCCTTATAGACGCAAAGTTCAACATATATTTAGTATCTTGATGAACAGAGAGACCCTGTGACTTTGTGGACTCTCAGTACTATTTTGGGGTATAACAGGTGGATGGCTGTTGGGGAAAAGGCAGATGTGTGGTTGGAGTGGGTAGGGACGCCTTAAATGGAATGGACATGTGCTCAAACATTAGTGAAGTTGCTCCTTCCGTGCCCACTTACAGCAGCAGTCAGGATTAGATCTTCCATGATCTCATGTTTCTAAGGCCGTCTCAACACTGAGAATAAGTCTGTCTCTGTTCATTTTGCAAAAGTTGGCAACTTACATACGGGGTAACGTATAGCAAGAAGTGCCCTGAAAACAAAGCACTTTAAATATACAGGATTTTCTTTTCTCTTTCTCTCATGATTCCACAGACTTTTCTGTAGTGTCTGGGCGTGTTTATGTGAATGTGTAGTAAGTGCATGTGTGTTTACACTTTGGGGAATTAGGGAAAGTAGTGCTTCTATAGTTTGATATGGGCTTTATACCAAAAACCTACAGGGGTGTTTCCTTAAAATTCAGGAAAAGAAAAAGATGTTCTCTCTCATCACCACTGTTTAATAAAGTAAGAGGACTTTAGTCAATAATACAAAGAAAGAGATTAAAACTCTAATTTTGTATAGATGATATGATCATCAATCTAGAAGAATCAGGGACACCTGGGTGGCTCAGTAGGTTAAGCGTCTGCCTTCAGCTCGGGTCATGATCCCAGGCTCTGGGATGGAGTTCCACATTGGGCTCCTTACTCAGTGGGGAGCCTGCTTCTCCCTCTGCCTGTTGCTCCCCCTGTTTGTGTGCTTGTGCTCTCTGTCTCTCTGACAAATCAATAAATAAAATCTTTTAAAAAATCTAGAAGAATCAGAATTAAAAAACAAATCATTAAAGTTAGTAAATAAATCCATTACCAGTTACAAGATGAACCTTACAAAAACAGCATTTCTCTAATCAGCAATAACCAGTGAGAAATTATAATTTAAAATATATTATTCATGGGGCACCTGGCTGACAATCTGAAGAGCATGTGACTTTTGATCTTGGGGTCATGAGTTTGAGCCCCACATTGGATATAAAGATTGCTTTTAAAAAGCACTTTAAAAAAATAATAAATGTATTACTTACAAGAACAATATCCACAAACAAAGCACTCAAAAGAGTCCACAAATACTACTCTTAAGAATACTTCAGGGGCGCCTGGGTGGCTCAGTGGGTTAAGCCTCTGTCTTCGGCTCAGGTCATGGTCTCAGGGTCCTGGGGATCGAGCCCCGCGTCGGGCTCTCTGCTCAGCAGGGAGCCTGCTTCCCTTCCTCTCTCTCTCTGCCTGCCTCTCTGCCTACTTGTGATCTCTGTCTGTCAAATAAATAAATAAAATCTTAAAAAAAAAAAGAATACTTCAAAGAATACTTCAAACTCTAATAAAGAATATAGAAGATGATCTGAATATACGGAGAGACATTATAATGCCCTTGAATAGAATGACAATATTCTAAAGATGCCAGATTTACCCCATTTCTTTGACGAACCCAACTTACTCAGGAGTTAATATGGAGAATTAAAAGTCTAAATAGCTAAGTTATCTTTAAAGAAGATTTGAGGGCTGATTCTACCAATATTAAGGCATATTACAAGGCTACTGCTATTTTTTAAAAATGGATGTTGGTGTAAGAAGAGTCAATATACTAGCGGATAGAATGGAGATTTCAGAGCAGACAATCTATAAATCATTGGAGGAAAGATGGATTTGGGGTGGATATAATGTTGGGGAAAAATGGTTCATTATTTGGAGAAAATAAAACAAAATCATTACCTAAACACAAACAGGTGGATTCTAGATGGACTAAGACATAAATACGAAAAGGTAAAGCAATAAAGTTAATAGGAAGAAGGGTAGGAAAACACCTATGAGCTAGGATGGGAAAAACCTGAAGTAAAACTTCAAAAGCATAAACCATACGGCAAAATAAAACCAAGTAAAGATTAATCTGATCACTTCAAAGTAAGGATTATCTATTCAGTGAAGGATATCCTGGACAAAATTCGTATTTGATAGGATGGAAGAAGATGATTATAATGTCTATAACTAACATGGGATTAATTCCTTGAGTACGCAAACCAACAGGAGGACAATAACCCCTGTTTGAAGAAGGGGAAAACAAAACAGGCAAAGGCTATGAACAGGTTAACAAAAATATGAAGAGACGTCCAAAATTATTAGTAATGAGAGACAATGCAAATTAAGTATGAACATATCACTGTGTACTTTAGTAGACTGGCAACAAATAGAAAGTTGGAAAATGCTGAGTATTGATGGGGCTGTGGGGACACAGGCATTCCTATGCTTTGCTGCTGGGAATATTGCGAAGGAGTTCAGGATAGGGCCCACCCCCCACCGAGAACGTGCCACTTTGGCTTGTAGGTTATTTAGAGCTGAAGGCACTTGAGAGCCTGCAGACTCACAAGAAATTTCTGCCCCTCCCTGAACCACACAGAAAAATCTAAATTAGGGGTCTTTCCCAGAATAAAGGTTATAAGCAGAGATAAATTTTATCTGAGTGGCTCATCTGTGTGGCAGGGCAAACATCTAATTACCAAACATCTGCTCTTATCACCCTGTGAAGTGTAACCCTAACCCGTACCCCCTTCTCCTTCATTTAAAATAACATATACCTCATTTTGCCTGTCTTTGGAATTTCCATGTCTATGTGGATTCCCCATATGTACACTATTAAATTTTATTTTCTCCTGTTAGTTCGTCTCATATCAATTTGATTCTTAGTCCAGCTAAGGGGACTTTAAGGAGGAGGGTGAGAATGCTTACTTCCTGACAATGGTCTAGTCTAGCCATTCTGGAAAGCCGTGGTAGCACTGAGTTAAATTGAGGGTGCACATACCTTGTGTCTTAGCACTTCTGCCCTGGGGTCTGTTGTAAGGAGATTCTTTTTGAAGTCCATAAGGGACATGTATTCGCTGAAGCATTTTTGCTTTGTTTTTGTTTTGTTTTGTTTTTTGTTTTGTTTTCTGTGGTGATGAAAAATGAGGAGACAAAGTGAGTGTTTCCACTGGGAGAGCGGAGATAAAATCAGGTGGATGTACATGGAAGGCTATGCAGTAATCAGAAGTGACTGATTAGATCTTTAGCTAGGAAGCTGGATGGTTCCTAACAATATAATGCTGAGTGAAAAAAGAAACAATGAGATATAAGTTGAAAATAGATGAAAACACAAATATAGATATTAAGAACAAATACAAAATTGAGAAACACTGAATAGAATGACTGCCATAACGAGCGGGGAGGAAAGTGGGAGTGGAGTCGGGGGATTTAAAACAACAGAGGGGTGCCTGGGTGGCTTAGTGGGTTAAAGCCTCTGCCTTCAGCTCAGGTCATGATCTCAGGGTCTTGGGATCGAGCCCCGCATAGGGCTCTCTGCTCTGCGGGGAGCCTACTTCCTGCTCTCTCTCTCTGCCTGCCTCTCTGCCTACTTGTGATCTGTCAATAAATAAAAAAAATAAAATATTTTAAAAATAAAATGACAAAATTTTTTTTAATTTTAAAGAGGGATAAAGAATTTTTAGAAAGTATTCCTAGTGATCTTTAAACTGTTGGAGCAAATGAGATGAGGAAAAGTAAACTTCCATGTGGTAACTTTTGTTTTCCCAATTCGCATAGGGTGGAAGCTTTGAGAGAAGCAGCAACTGCTGTTGAGCAAGAGAAAGAAATCCTCCTGGAAATGATCCACAGCATCCAAAATAGCCAGGACATGAGGCAGATCAGCGACGGTGAGAGCGTTTCCACAGAAAGGAGCTCATCTTTTCCATTCCTTTATGGGGTTTAGGTCCATTTTCACTTAACTTGAGGTATTTGTACAGTTGGCTTCAGCATTTCCCATGAGCGTGGACAGCAGCTGCAGCTGTTGGCTTATTACAGGAGCCACTTACCCAAAGGGCACCTTCTGGCCTGCCCCTCCCTCAAGGGCATGGTTGGAAATAGTCAAAAAGGCCTCCAAGGGGGGTGAGGTTATGGACATTGGGGAGGGTATGTGCTATGGTGAGTGCTGTGAAGTGTGTAAACCTGGCGATTCACAGACCTGTACCCCTGGGGATAAAAATATATGTTTATAAAAAATAAAAATTAAAAAAAAAAAGGCCTCCAACCTCTGGGAGAGGTGGCCCCAAGCAGTAAAAGGCGATGCCTTTGACCTCAGGTTCACATTCCTAACTTCACTTCCTCAGAAGTTACTGGACTGTAGAAGCTGTAAAAGCAGAGAAGACAAAAAGAGAGGGGTTGGGGTGTAATTTAAGGAGAGTAAGGAGAGAAAATGCAGAGGAAAGAAATTATGGGCCCAGTAAAACCCCATTAATATAAAAACATGCTATCATTTCTATATGAAAAGCATGACGGCCCGTGGAGGAACAGGGCACTTGTGGTTTCCTCTCACTGGCAGTGTTCTTCCCAACCTGGTTGCTCTGGCGCCTCCCAAGACAAGCTGAGGGGCCAGCGGCTGGTGCCATGAGTGTGCCGTTCATCTAACTCCAGGCCCGGAACTGTTAGACATACACAGCAGGGTCAAGATCTAGCCAGTCTGTTCACCGTCCTGGCCAAAGAGTGAAGAATTAGGAAGAGAGTTACAGAACCAGGACAAAGAGGAGGTTGCTGACTTTTTCATATAAATAATGAAATGTGGATCCCTTTTCCCACATTGCCTCTCTGTGCTGGCCAAGACTTACACCACTGGCCTGCTTAAATTTCCCTGGCAAGGATGAAGTCAGTGCCTAATTCTGAGGCCAGCTGTTTCTCCACTCTCATGGCTAAGTTTGCTCAGCCAAAATTGGGGCGTTGTATTTGATTCACATGCAAAATATGCCACCCCAAAGTATGGCTTTTTGGCATAAGAATTATTTCAAGCTGATTATTTTTGAGAAGCTACAGACGCAGGAGAAGCTCTGGAAACAGAGTAGAAGTTATTCTTTTATAAGGGAAGTTCAAATGTATAAAGGATATTTCCATTTGTAAATGTGCCTCCCTCTGTGTACCAGGAAGAGAAGGATGACTGTAAATCCAAGAAACTCTTATCTCTGCAGAGGGCACCTCCTGAATCTGCAAAACAACCTTAATCCTGGTTTATCCTGCTTTTCCCAGTAACCTCACTCAGGAGGGGAAGGCCTCCCTCAACATCTTAGTCCTTAGATGAACATGGTTTTTAGAAAGGTAGTGGCTTGGGCCATCCGTCTCAGGGAGGTGGGCCATCTCAGGGTCCTTGAAAATCTCCCATGTATATGTGAAATATACACATCCGTAAGCTTCTGCTTTTCTTCTTGTTAATCTTTTTATTACAGGGTTTCTCAACCAAGAACTCAGAAAGGTACAGGGGAAATTATTTTTCCTCCCCTACATGCACCTCCTTACGAGACATCCATCATGTCTGATGTCTTCTCTAACCAGCACAAAACCCTGGTCAGGTGCACTATTCATGCTATGTTAAGACTTAAACTCCATCCCAGTTACAGATGCACACACCTGCCCAAACTTTTTCAAATGTGACTACTAGACAAGTCATCTGGTATCCCACGCATAAAGACTTAGGGAGGGGTCCCGGGTGGCTCAGTCGGTTAAGCATCCAACTCTTGATTTTGGCTCAGGTCACGATCTCGGGGTTGTGAGATCAGTCCCCATGTCAGGCTCACAGGCTGAACATGAAGCCTGCTTGAGATTCTCTCTCTCCCTCTCCCTCTGCCCCTCCCCTGCCTGCATGCAGGTGTGTGCATACTCCCTCCCCCTCCCTCCCTCCCTCTCCCTCCCTCTCTCTCTCTCAAAAAAAAAAAATAAATAAAAAAAGAAAGACCATCAGGGAAAGGTATTCTGCAACCTCTCTCTGTAATATAATACGGTTCATCAGTTAATCTTATGTGATATAATTTTTACTTTTACCTTTAAAAATTTCATAGCTGAGGCACTTACAGAAAATAGCTTTAGCCACAAATAAGTGCCTTTAGTGTTCTCAACATAGGTAAGTTTGTGTCTTATATTGATGGCTGTTTCAAACTTTCTACGTTTAGGAGAAAGAGAAGAATTAAATCTGACGGCCAACCGTTTGATGGGACGAACCCTCACCGTTGAAGTTTCAGTAGAAACAATTAGGAACCCCCAGCAGCAAGAATCCCTAAAGCATGCCACCAGGATCATTGATGAGGTGGTCAGTAAGTTTCTGGATGATCTGGGAAATGCCAAGAGTCACTTGATGTCACTATACAGTGCGTGTTCATCCGAGGTGCCACCTGGGCCTGTTGACCAGAAGTTTCAGTCCATAGTAATCGGCTGTGCTCTTGAAGATCAGAAGAAAATTAAGAGAAGATTAGAGACTCTGCTTAGAAATATTGAAAACTCTGACAAGGCCATCAAGCTGTTAGAGCATTCCAAAGGAGCTGGTTCCAAAACTCTGCAACAAAATGCAGAAGGCAAATTTAATTAGTTTTGAAACAGAGGAGCACTCACAAATAATGACATGAAAATGATTAAACATTAGTTCTTTGTGTTAGGTGTAACATTTGATACCGATTGTTGTTTCACATGAAGAAAATACTCCAGTGTCATCAGTTTTGTGAATAACACAATTAAAACTAGAAATATTTTAATTATCTTTCTAGAAGTTTTTAGATTGAATTCTTGTCTTGTATTAGGCTCTAGCACCTAATATATATAATATATATTTTTTACTATACTGTGGATGAATATTTACTATATAGGAGAGAGTAACGGCCCAGCCAGGGCCAAAAGCATTCTTGTTCTTTCCTGGGCTTTGTCTGGCATGGAGACACTTGGGCACATGGGGCATTTGGTTAACTAGAAATCCTTGACCTTAAGCAGCACGCAAACTTACCACTCATCTACTATTAGCTAAGTAGTGTGTTCAGAAGGACAAAAGGAATCACAAAATAAGAATCTTTCCCAATATCATCCTTTTTATAAAGCACTTTTTTTGGACATCTTTATCAAATTATTTTGAATTTCAGATTTATGCATCTGATAATATGAATATATTTATTGATATATATGAAAACATGACATAAAATGTGAGAGAATTCACATCTAATGTTATCACTGTGAACAACTATATGTCCACTTCATCTTTTTCCAAATACATCATTTCTCTAAATTTTTAATCATTACAGAAGTACAATGTTATAACTTGCCTTTTTTAAAAAAATGCTGCTATAAAGTCTAGTTGTCAACTTTAAAACCTCTTCTGTATAGTTGTATAATTTACTTCCCCACTCCCCTTACTAGACATTTAGGTTGTTTCCAATTTGTTGCTTATTCCTACAACATATTTATATACAGAGACTTTTTTCCTTCTTTCTTTTGTTTTTGATTTTCTTTGTATAAATTCCCAGTAGTGGGATTTACAGGGTCAAAGGTAATATGCATTTTCATGGCCTGACATATATCCAAATTTTTTTGTATGAGAGTTACGTCAATTTGTACTGTCTTTAGTAATTAAAATGTAGCTGTTTCACTAGAAGCTTTCCAGAGTTGAGCATTATTTTTCTAACATTAGATATGAAACACCTTAATTTTGTCTGCATTTCATTTCCTAGTAAGATTGACCAATGTAGGGCCCCTGGGTGGCTCAGTTGGTTAAGCAACTGCCTTTGGCTCAGGTCATGATCCCAGAGTCCTGGGATCGAGTCCCGCATCAGGCTTCCAGCTCCATGGGGAGTCTGCTTCTCCCTCTGACCTCCTCCCCTCTTATGCTCTCTCTCACTGTCTCTCTCTCTCTCTCTCAAATAAATAAAATCTTAAAAAAAAAAAAAGATTGAACAATGTATGGATTATTCTTTTATCTGTGATGCATGAAGCAACTATAGAACACTTTTATTTGTTTGAAGTAACTAGTGCTGTTGATACACAGAAACCTCAACTGCTCCTCAAATACTACTTCAAAAATGAATATATCAAATTCAGTCTTCATGAGAATGTAGGTATTCTTTCACACTGGGGGGGAAGAAAAGTCAAGATCCAGATTGGCTTTATATATTTAGATCTCTCGATGCAAACAATATTGAGCTTCATTTTCTGGGCAAAAATGTCAAATTAGTCTCTCTTCATAAAAAGCAATTACAATCTGAGAACATTATGGTTTTGATTACCATTGCTAAGTCTGCCTCATCTAAATCTTTCCATTTCATGGGAAATAGTCATTCTCATTGATAACTGGCAAAGCCTCTTAATTTGTCAGTTGACTCTCATTTGCTATCATCAGGTTCACTGTCAGATAAAGGTTTTCTTTTTGTGCCATCTTTATCAGCTTCTTGAAAATTCAGAAGCAACAGTTAAGTTTTCTTCAGGTTCTCAAGGACTGTCAGCATCTTTAAATCCCTTCCACCCTGGGAAATATTCCCCTCTCCCATTCACTCTATGTTAGCCTAGGACATTTTCTTTTTTCCTTTTTTTTTTTTTTTTTAAGATTTTATTTAATTATTAGAGAGAGAGTCTAGCAGGGAGGATAAGAAAGAGAAGCAGACTCCCTGTGGAGCAGGGAGCCGAACATGGGACTCCATCCCAGGACCCTGGGATCATGACCTGAGCTCAAGGCAGCTGCTTAGCCGACTGACCCACCCAGGCACCCCAGCCTAGGACATTTTCTACCACAAACTATTTGGGCTCTACCTCCTCAACTTTTGTACTCTTCACATTGTTCTTCTCCCATTTTTTGCAATGGAGTTTTATTGGAGGCCATTCTTTCTCACTGACCTGAAGAGCTGTGATCTACCATCTCCAAGCTGCCTCAGTCCCTAGCCTACAGCCAAGGGGATCAAGGAGCAGGGACCTGAATGTGTTGATTCTTAACATTTTTATTTATTATAAGAATGGAAGTGGGCCCCCTGGGTGGCTCAGACAGTTGAGCATACGAATCTTCTCTTCTTTTTTTTTTAAAGATTTTATTTATTTATTTGACAGAGATCACAAGTAAGCAGAGAGTTAGGCAGAGAGAGAGAGGAAGGGAAGCAGTCTCCCTGCCGAGCAGAGAGCCCGATGCAGGGCTCAATCCCAGGACCCTGGGATCATGACCAGAGCCGAAGGCAAAAGTTTTAACCCACTGAGCCACCCAGGCACCCCTGAATCTTGTTTTCAGACCAGGCCATGACCTCAGGGTCATGAGATGGAGCCTCACCTTGGCTCTGAGCTCAGCACTGTCTGCTTAAGGTTCTCTCTCCCTCTCCCTCTGCCCCTTCCCTGCTCACTTTCTCTACCCCCATCCCTCAGATAAATAAATACTTAAAAAAAAAAAGAAAAAAAAAGAAATTTAATTTCTTTTTAAATTATGGAACTACCAAAAGTCACACTTTACTTTCATCTGTCTTCTTTTAGATAGATAATAGTTTGGGACTATAATGGAATTCAGAGTATATTATTTGTCTTTTAGTCACATGTTCCCTAAGAGCCCCATTCCAATTTCATACCCTATTTCTAGAACTGAGCATATGATCTTAGGGTAGCCCTGCTGCTGTCCCTCATGAGAACTGCTTCCCAGGACAATGTCCCCATTCCCACCCTGGCTCTTCTCTTCAGCTGGCAGGACCTGCCAAGGAGTTGACAGAAGAACACTCAATGAGCATCAACTGAGGACAGAATGGCAATGCTGCCCAGTGTAAATCTGACAAATGTAGAATTGACCCTCCTCGTATTTTAATGTAGGAACCCTTGACATTAAAAAAAAAAAAAAAAAAAAAAAGATGAAGGAAAAAAATCCTGAAAGCTTTCAGAGGGCTAGGAAGGAAGGAAGAGAGCTAACTGTAGTGAGTGTGACCTGGGCCTTGCCCCTGTGCTTCCTTCCTGGTGTTGGGAAGAGTACTGCATCCTCTAGGGGGCACTCTTCATACTGTCTTCCATGGGAATATATGCCATCCTTCAGGGATACGTTAGCCATTAGCCAAGTGAGCTATTCTGCAAAGGAATGGGATGAGTGCAGACTGGATCCTCTGTATTGATGCAGCTAGCACTCCGACTCAAAATGCTCAGAATTCACCCTAAAGAGATGATCAACTAATTAGAGAACTCTTTTTCAACACTTTAAAATTGCAAAGCATGAAAGAATTTAACAACCTCTGAAAGTAATAGGGTTAAGGATCCAGCAAACAATTACATGTGATGATTTTTAAGTAGCAAATACCCATGCATGTGTCCCTTTCAAATGACTGACTGTGACAAATGCTGATACATTTGGAGCGCACATATGTGATAATGCTATTTTTGAAGGCTGGATTTTGCAATTATTCAAAGACAAAAACGAAAGCAAAAGCTGAGAATTTTGGAAGAGAAAAGGCAACAAGGACAGTAGTGAGCTTGAACTTGTTTGTGTCTACTCAGAACAAGCAAGCAAATGAAATGGACCTCTGTTTAGGGACACGACCACATTCTTCAGTTTTCAGTCATGACCAAAGAGTAAGCAACTTGAATTGGGCCACACCAATCTTCAATTATCCAACTCAAACCACTAAGTATTGGCGGCACCTGGCTGACTCAGTCAATAAAGCATGCAACTCTTGATCTTAGGTTTGTGAGTTCAAGCCTCATGCTGGGTAATGAGTTACTTAAAAACCTAACAAATTTTTAAAAACAAAACAAACAAACAAAAACAACTAAACTAAGTATTGTAGCAAGCATATTTCACTTGCATATAGTTGGCATTCGAATCACGATGGCACTCACTAACAGCTGTTTGGTGAGGGCCAATTTCAGTATCTAGTCCAGCTTTAATATGCAACTAAATTGGGCACAGTTTGTGCAGGAATTCGACAAAGGCTGTCAGAAAATATTGAAAAACCTGGCACTGGAAAACTGACCTAGAATTTGGATCCAGGCAGTATTATAAATACATCTCTAAATGTAATCACCAGACCTCGGGTCTAAAGATGGCACAGCCCTAGGACAGAACACATGCAGCAGCTTTAAGCTTTGCTGCAGAAATATCTGGTGAGCTCCCAACTCTAGCTCTTATCAGACAAGGGCCCCAAGAACGCCCCTGACCTCCCCAGCTGTAAAGTCGGAATGATAATGCTCCTGTGAGTTAGAACTTTAAATGAGATTCAGTATGCAAGGTGCTTAGCATGGTGGCTCTCACAGAAAACACTTTTTAAATAAATTTGGACGGGGGCACCTGGCTGGCTCAGTTAGTAGAGCATCCAACTCTTGATCTCAGCGTTGTGAGTTCGAGCCTCACATTGGGCGTAAGGATTGCTTTAAAAGAATTGGGGGGGGGCCACTTGGGTGGTTGAGTCAGTTAAGCATCTGCCTTCAGCTCAGGTCATGATCCGGGGGTGCTAGGATCAATTCCCGCCTTGGCCTCCCTGCTCAGCCAGGAATTTGCTTCTTCCTCTGCCTCTGCCTGCCTCTCTCTCTCTCTGTCAAATGAATAAAGTCTTAAAAAAATTTTTTTTTTAATTCTATAGTTATTTTGTACAAGGCAAAGTAAATTTATTATTTACTTAAAATGGAAAAACTTTCCTTCAAGATAGACGGGTCCCTGGGTGATTCATTTATTTATTTTTTTAAAGATTTTATTTATCTACTTGACAGACAGGTAGAACACAAGTAGGCAGAGAGAGAAGGAGAGACACACTCTCCGCTGAGCAGGGAACCCGATGTGGGACTCGATCCCAGAACCTTGGGATCATGACCTGAGCTGAAGGCAGCCACTTAACCGAATGAGCCACCCAGGCGCTCCTGGGTGATTCATTTAGTTAGTATTCAACTCCTGGTCTCAGCTCTGGTCTTGATCTCAGGGTTGTGAGCTCAAGCCCCACCCTAACCTTCATGCTTAGGTGTGGGACCTACATACATACATAAATAATAGAATTAGAAAAGAAACTTTGTTTCCAAGACAAAATTATTTAAACCACAGTGCTACTAAATTGCATTAAACATCCACTATCAATAAAACCAGTATGCTAAATATTGGCAGAGTATCTAAAACATGAAATATTCATAAGATGTTTCAAAGTTTAAAGAAGTTACATTATACCTTTTACTATTTATTCCACACTGTTGATATAAATTACACCAAATTCTAGCTTTGAAATGTATTTATTTTTTGATTATTGGAATTCATCTTTCATGAAATTTTTATTAAGTAGTATATTTTAAATTAAGCTTGAGGACATAACTGCAACCCAATAGCAATACATACAGGTGGTTTTCCATTCAAATTTACAAAAGCATTATTTAGTGGTAACAAAAATACAGAAGTTTGGTTTTCCTTTTAATCCAAAGTTTTTTATCTTAATTTTTCAAGAGTTTATTTATTTATTTTAGAGAGAGAGTGTGTATGCATACAAGTGGGAGGAAGGGCAGAGGGAGAGACTCTCAAGCCCACTCAGCACTGAGCATGGAGCCTGACATGTGGCTTGATCTCATGACCCTAAGACCATGCATGACCTGAGCTGAAACCAAGAGTTGGACACTCAACAAATTGAGTCGCCCATGTGACCCCCCAAATTTTTATTTTTAAAAGACCATTTACCAACATCCTATCATAGTTATTTCAAGGGAGAGAAGAAAAGGAGCACCATCTAATAAAAGTTATCACAGCCAAATCCTACAGTTCTCTAGGAGTTAGTTGATTAGACGTTTCACAGTCCACTGTGGTTTCAAATTTTTTTTAAAGATTTTATTTATTAAGAGAGAGAGCGTGCGTGCATGAGCAAGAGAGCACGATCAGGGAGAGCAGCAGAGAGAGGGAGAAGCAGACCCTCTCTGAGCAGGGAGCCCACCGTCGGGCTCGATCCCAGGACCCTGAGATCATGACCCCAGCCGAATACAGCCACTTAACAGACTGAGCCACACAGATTCCCCTAAACATTCTTTATTAGCAAATGAATTCACTTGTATAATAGGCTTATGTATTTTAGGGTAAATCCTAAAGCGTTACAATAGTACACATTATATTTTTAACAGTTAAAACTGAATAAATTGGGGCACCTGGGTGGCTCAGTTGGTTAAGCAACTGCCTCATGATCCCAGAGTCTGGGAACCGAGTCCCGCATCAGGCTCCCAGCCCCATGGGGAGTCTGTTTCTCCCTCTGAACTTCTCCCCTCTCATGCTCTCTCACTGTCTCTCTCTCTCTCAAATAAATAAATAAATAAATAAAATCTTTTTTAAAAAACTGAATAAAGTGACCTGTTAATTAGATGACTGCACAATGTGGGACAAATTTTTACCTCGCCAGTCATTTTATTTTCAGAGAAACAGATACCCTGATGATATAGTAATGGGAGCCCCTCAGCAAGTTACCAGCAACTGTTTCAAAGGTTTGGAAAAGTTAACAATATTTTACATTAAAGTCATTCACTTTAAGTGAAACGTTAGGTCCTGAGGTCAATTCCCCATTCTAAGGTCTTCGGAAAAGAGCCCAGTCTTTAAAAGTCATAGACACAATGAAGTACATTATTGAGAGTTCTCTCTAAGCATTGCATTCTGTGACCTGAAGCCTCTTTGGACATAGCAATCCACGCCCCCCAAACCCACTATTCTTTCCTTTCGTTAATCACACCCTTAAGTACACCCTCAGGGCAAAATGTCTTTGATCGGCACTGGAGGTCTGACTGTGACACTTATTCCTAATGTTCACCTCCTGCATAGTCCTCCTAGGTAGCCCCTCCCCCCCAGCATGTACTCCCCAACCTCCAGGCTATAAAAACATGTCTTAAAGGAGATAGGGTTGGGGGTGCCTGGGTGGCTCAGTGGGTTAAGCCTCTGCCTTCGGCTCAGGTCATGGTCTCAGGGTCCTGGGATCGAGCCCCGCATTGTGTTCTCTGCTCAGCAGGGAGCCTGCTTCCCCCTTTCTCTCTGCCTCTGCCTCTCTGCCTACTTGTGATCTCTCTCTCTCTGTCAAATAAATAAATAAAATTAAAAAAAAAAAGGAGATGGGGTTGCAGAAATCTACTTGTCTTACTGCCAAAGACACGCTTCTGTCCTTAAGCCCCTTCGTAAACCGTTTCTTGTCAAGCTGGACTTACCAGCCTTTTTCTTCAGACTTACTGCTCCTTTTGCCTTTGGAGTCATTTTGCATAAACCCCCTTTCATGGAACACATTACCAACTTTTGAAACAAGCACTTAACTTCATTCCATGATGAACAACGGTGTTCACCCTCTTTTCAGTAGTGTTTTACTTTATTTTGAAAAAAAATGTATATGCACTATCAATTTTGGGCAGATGTAAGGCAATCACTGAGCCTGATTTTATTTAACTGCAGTTGAGCCTTGTACAGCATTGTATAACTGGGGTGCAGAGGAACAAGAGCGCCTGGCTCCCAGGGTCTCAAATAGGCCAGGTTCAGCCACTCACCAATGACAAAAGCCAAAGGCAGAGAGACAAGTGGTGGGGAAACAAGAGAATTGATTTCAGTGAGGCCAACACCAGGAAGACAGTGGACTAGTGTTCCAAAAACTGTCTTCAAAGTTCTGAAAACACTTCTATTTTTATATAAGGAAAATGTGGGACAAAGGTCAGTAGGTACCTGCAGGTGGGCAGGAAAGGTCAGGTTGATCATTGTCTGGAGGTCAATCATGAGGGGTCTTGCTGGCATCAGGCAGTCCTTATTGCTTGAGGGGTAGTTCTGGTTCCCATCCCAGGATGCTTCGACTCCTGGGTCTTTTGCCTGAGTTAAAACATAAGCCAGAGGGACACCTGGCTAGCTCATTCAGGAGAGCATGCATGTCTTGATCTCCAGTTTGTGAGTTTAAATCCCATGTTGGGTGTAGAGATTACTTAAATAAATAAGTAAATAAACTTAAAAAAAAGTCAGAATGAAACAATCAGAGAGTAAGGATTAAGGTCAAATAGAGGCAGTTGAGGTGACAGTTGGTTCTTTCTCAGTGGGGGTTAGGGGTGCTGAGCCCTGTGCAGCTGAAAATCCACATATAACCTTTGACTCCCCAAAAACTTAACTACTGATAACCTACGGTTGACCAGAAGCCTTCCTGAAAACATAAGCAGTTGATTAACACATGTCTTGTATTATATATGTATTATATATCGTATTATTATAATAAGGTAAGCCAAAGAAAATGGTATTAAGAAAATCATAAGGAAGAGAAACTACACTTAAAGTACAGTACTGTATTTATTTAAAAAAATCTTTCTCTCTCTCTCTCTCTCTCAGTGGACCTGTGCAATTCAAGTGTATCTGTGCCTGTATTTCTCCTTCACTAAGAAGAGAAAAGGTGTTCTGATTATTGACTCATGGCCCAGCTTTTTAGAAAGAAATTCCTTTAAAATGTGGAAGGTCAGTTCACTGATTCTCTTCAGTGCTAGAATTTCCTTCCAAAAGCATCTAGTTTTCATTGCTTTAACTTTGTGCTTGCTCAGTAGCCTTCAGACTTGTAAACTGATCTTCTAAATGCACCTACCCACAAGAAAGAAAAACAGTCAGGAAAGACAAACGAGAAAGGTGGGAAGGTAAGATGGAGGCTTCTGCTATTTTTAAGCAAGAGATAGTGTTGTGTGAAGTCAGGTCTGTTCACCATCCTTGGTATATAGTCTACTGTGAGTTATGAAACTAGCATTCTGTTTTGTGGATATAGGTTGGAAGATGATTGGTTTCCCAGTCCCTAATTATTCTTTGAGAGAGCTGGTAAAATTTAATTCTTTTTTTTTTTAAGATTTTATTTATTTATTTGACAGACAGAGATCACAAGTAGGCAGAGAGGCAGAGAGAGAGAGGAAGGGAAGCAGGCTCCCTGCTGAGCAGAGAGCCCAACCTGGGGCTTGATCCCAGAACCCTGGGATCATGACCTGAGCTGAAGGCAGAGGCTTTAACCCACTGAGCCACCCAGGCGCCCTCTTCTTCTTCTTCTTTAAATTTAATTCTTAAGCATACAAATCTAAGGAGTAGAATCTGGACCCACCATGTGGCCCAGAAACCACCTCAAACCACCCAAAGGTATCTCTGTAATCATACTGTAAGGGCCTATTTAGCCAGAGCGATTCCATCTTGGATTAAACAGTCATTTTGTTGTTTATGCAGTAAAACTTAAACTGTCCCTGCCCGCCTTCCCCCTAGGGGACTTACTTAAAAACAAGTCCCAGAAACCAGTCCCAGGTAACAAAGCCCAAATACAAGGGTGGGTCAGGCCAGGTGGAGGTATCCAATCAGTGGGGGGGCGCATACTGTCTCCCTAGCTACCAAGGAGTATGGGCCCCGCCCTTTGGGAGTCTTTTGGGCGCCAATTCTTACCAAGGTGATAGGCTAGTTCAAGAGTCTACTATAGGGTAAATTGTAATTCAGTTGGTCACTTATGTGTGACCTAGCATGACTGTGTAGCTTTCTGTGTGTTACAATCTCATTGGCCACCTGTGCGTGGCCAGGCCCAACTACATGGCCTTTGCCCTTAAAGACTAGTCTGTGAAGCAGAGAAGGGTCACCCTCTCTGTAAGAGGCACGGCCCTGAAAGTTCGGTTTGATTCTCGATGCTTGGTGCGAAATAAAGCTTTGCTTGACCTTCGCTTCGTATCATTCTTGCTCCTTTAATCACGGGCCCATTATTGGGGGACCTTTCAATATCAGTTCATTATCCTTGCAACAACACTTGTTTTGTCCCGCATTCTTTCTGTCTCATTTGAATAATGTCCCAGCAGGGAGAAATATTTTAGGAGGAAATTCAAGACATACTATCATTTTCTAAATAGCAGAATTTCTGAATCTCTGTAGGCTTCATAATGGCAAAGCTAGCCGATATGTTTAGAAGGAACCAGCTATAACTTGGGTTAGAGAGAAAAGCATAAATACCTTGCTGGGGCCACAGACTTTATATCCATTTGACCTTAAATTCTGGAGTAATTGAGTTCATTGTACTTGTATTATTAAGGACTCATAGGATATGGTGTAAATTTTTACACAGGGAAGTACAAGCTCACTATTTCGATAAATCTTGTCAGATCACTCTCTAAAAAGATTGATTTCACTTCTCTTCCAACAACGTATGAGGCTTCCCCCTCTTCTGAGAGTAGAGCAGTCCAATGAAACTTTCTTAAGCAGAAATGGCGTAAAGCAAAGAAGCAATTACCATTAATGTACATGGAAAAACTTTTTATCATCCTCAGACCCCCCCAGAATAACCCCCCAAAATAACTTCTCTTAGGCTTTTCTGATCTCTTAGAACACATCTTGTCAAGAGATGCCCAAAACAAATTGAGATAGAGCACAGAGGCTCACAGACACAGTTCAGAGCTATGGCAGGTTATGCTGAGATGCTGGGTGTGGTTCTCAGGGAAGGAGCCTGGCAGGGCCATTTTCTCTGCTCCCCAAGTCTGCTGCTGGGCTGTAATGGCCCACTGCAAAACACACGCTAGATGTTTGTTTGGTTTTTTTCTCTTTCTCTCTCTCTCTTTTTTTTTGTTAAAGCAAAAATCCTCTTTGGATTTTTTTGGTTAGTGAAAACACGTGCTAATGTAGGTCTTGATACAAGCTAGGTGGCATAAAATGGAAACTTGTGAAAAGCAGGGAAGAACTATATTATATCTGTTCATCAACAACTTTATTCACATTAAGTATTATTAACCTGTTAAATTTTGTCAGTTAGATACAAGAAAAATCATATCATTATTGTTTAATTTGCAGCTCCTTCATTGTACATATTAATATACTTTCATGGCAGTTGACTACTGTATTTCTTTCCAGTATCTGACTCTGTCACTTTTGTACATATTTCTATGCAGCTGATGGTCTTTGGTTTAGTGATGTGTAAGAGTTCTTTGTATATTAAAGAAATTAGCCATTTATCTGTCAAATGTTGAGAGTACTTTTTCTTAATTTGTTATTTGTCTTTTGCATCATTATTTGTAGTTCAAGGTAAGGATTTTTTTCTTTTGTTTTTTGAAGATTTTATTTATTTATTTAATAGACAGAGAGAGAGAGAGAGAGAGAGAGCACAAGTAGGGCGAGCAACAGGCAGAGGGAGAGAGAGAAGCAGACTTCCTGCTGAGCAAGAAGCCTGATGTGGAGCTCCATCCCAGGACCCTGGGATCATGACCTGAGCCGAAGGCAGACGCTTAGCTGACTGAGCCACTCAGGTGCCCCTCACAGTGAGTTTTTGAGACAAGTATTTACCAAGAAAGAATAAGACAATCTCTGACTATATCAAACTAAAAACCTAAAAACCTTCTGTATAGCAAAAGAAACAATAAACAAAATGAAAACACAACCTACAGAATGAGAGAAAATATTTGCAAACCTTCTGATGAAGGGTTAATATCATATAAAGAACTCCTACAACTAATAAGAAAAGTCCAGGGGCTCCTGGCTGGCTCAGTCAGTAGAACATGTGACTCTTGATCTTGGGTTGTGAGTTTGAGCCCCACGTTGGGTGTGGCTTCTGAATATATACTATCTATGTGATGTGGGAATTACAAGCTGAAAATTTAATAATATCCATCTCATTTGCTTCTAAATGTAGGGTTATTCATATATTCCGTCCTTATTTTAAGAATTTAAATCAAAGAGTGGGTAACAACATGGTGACTGTGACTAAGCTCTTAGAAATGCAGTAACTGGAGCACCTGAGTGGCTCAGTGGGTTAAGCCTCTGCCTTCGGCTCAGGTCATGATCCCAGGGTCCTGGGATCGAGTCCTGAATCGGGCTTTCTGCTCAGCGGGGAGCCTGCTCCCCCCTCTCTCTATCTCTGCCTGCCTCTCTGCCTACTTGTGATCTCTCTGTGTCAAATAAATAAATAAAATCTTTAAAAAAAAAATGCAGTAACTGCCAGATCATTGGAAGGATGTCTAAACAAATGTACCAATAGCTGTACTAGGAAGGACATCCCACGGATACACTAGGAATCAGAAAGTTGCCCAAATAGTACACCCCTTTCAGAGAGGACTTCTCTCAGCGCACTATTTCAACAAAAGCACATTTATATACAAGAATGACCTGGCAGTGAAGAACAGAAAAAAAAAAAAAAAGTTTTTTTATGTTCTAATAATTGATAAGCACCCTAAACCCAAAAGTGTATATGATGGTACAGACTAGTCCATATGAGACAAGAACAACTGATGACAACCAAAAAAGGAAATCTAGAAACTTGGACTATATTCCCTAACTCACATTGGCTAGGGATTACAGGTAGTACCATAGTGACCACTATCAGCAAGTTCATGCGATATTGTGATGTATAAGAAGTATATGTTTGGTCTTTGTTCCTATTCCTGGCGTAGAGTTCCTAAAACCTTTGGAATATCCTAAATGTTGAGAGTGGCAGAGGTGTCTCTTGTTATGTTAATGAGGTGGATTTTGCTTGCCGCCTAAGGAGGGAGAGCTGGTTGCCAGGTGAACCAACCAGGTGATTAGAGGGTTGGAACTTCAAGTCTCACCTCCTGCTCCCCAGACCCCCCCCACCATTACCTCTGGGAGGGGAGAGGGCTTGGAGGTTGACTCAGTCACGAATGGCCAATGGTTTAATCAATCATGACTATGTAATGAAGCCTCCACAAAAACCCAAGAGGACTGGGCCAGAGAGCTTTTGGGTAGATGAAGCAATGGAGATGTGGGGAGAGTGGATGCCCAGAGAGGGCATGAAGCTCCTTGCTCTTTCCCTACCCATCTCTTCCATCTGGCTGTTTCTGAGTTATATTCTTTTATAATAAACTGGTAATCTAGTTAGGTAAAATGTTTCTCTAAGTTCTGTGAGCTGCTCTAGCAAATTAATCAAAGCCGAGGAAGAGATCATTGGAGCCTCTAATCTGTAATAGGTTGGTCAGAAGCACAGGTGATAACCTGAGCTTGTGACTAGCCTCTGAGGTGTGTGTGTGGGGAGTGGGGGTGGAAGACTATCTCATAGGACTGAACCCTTAACCTGTGGAATCTTGGGCTATCTCTAGATGGAAAGTGTCAAAACTGAGTTACATTGTAGGACACGCAGCTAGTGTCCAAGAATTGCTTGGTGGGAAAAACCCCATCCACTGGAATTAGGAGCCAGAATCTCCGTAGTTGTTCAAAAAACCTGTGAATCATTCCCGACATCCCCTCTTGTCCCTGTTTCATAGTCAAGTCCCATGGAGTCTACCTCCAAAACTAAAACCGAATCCATCTGCCTTTTTTTTTTTTAATTATCTATTTATTTGACAGAGAGAGATCACAAGTAGGCAGAGAGACTGGCAGAGAGAGGAGGAAGCAGGCTCCCCGCCGAGCAGAGAGCCCAATGCGAGGCTCAATCCCAGGACCCCGAGATCATGACCCAAGCTGAAGGCAGACGCTTAAGCCACTGAGCCACCCAGTCGCCCCCCATCTGCTTTTTTGCACCACCCCTGTGACCACCTCAGTGACGCCTCCATCAACTCTCACCTGGACCAGCCTTCCATGGGTCTCTTTGTTTCACCTATTCTGTGCTTTCATTAGATAGCAGCCAGAGGAATCTGCCACGTGGATCTCCTTATCCCTGCACTAAAAACCCTTCAAGGGCTTCCTAATGTACTTGCAATACAATCCACTTTGCCTATCCTGACCCACAGGGTCTTCACGCTCTGGCCCCTGCCTCCCTCACAACTTCATTTTATACCACTTTCCACCTTACTCCTGCACACCAACCCCTTTTCAGTTCCTCAAACCCACCAAATTATTTCCTACCTCTGGTCATTGTACTTGTTGCTCCTTCTACTTAAAATCTTTTTCTGCCCATTCTTTTTTTTTTTTTTTAAGATTTTATTTATTTATTTGACAGACATAGATCACAAGTAGGCAGAAAGGCAGAGAGAGAGGAGGAAGCAGGTTCCCTGCTGAGCAGAGAGCCCGATGCAGGGCTCGATCCCAGGACACTGGGATCATGCCCTGAGCCGAAAGCAAAGGCTTTAACCCACTGAGCCACCCAGGCTCCCCTTTTCTGCCCATTCTTTAGCCAGCTAACACATTTATCCTTCAGATAACTGATGAAATATTACTTTGTTGGAAAGGTCTCTCTGACTCTCCAGTTTAAATTAGGGCCCCTTTTATACACTGGTTATTTTGTTCATGTATGTAATTTTTCTTTAATGTTTTTCTTTTCACTCATCTACAATTCATGATCTCTAAAAAGTTTGTAGCTCATTAGAGTCAGACACAGTGGAAAAATTAGCAAAGGACAACGGATACTTTTTGCTGGGTCAGTGAAGGTACTAAATTTGAACAATCAGTAAATGACTTAAAAATATAACGTTTCAGGGGTACCTGGCTAGCTCAGTAGTAGAACATGAAGCTCCTGACCTTGAGATTGTGAGTTCCAGCCCCACCTTGGGCGTACTGATTACTTAATTTTTTTTTAATTAAATAACTTTTTTACAGTGTTTCCCCTAAATAGTTTTGTATAACTCATTTCTAGACAACAACAGGTAAAATTTCTTTCAAAGTCTTTCAGACTGGGGTGCCTGGGTGGCTCAGTCAGTTAAACATCCAGTTCTTGATTCCAGCTCAGGTCATGATCTCAAGGTCCCAAGATGGAGCCTTGAATGGGCTCCACACCCAACAGGGAGTCTGCAGGACATTCTCTGTCTGTCTGTCTGTCTCTCTCCCTCTCAGCTTCTTCCCCCATCCCCAGCTCACACGCACATGCTCTCTCTCTTTCTCAAATAAATAAATAAATCGTTATAAAAACCATAAACAAAAACAAAACAAAAAACCAAGTCCTTCATTGCCATTTTTGCTACAGCACCACCGCGGCATTTTTTTCCCTGTAGGCTTTCATTATGTCACTGAAAGAAGCCCTACAGTCTCTACTGTGTCCTTGGGTATATCCTTGAGTCAAATAAAAGGTAGACTTAATTGCAGTAGACGGTCCAAAATCCCATGGATATGGAAAAGACCTTCAAGAAGTTTTTCTCTGATTTGAGTCCTCACATTCATTCTCTGCAACTATTAGAATTTTCTTTTTCTTTTCTTCCATTTAAAAAATTGTAAGATATACTTAACATAAAATTCAACGTTTTTGACCATTTTTTTTCACCTCCCCTCCCCCCCCCCCTTTTTTGACCATTTTTAAGGATATAGTTTCAGGGGCATTAAGCACATTCACATTGCCGTGCAACTATGGCCACCATCCTTCTCCAGAACATTTTTCATCCTGCAAAATGGAAACTCTGTACCCATTAAACACTAACTCCCCATTCTCTCCTCTCCTCTGCCTTTGGCAACCACTATCTATGAATTTGACTACTTTAGGTACCTTTATCCATGATGTACTATGTGTCAGAATTTCATTCCTTTTTGAGGCTGAATAATATTTCATTATATGTTTGTTGTTTTTTTAGTTTAGTTTTTTTTTTCTTTTTAATCTCCACACCCAACATGGGGCTCAAACTCCCAACCCCCAGATCAAAAGTTGCATGCTTTTCCTTCTGAGCCAGCCAGGCGCTCCATTTCATTGTATGTTTGTATGACATTTTGTTTATCAGTTCATCTGTTGATGCATATTTCAGTTGCTCCCACCTTTTGGTTATTGTCAATAATGTTGATATGGACATAGTTGTATAAACCTCTCTGACTCCTTGCTTTCAGTTCGTTTGAGGATATACTCAGAGGTTGAGTTGCTGCATCATACGGTAATTCTATTTTTAATTTTGTGAGGGATTGCCATACTGTTTTCCATAATAGCGGTACCATTTTACATTCCTACTGACGGCGCACAGGGGTTAAGATTTCTCACCATTGTTTGTTTGTTGTTTTAAAGCTCTTTATTTATTTTTATTTTTATTTTTTAAAAGATTTTATTTATTTACTTGACAGACAGAGATCACAAGTAGGCAGAGAGGCAGGCAGAGAGAGAGAGGAGGACGCAGGCTCCCCACCAAGCAGAGAGCCCGATGCGGGGCTTGATCCCAGGACCCTGAGATCATGACCTGAGCTGAAGGCAGAGGCTTTAAAC
The DNA here is from genome assembly GCF_010015895.1 of Lontra canadensis. Classification (NCBI taxonomy): domain Eukaryota; kingdom Metazoa; phylum Chordata; class Mammalia; order Carnivora; family Mustelidae; genus Lontra; species Lontra canadensis. The sequence continues at coordinate 15,123,922 of NW_022631021.1, read as the reverse complement.
TACTGAGCCACGCAGGTGCCCCTTAAAGCTCTTTAAATTTGTTTTTTGTTTCAAAACAATTTTTTAAAAATTAACATATAATGTATTATGTGTTTCAGGGGTACAGGTCTGTAATTCATCAGTCTTACATAACACCCTGTGCTCACCACAACACATATCCTCCCCAATGTCCATCACCCAGCCACCCCATCCCTCCCACCCCCCAATTTCTCACCATTCTTGCCAACACATATTATTTTATTTGTTTTGTTTTAAAGCACCGATTCTAGTGGGTGTGAAATAGTATCTCATTGTGGTTTTGATTTGCATTTTACTAGTAATGAGTGATACTGAGCCTATTTTCATGTACTTATTAGCCATTTGTACATCTTCTTTGGAGAAATGTGTATTTAAGTCCGCTTGCCCATTTCTTTTTTTATTTTGTTTTATTTTATTTTTAAAGATTTTATTTATTTATTTATTTATTTATTTGACAGAGAGAGAGAGATCACAAGTAGGCAGAGAGGCAGGCAGAGAGAGGGGGAAACAGGCTCCCTGTGGAGCAGAGAGCCTGTCGCTGGGCTCGATCCCAGGACCCTGAGATCATGACCCAAGCTGAAGGCAGAGGCTTAACCCACTGAGCCACCCAGGCACCCCCATTTGCCCATTTCTTAATTGGTTTTTTCCTTTTCTTTTAATTGGGGTGAGTACATTACTCAAATTAAAGAGACTACTAACCAAATCATGGAAATAAATCCATTGGCTACTTGACATTAAATTTCTTGTTGATAATCGCTGTGTTTACATTTATAAAACTATATTGCAGTTATATGGTAAAACAAATTAAAAATTAAACTTTTTATTGTATTTAAGGTGTTTTATTTAACTGAGAGAGAACAGAGTGTGAGAGAACACAAGGGGGGGGCAGAGGGAGAGGGAGAAGCAGGCTCCCCACTGAGCAGGGAGCCCAATGTGGGGCTTGATCCCAGGACCCTGGGATCATGATCTGAGCCAAAGGCAGATGCTCAACTGACTCAGCCACCCAGGAGACCCTAAAATTTAAAAGTTTTAATTCTATAAACTACTGCACATGAACTATAGTTCACCCACAGAAAAATGTACATATAAGAGTACAGTTTGGTGAATTTTCACAAATGAACACACATGTGTAACCAGGGCCAAGATCAACAGAGAGAGCCTTACTAACACCTTGGAATTCCTCACCCCGTCACTATTCCTTTTCTGCCAAGGTAACCATTATCCCAAATTTTAGCAGAGAACTTTTCCTGTTTTTGTGCTGAAATGGACTTAGAGGTACTTTGTGAGCCTTATTTTCTCTCTCTCTCCCTTCCTTCCTTCCTCCTTCCTTTCTTTTTTCTCCTTCCTTCTTCCTTCCTTCCTTTCTCTGATTTATTTTGGAGAGTACATGCATGCCTGCTATCTGCAGGGAAGAGGGGCAGAGGGAGGGGGAGAGAATATCCTGAAGCAGACTCCCCACTGTGCTCAGAGCCTGATCCCAGGACCCTGGGACTGAGAACTGAGCCAAAATTGTGAGCAGGCTACTCGACCAACTAAGCCACCCAGGTGCCCTGGACCTTACTTTCTATGCTCAAATTTACATTTCCGCAGTTAAGCCATTTCACGTTGGTTGTTTTAGGTCAGTCTTCTCATTGTTGCATAGTGTTCCATTATTATGAACACTGAATTTATTAATTTATTCTCTTGTTTATGGTCTTTTGGTTATTTTCATTTGGGAGCTGTTTTAAAAAATGCAGCTGTGGGCGCCTGGGTGGCTCAGTGGTTTAAGCCTCTGCCTTCGGCTCAGGTCATGATCTCAGGGTCCTGGGATCAAGTCCCGCATCGGGCTTTCTGCTCAGCAGGGAGCCTGCTTCCCCCTTTCTCTCTGCCTGCCTCTCTGCCTACTTGTAATTTCTCTCTCTGTGTGTCTAATAAATAAATAAAATCTTTAAAGATAATAAAAAAATGCAGCTGTGAACATTCTTGTTTGTTGGTGCACCGTTAAGTCCTCATTTCTCCTGGCTGGATTTGTAGAGGTGAAACTGCTTGCTGGGTCACAGGGTAGGCTACTTTGGTAGATAGAACTGTAAGAGCCTACTTAGCCAGAGTGAGCCATTTTGTTGTTTATGCAGTAAACTTAGATTGAACCTGCCCCTTCCCCCAAGAGGAAAGCACTTAGAAACAGAATTGGTGAAATACGGCCAAATAGCCCCCGATAACGGAGTCCAGATTCGAGGACATGTCCGGCCAGATGGAAACGTCCAATCAGGGGAAAGCGCACGTATTACCTCCCTACCTGCCAAGGACGGGTTTGGCCAGGTGGAGACGTCCAATCAAGTAAAATCACAGGTATTACCCGCCAGGGAGTGTGAGCCCCCGCCTTTTGGGCATCAGACAAAAGGTGCCAATTCTAGCCAAGGTCATAGGCTGAATTAGATGACTATCATGGGGTAGACTATAATTCAATTGGCCACCTGTGTGTGCCAGGCTCAACCACATGGCCTTTACTCTATAAAAGTTAGTCTGTGAGACTGGGAGGGGTCGCCTCTTTGCAAGAGATGGCCCTGGCCGGTCAGTTTGATTCTCGATGCTTGGCGCGAAATAAAGCTTTGCTTGACCTTTGCTTTGTATCAGTCTCGTCCTTTTGTCTATGGACCCTTTCAGAACCAAACTGATTTTTTTTTTTAAAGATTTTATTTATTGGGACGCCTGGGTGGCTCAGTGGGTTAAGCCTCTGCCTTCAGCTCAGGTCAAGATCTCAGTGTCCTGGGATCAAGTCCCGAATCGGGCTCTCTCCTCAGAGGGGAGCCTGCTTCCTCCTCTCTCTCTCTCTGCCTGCCTCTCTGCCTACTTGTGATCTCTCTCTGTCCATGAATAAATTAAAAAAAAAAGATTTTATTTATTTATTTGACAGACAGATCACAAGTAGGCAGAGAGGCAGGCAGAGAGAGAGGAGGAAGCAGGCTCCCTGCTGAGCAGAGAGCCCGATGCGGGACTGGATCCCAGGATCCTGGGATCATGATCTGAGCTGAAGGCAGAGGCTTTAACCCACTGAGCCACCCAGGTGCCCCAGAACCAAACTGAAAGGAGTTGTTCTAGTTCTAGCTTACATTCCAGAAGCAGAGTAGATGAATTCAGTTACTCCACATCCTTTGGTGTGGGAAACAAAGGCAAAAGAAAAAATTAAATTTTCTTACTACTTAGAACCCACTGACAAGTCCTTGAGACAGGCAGAGTGACGTTCCACTAGGAACTCAGCTGCCTTTATGTTAATGCTTTGCTCAGGGCAAAAGGCCATATTAGCTTAACATTGTCCTGAACTCCCCTTCCTGCCAGGATCCTGTAAGTCTACTTTAATATATAAAGATTCCTTTGGACACTTCCTTTATCTTTATACCCCAAGATACATGTTGACAACCATCCTTCAACCATGTAGCCCACTGATATACAACTGAAGGGTCTCATGATGACTGAGGTTTTATTAGATGGTAATAAATGACATTTTCCTAACAACTGCTAACCCCCTCAAGGTCCTAAAGACCTTGCTTCCAAAATTCCTTGGAGACTTACTACCCCTAACTCCCTCCCAACTTGAAAGTATATAATGGGTCACTCCTCATGGTCCCAGTGTAGATCTTTCTGCCCGCTCCTGTGCCCAAGCTTTAATAAAACCACCTTTTTGCACATAATTCTTTCTTAGCCATAGGCTCCAAACCCCAACATTTCCTACTTCACTTGGGAGTATTTTTCCAACACTCGGTGTCTTCCTTTATTCCCTTTTCTATTGTATTTTGAAATAAAAAACAACTCAAGCAAAGTTTAGATTGCTTTTGGGGGGAACTTTTAGTTGTTGGTTTGGTTCTCTGAATTGTTAACCATCTAAGACATCTACTTTGTCCAGTCGCAAGGTGTTGACTGTGAGTGCGTCCTCGGTTTTGCTCAGCACTTTCGCTCGCTCTACCCCTTGGATGTCATCGGGTGAAGAAAATGAGGTGTGTGTCCAAGGCGGAGCAGGTCCTTTGAGTACTCTGGAAGTCCGGTCACTTAGTAGGCGAAACTTAGGCGGACCTTCCTCTGTCAGTTTTTTTACTAGGGTCCACGATCTGGGCGCTCCCGCCCGCCGCCCGTCTCTCCACTGCCGCGGGTCCCGGGAGGGATAGGGAAAGCGAAGGAGCCGCCCTGCGGGGCACCAGCCAGAACAGGGGTGGAGCGGGGCGGGGGAACCCTGTCCCCGCGGAGCATGCGCAGACCAAGCCCAGCGCATGCTCCGCAGAGCGGCGGGTCCTCAGATGTGGGGAGTCGAGTCTCCCCCGCCCCACCACCCTTGCCGGAGTTGCTGCAAAGGCGCTTGTTCCGAGCCCCGGCTACCAATAAAGTTCGTTAAAAAAAATCATAGTCATTCTTAAAAGAGCGAAGGAGGGCGCGAGCCAGCCGGGCGGCCCCGCCGGGGTTGCTGGCGCCCTGGGAGGAGGAGGAGGAGGAGGCGGCGGCGGCAGCGGCAGCGGTTGCGCCGCGACCAGCAGGAGCCGGTCGCGCCGGGCAGCGGGTCCGCGGCCGGCGGGGTACGGTGAGTAGCGGCTTGCACTCCGGACAGCGGCGCTGATCTCACTCGCTCTGTCCAGCGGCTGAGGGCTCCCCCCGCTCGGCTGAGGAAGGACTCGCTTTTCCCTGGGGTCCCGGGATGTGCCGTACCCCGGGGACTGTAGAGGGGTGTGGGGGGCAGGGGCCTCTAGGCCCGGGCTCCCATCCCCCCGGCCCTGGCCGCTGAGCGCCCGCTCCCCAGCCGCAGAGCGCGGTGCCCAAGTTCCCGCTGGAGGAGGTGGGCGGCAGTACCTGCCCGGCCTCCGCTCTCAGCGCCCAGCGGCCCGGGCTCCCAGGGTATGCGTCCCTGGAATTGCCCCTTGGGCGGGAAGGAGCGAGACGTAGCGGGGGCGAGGCGCTGGCCTCCAGCTTGGCCGAGCACCCAGCTTCTCGCCTTCTCCCAGCGCCCACATGGGTAGGGGGCGACCCAGGCCGGGGCCGTCACCAGCAAGGGGCGTCGAGTGCCGGGTTCGGTTTGACTGGAAGCGGGGTCTCAAGCTCTGCCCTGGTTTTTAGAACCCCCTCCCTCCTGCGGCGGGGCCCCCTCCTTACCCGCGGCCCCACCCTTCCCTAGTTCTTGCTCAGACTGCTAGAATATGAATGAGCCAGACTGCACTATTTCATTGACACTGGCTGCCACAGAATTACTTAACTCGGAGAACAGAGGAGTCGAGGAGTTCCCAGACGTAAGAACTTGAGGGTGTGTGCGAGCGCATTAAAGAGTCTGAAAGGGTCGGTTCCTTAGGCTTTATATAACTCCTAATGTTGTCTAGGTAATTTCATCGAACCTAACAAGCTTTTCAGTGTTATAAACACAGTCGTACATGTACTTAAGTACATTTTCTAATTTATTAGGCTGCATTGGTTGGAAAACTTTTTAAAATTAAATTTGGGAAAAACGGTATTTAGAAAAGTATTTAAGCAAATCATTGCTGTAAGCTTTTTAATTATTATACTCAGCATTATCTTATTTTCTAAGAACTTAGCTGGTTTTTTTTTTAAGGTTTTATTTATTTATTTGACACAGAGAGAGAGAGAGATCACAAGGAGGCAGGCAGAGAGAGAAGGGGAAGCAGGCTCCCTGCTGAGCAGAGAGCCCAATGTGGGGCTCGATCCCAGGACCCTGAGATCATGACCTGAGCTGAATGAAGGCAGAGGCTTAACCCACTGAGCCACCCAGGCACCCCGAACTTAGCTGTTTTGATAGAGTGCTTTATGTCTATAGAGCAGTAGTAGCTGATAATCACCAGACTGGCTGTGTTAAAATCTGATTGCTCTTCTTTTCTTTTAAATTTTATTTTTAAAATTATATGGTAAAATTGTCTTTTTAAGGGGTGTGCAGTTCTGTGAATTTTAGATTAATGCTGTCACCACGACAATCAGGGCCTAGAACAGTTCTAAACCGCCGCCCCCCCATTCATGCTATCCTTTTATATTCTTCCCTTACCCCTAACCTTTGGCAATTACTAAACTTTTCCAGATGTCACATAAGTGGAATCATACAATATGTAACTTTTGATGCTGACTTCTTTCACTCAGCACAATGCCTTTAGGATTCCTCCAAGCTGTTGCATGTATCAAGCGTTTCTTCTTTTTTTATTGCTAAGTAGTGTTCCATTAGATGGACGTTCCACAGTTTGTTCATACATCCACCCACTGAAAGAGATTTGAAGTGTTTTCAGTCTTGGTGATTATGAATAGAGCTGCTATAATCATTCGTGTACAGATTTTTGTGTGAACACAAGTTTTCCTTTCTGGAGGGTATTGCTAGGAGTGGGATTGCAGGGTCATAAAAAGGATGTTTAACTTTATAAGGAACTGTCATGCTGGTTTCCAGAGTGGCTGTTAGCATTGTGCATTCTTACAGGCACGGTTGGAGAGTACCCATTGTTCCACATTCTTGTATGCACTTAGTATTGTCAGTAATTTTAAATTTAGCCATCTCATAGGCATATAGTGGTATCCCATGGTTTTAGTGTGTCTTTAACTAATGACAAATGATTTTTAATATCTTTTCATGTGCTTATTTTGGCATATATAATCTTTGATGAGTCTCTGGGCAAGAGTATTTAGTGCCCATTTCTCAAATGGGTTCTTAGCTTTCTTATGGGTTTCTTTTTTTCTTATGTTGAGTTTTGAGGGTTCTTCATATGTTCCAGATACAAGTTGTTTGGTAGATACGTGCTTTGCAAATACTTTCTCACAGTCTGTAGCTTGTCTTTTCATTCTTTTAACAGTATCATTCACAGAGCAAATGTTTTTAATTTTTGTGAAGTCTAATTTATCAGTTTTTCCTCTTGTGGAAATTTTTTTGGATGTCTAAGAACTCTGCCTAACCCCAGGTCAACATTTTCACCTTGTAAAATATTTCTTCTAAAAATTATTGTTTTATTTTTTATGATTTTATTTTTTAAAGATTTTATTTATTTATTTGAGAGACAGAGTACCTGAGCACAGCGTGGAGGGTGGGGTGTGGGCAGGGGAGAAGCAAGGGGAGAGGGAGAAGCAGACTTCCCGCTAAGCGGGGAGTCCCACCCCAGGCTGGGTTCCAGGGCTCTGAGATCATGACCAGAGCCAAAGGCAGGTATTTAACTGACTGAGCCACCCAGGTGCCTCTGAGATTTTATTTTTAAGTAAACTCTACACCCAGCATGAGGCTTGAACTCATTAGATCAGGTGGCAGATTCTATCGACTGAGCCATCCAGGTGTCCCTACGGTTTTACTTTTATTATTTATTTATTTTTTTATAGTTTTACTTTTAGATCTGTGATCCATTTTAAATTATTTGTATAAGGTATGAGGTTTAGGTAAATGTTTACTTTTTTATATATGAATGTCCTATTTTCCACCACCATTTGTTGAAAACAGTCTTTTCTTCATTGAATTGTTTTTGTACCTTTTGTCAAAAATCATTTGGCTGAATGTGTGTGGGTCTATTTTTTGGCCCTCTGTTCTGTTCCATTGATTTATGTATCTTTCTCTTTACCAGTATCACACTTTCTTGACTTGTATAGTTTTATGGTGTCTTAAAAGTGGCCAGTATGATTTCCTCCGATTTTGTTCTTTATATATATATTTTTTAAGATTTTATTTATTTATTTGACAGACAGAGATCACAAGTAGGCAGAGAGGCAGGCAGAGAGAGAGAGGAGGAAGCAGGCTCCCCACGGAGCAAAGAGCCTGATGTGGGACTCGATCCCAGGACTCTGGGATCATGACCTGAGCTGAAGACAGAGGCTTTAACCTACTGAGCCACCCAGGCGCCCAGATTTTGTTCTTTTTAAAGATTGTGTTAGCTATTCTAGTTTATTTGCCTTTCCAAATAACGTTTAGAAATGTAAAGAGAAAGATAACGTTTAGAATCAACTGCAGAAAATCCTGCTGGTGCTTTGGAATTGGATTAAGCCATGGATCAATTTGGGGAGAAGTGCTGTTTTTACTTTGTTGAGTGTTCTGATCTGTGAACATGCACATCTTTTCATTTATGTAGGACTTTGTTTCATTAGTGTTTTATAGTTTTCAATATATAGGCCCGTCCTATACATGTTTTGTTAAATTTACACCAAAGTATTTAATTTTGGGGGAACTTTTATAAATGTCACTTAAAAATTTTGTTTTCAGGGATGCCTGGCTGGCTCAGTTGGAGCAGCATGCGACTCTTGATCTTGGGGTTGTGATTTCCAGTCCCATGTTGGGTGTAGAGACTACTTAAATACATAAAACAAATTTAAGAAATAACAATGTAAATTGAAAAATTTTACATTGTTAGGGTATAGAAATACAATTCAGTGCTGTGTGTTACTCTTGTATCCTGTGTCCTTGCTAAACTCATTTATTAGTTTTAGGATTTTTTTTTTTAAATTCTTTGGAGTTTTCTGTAAAGACATTCGTGTGATTTGTGAATAGGGACAGTTTTATTTAATCTTTCTCTTCTAAGAGTTTTACTTATTTTTTATCACCTAGTTTCTGTCTAGGACTTTTGTGTATGATGAATAGGAGTAGTGAGAGTGAGCATACTTACCTTGTTCTCAGTCTAAGGGTTAAAGCAGTCAGGCTTTCAGGGGTGCCTGGCTGGCTCAGTCAGTAGAGCCTGCAACAGTTGCTCTCAGGGTCCTGAGTTTGAGCCCCCTGTTGTACATAGAGTTTACCTGAGGGGGAAAAAAAGGCATTCAGGCTTTCAGAGTTGAGTATAATGTTAGCTGTGGAGTTTTTAAATGACATTCATGAGGCTGAAGAAGTCTTTTTCTGTTTCTAGTTTGCTTACTATTTTTCTGACAAATGGATGTTGAATCTTGTTATATATCTCCTCTGTTTCTGTTGATAGGGTGGTGAGATCTTTCTTTTTTACTTTGTTAATTTGGTAGATTACATCGATTGATTTTTTTTTTTTTTTTGAGTATTGAACCAGCCTTGCATTCCCAGAATAAAGCGTACTTGGTCTTAATTACTCTTTTTTTTTTTTTTGGTCCTAGCTATTCTTTTTATATATTCCTAGATTTGATTTGCTAATATTTTGTTGAGGACTTTTGTGTGTCTTTGTCCAGTTGTTTTTGTTTTTTGGTACTGTTTTTGTGTGATGTTGGTATCAAAATAATACTGACTTTATAAAATAAGTTGGAAAGTATTCCTTTCTGTTCTATATTCTGGTAGAGAATGTTTATCATTGGCATCCATTCTTGAAAAGTTTGGTAAAATTCTCCAGTGAATTCACCTGAGCCTGGAGAGTTCTCTTTGAGTTTTTATTTTTATTTTTTTAAATTTATTTATTTTTTTAAAGGTTTTATTTATTTATTTGACAGACAGATCACACATAGGCAGACAGGCAGGCAGAGAGAGAGGAGGAAGCAGGCTCCCCGCTGAGCAGAGAGCCCAGGACCCTGGGATCATGACCTGAGCTGAAGGCAGAGGCTTTAACCCACTGAGCCACCCAGGTGCCCCTGTATTTACCTGTATTTTTGCTCCTACTGCATTCTTTTTATTCTATTACTCATTTTTTTTACATCATTTAATTATGTTTGAGGTGGAGACCTAGAACCTATACTTTAACAAATCTTCCTAGATGATTCTTAAGATTATGCAAGTTTGTGAAGCACTAGGGACAATTACTGAAACTCCATGGGGAGTGGGGAGGAATGTTCTTCCTGTTTCAGACTTGTTTTGTGTAGTGGTTGTGTAGATGGATTTTCAGTTAAGGGAGTTGGAATATAATATTATAACATATAATAGTAGTCAGGAACTTAACTAGTAATTTTCCTAAGACATGAAGAAATTGACCTTCTGTTCTTTTAAATATTAAGTGCAAACAGTACGCATTGTATTGCTTTCATTATATGAGTAACTGTAACTAGTCTGAAACTAAAGAAAGAATATGTGATGTAAGATTATTTGTAAAGGAGTCATTGTAACCTGAACAGTAAAGCACTGTAAGCGTCCAGTGCTGTCACACAGTTGTATATTATTACACACAATTTTTCTTTGGGGTTCTTTTCTAGGGATATTAATTATTACCTCTGAGGTCAAACAAGCAATTTGCTTAGATTTTGTATTTATTGCCCATGTGGTGGTAACTATGGAGGATTTACTATGTTATATAAAACTAAACTACCTTTTTTTTTTTTAAACTACCATTTTTTGAATACTTAATTTTCACTGTGCTAAGTGCTTTATATGTACCAGTGATCAACAATCTTCTGAGGTAAGTATCCTCAGTAAACTGAAGCTTAAAGAGATTAGCCAGTAATTTTACTTAGCCCAGAACTAGTAAGTGGCAACTTTACATCAAACCTCAACTCTAACACTGCAGTCTTAGTCTTAGTCTCACTGAAAGATAGAACTATGTAATCTAGGCATTTATTAATACCTGGGTGTCATGTGTTGTGTGCAATTATTTAGGATTCAGAAATGAATGATGTTATTGTTCCTCCTTTCAACAAACTTACATGATCTAAACAGGGTGGTAGGGGGACCTCCATCATGGAAAAATTCTTGCAATGCACTATAGTTATTCTTCATAAAGCAATTATAGCTTATTTTGTACAATTTTGGGGGTGTCTGGGTGGCTTAGTTGGTTAAGCATCTGACTCTTGGTTTCAGCTTAGGTCATGATTTCAGGGTCCTGGGATCTAGCCCCACGTCAGGCTCTGCACTCAGCAAAGTCTCCTTGAGATTCTGTCCCTCTCCCTTTGCCCCTCCCCCTGCTCACACACTCTGTCTCTCAGATACGTAAATCAACCTTTAAAATTATTTTATATAATTTTTATGTTATGAAAAATAATTTCATTTTAAACCACAGATTTGAGAAGATCTGATCACCTGGAATTAAAGTTGGCTCAGAAACCTTTTCAACTGAAAAAATGTTGGAGGAAGATATGGAAGTGGCCATCAAGATGGTGGTTGTAGGGAATGGAGCAGTTGGAAAATCAAGTATGATTCAGCGATATTGCAAAGGCATTTTTACAAAAGACTACAAGAAAACCATTGGAGTTGATTTTTTGGAGCGACAAATCCAGTATGTACTTGGCCATTTTATCCCCTCAGTTTTGATTTGTGAACTCAGTACAGCCCAAGGTTAGGATCCAGTCTGGTGGCAATGGCTAATGAGATAGTTGGTGATGGTTTTCAAATACTCAGTCCTGTATGTATTGTTTTTCTTTTTCCTTTCTCTTTAATGTTTGAAGTTTGTATTTTTTTTTTTTTAAGATTTCATTTATTCATTTGACAGAGAGAGAGATCACAAGTAGGCAGACAGAGATAGAGAGGGGAAGCAGGCTCCCCGCCGAGCAGAGAGCCCGATGCGGGCCTCGATCCCAGGACCCTGAGATCACGACCTGAGCTGAAGACAGAGGCTTAACCCACTGAGCCACCCAGGCACCCTGAAGTTTGTATTTAAATTCTAGTTAGTTAACACAATGTATCTTTATCCTTCTTTTTCTCACCTTTCATCTATTTTCCCTTCCTCATTTTCCCTCCTTTTTTCATATGCCCCTCCCTACCCTTCCTGTCTTGTATCTGTTTTATATTTATCGGTGGCACCTAGCTTACTTCTTAAACACAAACTGATACTTGACTCTAATGAGATTTCTGTCCACTACAAGCTCAGCTTGGACATTTTGCAGGTTCAGTTCCAGACCACCACAATAAAGCAAGTCAAATGAATTTTTTGTTTTCTCAGTGCATGTAAAAGTGATGTTTACATTGTACTGTAGTCTGTTAGGTATGTTAGTTATGTCTAAAAAAATAATGTATATGCCTTCATTTAAAAATACTTTCTTGCTTAAAAATGCTAACCATCCTCTGATCTTTCACCAAGACTTAATCTTTTTGCTGGTGAGGGTCTTGCCTTGATGTTGATGGCTGCTGACTGATCAGGGTGGTGGCTGCTAAAGGTAAGGGTGGCTGTGGTGATTTTTTAATATAAGACAACAAGGCACCTGGGTGGCTCAGTGGGTTAAAGCCTCTGCCTTCGGCTTAGGTCATGATCTCAGGGTTCTGGAATCGAGCCCCACATTGGGCTCTCTGCTCAGCAGGGAGCCCACTTTCCCCTCTCCCTGCCTACTTGTGATCTCTGTCAAATAAATAAATAAAATCTTTAAAAATATATGTATATAATATAAGGCAACAGTAAAGTTTGTCTCATCGATTCACTCTGCCTTTCAGGAATGATTTCTCTGTAGCACATGATGCTGTTTGAGGGCATTTTACCCATGGTAGAATTTCATTCAAAATTGAAGTCAGTTCTTAAACCCTACTGAATCACTATATTGTATACCTGAAACTAATGTAACACTATGCTAGCTATACTGGAATTAAAATTTAAAACTCAAAAAAATTCCCTCAAATGCTCTGCTACTTAATCAATTCAGTTTATTTAATAATCTAAATCCTTTGTTGTCATTTCAACAGTCTGCATAACATCTTCACCAGGAGCAGATTCCATGCCAAGAAACCACTTTCTTTGTTCTTTCATAGTAAGAAACTCTTCATCTGTTCAAGTTTTATCACAAGATCAAAGCAGTCAGTCACATCTTCAGTCTCCACTTCTAATTCCAGTTCTCTTGCTGTTTCCACCCTTCTGCAGTTACTTCCTCCGTAGAAGTCCTGAAACCCACAAACTCATCCATGAGAGTAGGAATCTACTTCTTTTTTTTTTTTTTAAAGATTTTATTTATTTATTTGACAGACAGAGATCACAAGTAGGCAGAGAGGCAGGCAGAGAGAGAGAGAGAGAGGGAGGGAGGAGAAAGCAGGCTCACTGCAGAGCAGAGAGCCTGATGTGGGACTCGATCCCAGGACCCTGGGATCATGACCTGAGCCGAAGGCAAAGGCTTTAACCCACTGAGCCACCCAGGTGCCCCTGGAATATACTTCTTCCAAAGTCTTATTGATGTTGATATTTGACCTCTTCCAGTGAATCACAATTTTTTTTTTTTTTAAGAATTCTTATTTATGTATTTGACAGAGAGAAAGAGAACACAAACAGGCGGAGTAGCAGGTAGAGGGAGAGGGAGAAACAGGCTCCCTGCTGGACATGGAGCCCTATGTGGGGCTCAATCCCAGGACCCTGGGGTCATGATCTGAGCCAAAGGTAGTCACTTAATCAGCTGAACCACCCAGGCGCCCCGAATCACAAATGTTCTTAATGCCATCTAGAATGTTGAATCTTTCCTATAAAGCTTTCAATTTTCTTTGCCCAGACACATCAGAGGAATCACTGTCTGTGGCAGCGATAATCTTACACAATGTATTTCTTAAATAGTAAGGCTTGAGAGTCAAAATTAGTTCTTGATCCATGGGACACAGAATGGATGCTGTATTAGCAGACATGAAAACAACCTTCTTTCATTGTACATCTCCATCAGAGCTCTTAGGTGACCAGTCCATTGTCAATGAGCAGTCAGATTTTGGAGTAACGTTTGTTCTCAGCAATAGGTCTCAACAGTGGGCTTAAAATATTCAGTAAACTGGGTCCCTGGATGTCTCAGTTAGGTAAGCATCTGCTCTCGGCTCAGGTCATGATCCTGGAGTCCCAGGATCGAGTCTCACATCCGGCTCCTTGCTTGGCAGGGAGTCTGCTTCTCTCACTGACCTCTCTCCTCTCATGCTCTCTCTCTCTCAAATAAATGAAATAAAATCTTTAAAAAAAAATGTAGTAAACCATCAGGTAAACAGATGTGCGTAGTAAATTTAGCATAATTCTTAAAGGCCCTAGAATTTTCAGAATGGTAGATAAGCATTGGCTTCAACTTCAAGTTACCAGTGGCATTAGGCCCTAACAAGGGAGTCAACCTGTCCTTCGAAGCTTTGAAGCCAGACACTGACTTCTCTCTAGCTATGAACATCCTTAATGGCATCTCCTTCCAACAGAAGGCTGTTTCATCCACATTGAAATGCTGTGGCTTAGTGCAGCACCTCCAGGAATTCTCTCAGCCAGAGCTTCTGGGTAACCTGCTGTAGCTTCTCTGTTGGCACCTGCTCCTTCACCTTATACTTTTAAGTTACAGGGGCCTCATCTTTCCTTCAACTTCATGAACCCTTGTCTACCAGCTTCAGACTTTTCTTCTGCAGCTTCCTCACCTCTCTCAGCCTTCAGAAAACTGAGGAGAGTTAGGACCTTTCTCTGGATGAAGCTTTGGTTTAAGGGAATGTGTGGCTGGTTTTGTCTTCTCTCCAGATCACCAAAACTTCCTCCGTACAGCAATGAGGCTGTATTGCTCTCATATCATCTGTGTGTTCACTGGAATAGCACGTTTATTTGTTTGTTTGTTTCTTTGTTTATTAAAGTCATCTCTGCGCCCAACTTAGGGCTTGAACTCACAACCCTGAGATCAAGAGTCCTGTGCTCTACTGACTGAACCAGCCAGGTGCCCCTGAAGTAGCATTTTCAGTTTCCTTCAAGACCTTTTCCTTTGCATTCACAACTTGGCCAGCTGGCACAAGAGGCCTAGGTTTCAGCTTATCTCAGCTTTCAACTTGCTTTTCTCACTGTACTTAATCATTTCTAGCTTTTGATTTAAAGTGAGAGAGACCACTGTAGGGCTATTAGTTGCCTTAATTTCAATATTTCTATGTCTCAGGGAATAGGGAGACCCAAGAAAAGGGAGGGAGATGGAGGAAGGGTTGATTGGTAGAACAGTGAGCGCACACATGACATTGGTCCACTTAGTTGTCCATCGTCTGTGGAACGCCAGGACAATTATAATAGTAACATGAAAGATCACTCATAGAGATCACCATAACAAATATAATAATGAAAAAGTTTGAAATATTGCAAGAATTACCAAAAGGTGGCACAGAGACACAAAATGAGCAAATGCTGTTGGAAAAATGGTGCTGATAGAATTGCTGAAGGCAGAGTTGTCATAAACCCGCAATTTGTAAAACACACCGTCTCTATGAAGCACAGTAAAGCGAAGTGCAGTGACATAAGGCCTGCCTGCTTTATCTGGAAGGACAGTTACCTGTCTCTTGGAACAGTTTTCGACTATTGTAGCATCCTAAGACTATCTTTTTAAAATTAATTAATTAATTATTTTTAAAAAGATTTTATTTAAATTTTTGACAGAGATACAGCGAGAGAGGGAACAGAAGCAGGGGGAGTGGGAGAGGGAGAAGCAGGCTTCCCACTGAGCAGGGAGCCCGATGTGGGGCTCCATCCCAGGACCCTGGGATCATGACCTGAGCTAAAGGCAGACACTTAACAACTGAGCCACCCAGACTTCAGCAGGAAGTCTGCTTCTCCCTCTCCCTCTCCTTGTCACTCCTCCTGCTTGTGCTCACTCTCTCTCTGTCAAGTAAATAAAATCTTAAAAAAAAAAAAAGTAACAATTTTTGTTTTTAGTTCTGAGAACTTTTTTTAAAAAAGATTTTATTTATTTATTTGATACACAGAGCGAGAGATCACAAGTAGGCAGAAAGGCAGGCAGAGAGAGAGGAGGAAGCAGGATCCATGCTGAGCAGAGAGCCCGCTGTGGGGCTCAATCCCAGGACCCTCAGATCATGACCTAAGTCGAAGGCAGAGGCTTAACCCACTGAGCCACCCAGGCGCCCCTAGTCCTGAGAACTTTTAAAGATATTTCATTTCATTTCATTATAGTTGACACACAATGTTAACATTAGTTTCAGGTATACAGTAGAATGATTCAAGTTCTCTCTATAGGTTATGCTGTGTTCACCACAAGTGTATCTGTCCCCATATAATGCTCTTACAGTGTCATTGGTTATATTCCCTGTACCTTTTATTCTTGTGACTTATTCATTACATAACTGGAAGCCTGTGTCTCCCAGTCCCCTTCACTCATTTTGCCTATTCTTTCACACCCCAAACATATTTGAAATATAGGGACAAACTGACAGGTATTAAAGAAATAAGTAACATTAAATAAATCTGATTAGCCTAGACATTAGCATTAAAGATAGTTGTGTTCATTGTTTTAAAGATTGTTCAATTTCTAATTTGTATTCTATTGCCATCTTTTTTTTTTTTTTTTAAGATTTTATTTATTTAACAGAGATCACAAGTAGGCAGAGAGGCAGGCAGAGAGAGAGGAGGCAGGAAGCAGGCTCCCTGCAGAGCAGAGAGCCCAATGCGGGGCTTGATCCCAGGACCCTGGGATCATGACCTGAGCCAAAGGCAGAGGCTTTAACCCACTGAGCCACCCAGGCGCCCCTGCAATTGCCATCTTTTAAAAATACTTCTGTTTACTTCCTTTCTCAGATATTTTAAGTGGATTCATTTTAAGCCATGGTGTGTTCATTTTTGTATTTGTTATCTGAACCAAATTAATATTTTAAATATATAGTTGATCATTATTTGTATATTCCATATTTATACTTTAAGTGTACTATTGGTTCTCATTATTTATAGGTTCCATATTTGCAATCGATCTACTTGCTAAAATCTGTTTGTAACCCCAGAGTCAGTATTCCTAGTGCTTTGGTAGTCGTTTGTGGATATGCACAGAGCAGCAAATATTTGCTACGCTACATGCACATTCTCAACTTAGGTCGAACAAGGCGACCCTCTTCCTTCTTTTTCATCTCTCACACTATAAACCAGTGATTTTTCATCTCTGTTTTTGTGCCACTTTTTTTTACTTCTTGTTGATGATGTCACTGTTTAAAATGTCCCCAAGCATAGTACTGTCTAGGTTTCCTAAGTACAAGAAGGCTATGATGTGCCTTATAGTAAATATATATGCTAGGTACACTTCATTTACGCATGAATTATAGTGCTTTTGGCCTTGAGTTCAATGTTAATGAATTAACAGTATGTATTAAATAAGTTATCTTCAAACAGAACCACAAAAAAACCAAGGTTGTATATTGATTTGTTAGGTGAAAATGTAACTAGGGGTCACGGGAACCTAACTCTGTATTTCCCCTAGGAACAGTGTTTCAGTATTTGATAATTCAGTGTTTGCAGTGATTTTATAGAACATAACCACCGTGAACCAGACAATGCACTTAGGACAAAAGAAGAGTAAATTTTTAAGTTGTAGGACAACCAAGCTTCTTCTTTTTTCCTTCCCTCTCTCCCTCCCTTCCTTCCTTTTTAAATTCCTTTTTTTGTTTCTTTCCTTTCTTATTCTTATCCGGGACCTATTAGAATGTTGTAGCAAGAAGGCAGCAAGTACTAACCTAAGAGAATCCTCTTCCCAGTGTTGCTGGTCATCAGGCCACCACTGTCTGTGACTGTTGTTAAAGGAGAAAACAGGACAGGTAAATTTAAATCATGTATGAAGTTATAGCTTTGGGGGAATGTTTTTTCCCCCTTTAGTTTCACTACTGGTGGTGGTATCAGCATTTAAAAGCACTCAGACTTTTTAAGGTGAAAACCAGCAGTGCAGTTTTAAAAACCTTCAGATTTGAAAAATAGAAATATGCACAAAGCTATGTTACTAAAGATGTTTTCTTTACATATGAAATAAATTCATCTCTTGTTTCAGAGTCAATGATGAAGATGTCAGACTAATGTTGTGGGATACAGCAGGTCAAGAGGAATTTGATGCAATAACAAAAGCCTACTATCGAGGTAAATTGTGGGGTTCATTTATTTGGGCATATTCTTTTGGCCAAACAAAGAACTTCACTTTTTTTTTATTCCACATAGAAGAGTTTCTTATTAAGAAGACTTGAATTAATTTCAAAGTATTTTTAAAAACCTCTTAGGCCATCATTATTCCCCTAATGATCATGTTGAGTGGTGAATAATACTTTCTACCATGGATAGTTCTTATCTGCCTTGGAATTATATGACTCACATAGGCATTCCCAGTTCTAATCAGTTAGAAACTGTTCAGTGCCTACCTCTGACCACATGGAGATGACTCTATGGTCAGAGAATGGAAACTGGTATGAAAGAGTAAAGTCCTTGCAAATAAGATGACACTTTGTTAAGATGCATGAAATTGCGTGGATAAAGCCATCTTGGTGCTATGAGAGTTCAGGGATGTGTGAGATACATGCGAAAGGAAGGAACTCCATCTGTAGCACTGACGAGTCTAAAATGCGGGGTTAAATTCCTTAAGGAAAGCTAAAATTTCTAAATGGAACCCGAAGTTTCCATTAACATTTTCCTCTAAAATTTTGTCCTTTTCTTTTGGAATTTATGACAGCATTTTCAGTGTTTCTCTGCCTTATTGCTAATGTTGATTGTAATGAGAACAAAGTAACCCAAGGCTCCATATAGTCCGATGTGGCCTTAGAAACTATTGACACTTGCATATATAGATTGTTTTTTACCACTTTTGAAAATGTGGGGAACTTGTAATAATGGCCACAGAGGTCTAATGAAAATATAATTACACTAACGTATAAACAACCAAAGAAGTTGTCTTTCTTGGTATCAGGGAAACCTGACTTCCACTTCCTCCTCTAAGAAGACATTCTGTTTCTTGAGAAGAGAGGTGCGCCTCTCAGGTCTCATTCTAACAATGCTACCACTACTTCTCATTCTGTTTACTATGTCTCTTAAGGCTTCCTGGGGCAGTAGTTGCTCTCCTGTGAATGTTAGTTTGGATGTCGAGCACCTGTAACATGGTGTGAGGCAAGAATTATGTTCTTATGGCTCAAAGCTCTTAGATTAGATGGCGTTTTTTATCAAATCATTAATTTCATGAGCATTGACACTATTGATTAACAGGCCTGGAAATTAAAGTTAATTCTTAAATTTTATTTAAAAAAATTTTTTTGAGATTGTTTATTTGAGAGCAGGAGAGTGCACATATTGGGAGGAGAGACCCTGCAATTATTACTCCAGCCGAAGGCAGATACTTAACCGGCTGAGCCACTCAGGTGCCCTAAAGTTAATTCTTGAGGAAAAATCATTTGTATTTTCGGGGTGCCTGGGTGGTTCAGTGGGCTAAAGCCTCTGCCTTCAGCTTGGGTCATGATCCCAGGGTCCTGGGATAGAATCCCGAATCAGGCTCTGCGCTCAGCAGGGAGCCTGCTCTCCCCCGCCCCCACCGCCTGCCTCTCTGCCTACTTGTGATCTCTGTCAAATAAATAAATAAAATCTTAAATCTTAAAAAAAAATTATTTGTATTTTCTTAGTGGGGTTATTACCACCACACCCCCTCACCCCATTCACGTGGAAAGAAAACAAACAAAACCCCTAGTGGAAATATAAAAAAAGTAGTAGGAGTACATGACATTTTCATCGTTTTTACCTAGCTTTTTTCTCTAAATTCTCATTATGAAATATATGTTATTTTGTGAGGAAAAGAGACAGATTGGATTCTTCCTTTTTTTTTTTTTTTTTAAGATTTTATTTATTCATTTGAGAAAAAGAGGGCAAGAACAGGGGGGAGGGCCTGAGGGAGAGGGACAAGCAGATTCCTACTGAGCAAGGAGCCCAGTGGGGCTCCATCCCAGGACCCTGAGATCACAATCTGAGCCAAAGGCAGATGCTTAACCGACTGAATGAGCAGATGCCCTTGGGTTCTTGGTTTTTAAGCTTTTGACAATTCGAATGGCAGTATTACTTTTTAACCAGTGTGGTTATTTTTGGAAAATGTATTTGCCATGTGTATCTCTAATCTATAAAAGCAAAACTGTGTTAGTCTATAATTATCCCAAAATAAAGTTTAACTTGAAAAAAGGCAAAACTTGTCAAATGTCAAAAATGATTTGATTTGCACATAAATAGAAAAGAGAAAATGTTGGAACTGTACTGTTAAGTAGATCACTTGGATCCTTGGTTTAAAAAAAAAAAAAAAAACAGGGGCGCCTGGGTGGCTCAGTGGGTTAAAGCCTCTGCCTTCAGCTCAGGTCATGATCTCAGGGTCCTGGGATCGAGCCCCCCTCGTTGGGCTCTCTGCTCAGTGGGGAGCCTGCTTCCCCCTCTCTCTCTGCCTGCCTCTCTGCCTACTTGTGATCTCTGTCTGTCAAATACATAAAAAATGTTAAAAAAAAAAACAAAAACAGACCAGGTAGCTAAAAATATTTTGTAGTTGAGGAATTAATGCTTTCTTAAGTTTTTATCCCATGAGACTATGGATGTTCAACATTATTATCTTTTAATTTTTAAAATTTGACTCATCTGGCTTGTTGTATGCTTCTTGTTTAGTACTTTTTAGGTGTGTACAATGTCTGTAAAAAACATTCTTTGTCAGAATCTAAAAAAAGGACCCATAATTGCTAGTATTTACTTGTCTTATCTTAATTTACTGTGGGTGCTATTTAAATTTTTTTCCGCTTTGTTTCATTTGGGCTACAAGGCGTCAAACAGCTTTGGTTTCCCTACACTTAACATTTTATTTTATTTTTAAAGATGTTATTTATTTATTTGAGAGGCAGAGGAAGAGAGCACAGAGGGAGAGGGAGAAGCAGGCTCATGACCTGAGTCCAAGCAGATGTTAACTGACTGAGCCACGAGCGTCCGTACACTTAACGTTTTAGCTTAAAAGTGATCTTAAGGATATAAATAGATTATCTCTTAATAGCTTTTCTTAAGAGGGTATGTGTGGTGGTGAGCACTGTGTATTATGTTAGACTGATGAATCACAGACCTGTACCCCTGAAATAAATAATACATTGTATGTTAAAAAAAGGAAAAAGCTTAAATGTAATTTTTAAAATTAATTATTTTTATTAACATATAATGTATTATTTGCCCCAGGGGTACAGGTCTGTGAATCATCTGGCTTACGCATTTCACAGCACTCACCATATCCCATACCCTCCCCAATGTCAATAACCCCACCGCCCTCTCTAAAATGTAATTTTTTAGTCAACCATGTTAAAATGGCAAAGAGCATGGGATGCTGAGACAGGTCTTTTAAGTTTCAGCTTCTTTTTCTAAGTTATAAGAATAAACATCACATCCCAAAATGAATTAAGTAATAAACAGTGGCAATTATATGTAAATTTGGGAAATGACATATTGAATATTCTTATATGCTTTCCTTT
Organism: Lontra canadensis; assembly: GCF_010015895.1. NCBI lineage: Eukaryota > Metazoa > Chordata > Mammalia > Carnivora > Mustelidae > Lontra > Lontra canadensis. The sequence goes on along the minus strand of NW_022631021.1, from coordinate 15,102,936 downwards.
GGGATTCACCAGAATGCGTTGGTTGCTGAGAAGAGAAAAGCAACCTCAAAGTAACTTAAACTACGAAGAAAAGTGGAAGTAGTGTAGCTTTTAGTTATAGTTTGTTCTTACTCTAACCTCTTTGATTCTCCTGACTTGCCACACTCCCTGTGTGGGGTTCCTCATGCTGAGTTTCCTCTTGGTGGCAAGATTGGTACCAAGAGCAATGGAAGCCACATGCTTTGTTCATATCCTTGGGGGTAGGGGTTAATTCCCACAACAATGGATCAAAAGTCCCGAGCTTTTATCTGATGAGATCACGCTGGAGCGGATCACTTTAAGTAGAGGAATGTGATTACCCTAATTGGCTTGGTGCCCTTAGGGCCTTCTCCCCCAGAGAAGAGGGTGGGTTCATCCTGCCTAAACCATATGGCTACTATGAGGGAGAGGCTACTGTGAAGGAGAGGTGTTCTCAGGGAGGGAGGGTATTTGGATGCCAGCTAGGCAACAGGGTAATCATCTGCTACTAGTATAGATTCAAATATGACAATATAATTAAATAGAAACGAAGACTAGGAACAGAATGTAACGGCTGGGAAGAATGCATTAAGATACCGATTTATTGATGGAAACACCATGCCTTATAAAATTAGGACTTAAGGATTTATGTCCTAGAAATGTATTATTCAAAATACATAAAATTTTTAAAAATTTATATTTAAGAAAAATTTTATTATAATTCATTTAAAAGACCTACCATATAAAAAAACCATTGTTTAGGGGCGCCTGGGTGGCTCAGTAGGTTAAGCCTTTGCCATTGGCTTAGGTCATGATCTCAGGGTCCTGGGATCAAGCAAGCCCTGCATCAGGCTCTCTGCTCAGCAGGGAACCTGCTTCCCGCTCTCTCTCTCTGCCTACTTGTGATCTCTCTCTCTCTGTCAAATGAATAAAGAAAATCTTAAAAAAAACAAACCATTCTTTAAAGGCACCGTTATATTCTTAGAATACTGCATTAATTGTATAGTGCTATACAATTATGCGACATGTTGAAACATGACATTGTAAAGAACAGAGCGCAGATCATGTTAGAAACCCTTATGGGATCCCAAGTGACTCCTCTTAAATTCTTAAGAAGTCTACCTAGACAGTAGACACCATACTTAGTACAGAAATTTATGTACAGTATAAAACATTTTCATTATATATTTTCATTATACTGTGATTTATTTCTAAGAAAAAAATGGTTTTTTATGTACAGTATAAAACATTTTCATTATATATTTTCATTATACTGTGATTTATTTCTAAGAAAAAAATGGTTTTGACTGACAATATGGGGAAATGAAGTTATAAACTTGAGACCTATTATCTGAGATTATGCTCATAAATAGAAGGAAACATTTTTTTTAAAGTAACATCTTTCATGAACATAAGTGAATATAAATTGTTGGAAATGAAATGGCTCTGGACAAGAAGCTATTTATAAATTTCCATTATAAATGCAAAAATTAAGAAACAGCAGAATTAAACTATCCAAGTCTTTTAGATATGATTTATTTAAATTATATGAGCACGGAATCTGTGATAGATTGATTCATTAAATAATTTGTGTGCTTCACATTTTATAGATTATCAATAAGAATAAGGGCCAGGCATTTGAAATCCAGAATAATAACTATAATATATATAATTTTAAAACCTGTGTTTCTGATTGGCCTGACTTATTAAATTTTATGCCATGTTGTATAGAGCATTTTTTTTTTAACTGTCATGTGCACATTAATTCCCTGGGGAGCTTGTTAAAAATGCAGTCTCTAATTTAGTAGATAAGTGATGGCTCTGAGATTCTGCATTTCTGCAACCTCCCAGGTGACCCTCATGCTGCTGGTCCTCAGCAATACTCTCAAGTCTAGAGGCCATCTTTTAGGGTCTTTCAGAAATTGAGGACAGAATTACTCTCTAAACATTATGTATCTTGAGTATTTTCTGAATTGCATTCAGAAATAGTAACTTTTTTCGAAAGATCTTATTAATTAGAAATAAATATTTGCCAATGGTGATTTTATAATTGACACCAAAATTTTATTCAGATCTTTATATTCCTGATGTGTGGATAAGTGGAATAGTTTGTTAATTACTTGAAGTGATTCTTTTGTGGGTGGTTTATTGTTATCTGCGATGCAAAGTAACTTCTAATGGTATGATTCTTAGAGTAGGTATTATTGAAGGAAGATTGGTAGGAAAATAAAGGTCTTTTTAAAATACATGCATGTGGGGCACCTGGGTGGCTCAGTGGGTTAAGCCTCTGCCTTTGGCTCATGTCATGATCTCCAGGTCCTGGGATCGAGCCCCGCATCGGGCTCTCTGCTCAGTGGGGAACCTGCTTCCTCCTCTCTCTCTCTCTCTGCCTGCCTCTCTGCCTACTTGTGATCTCTGTCTGTCAAATAAATAAATAAAATCTTTAAAAAAAAATAATAAAATAGATGGATAGGAAACACTGGCTACTATTAAGTATCAAGGGTGTAAGATATGTCCAAATGACTGCAACAGAGAAATTTAAGCATTATTAACATTTTTTTTAAACTTTATTAACTTTCTTAAAGATGACTGGTACCAACATAGAACTGGAGGTCAATGGATGAAAAAGAAAGGATAACAGTATAGGATCATTTTTCAATTTAGAATATTTATAGGGGCGGCTGGGTGGCTCAGTTGGTTAAACATCTGCCTTCGGCTCAGGTCATGATCCCAGGGTCCTGGAATTGAGCCCTGCATCGGGCTCTCTGCTTAGCGGGGAGTCTGCTTTTCCCCCTTCTTCCCATTTGTGCTCTCTCTTGCTATCTCCATCTCTCTCAAATAAATAAAATATTAAAAAAAATATTTATAGTAGTTGGTATGTTGAACAGAGTTCATGAATTTATCAAAATGCAAGTTCTGTTTTTGTCTCTCACCATCCCTGTGTTTTTAGTAGGCAGTAGGGGGAGAGAAGTTTCTTTCTTTTTTTTTTTTTTTTTTAAAGATTTTATTTCTTTATTTGACAGACAGAGATCACAAGTAGACAGAGAAGCAGGCAGAGAGAGAGAGGAGGAAGCAGGCTCCCTGCTGAGCAGAGAGCCTGATGTGGGGCTCGATCCCAGGACCCTGGGATCATGACCTGAGCCAAAGGCAGAGGCTTTAACCCACTTAGCCACCCAGGCGCCCGAGAAGGTTCTTTCTTGATCCTCAAAGAAAACTCCTTTCAGCTCATGTTTTTTCTGGTCACTCTGGTCACTCTTAAGTAGTTTTTTCAACTGCCTCATAGTTATTTCTGGTCATAAACATTATCCCATTTTGGTAGTTAGAATAGCCAGTCTTGTGTATTAATCAAAACTACAGATATAATTTAGCATTAAATCTCTTATCTTCCCTGGGGTTTTAATAGGCCAGTTAGTATCTGCACTCTGGGAAGAGAATTTTGGTTGCTTCCTTCCTCTCATTTTTCTTTGACTTGCTGGAGATGTGTCTTCCTTCTCTGCAGTCATGCCCAGGGGAAAATGGAATTGGGAGACCTAAGCACTCTTTTTTTTTTTTTTTCTTTTTAAGTAATCTTTCTGCCCAACATAAGGTTCAAACTCACAACCCCGAAATCAAAAGTCATGGTCTGATCTGCTAAGCTAGCCAGTCGTCCCAGGCAGGAGCACTCTTGCAAGTGCTATTATTTGATTTTGGGGCCCCCCAGGTGGCTGGTGTTCCAAGATGATTCTTTCTCTAGGGATTGTCCTGGATTCCTCCAAGGTTCCCATTTTGGGGATATGTATACTTGATTTTTTTTTTAAAGATTTTATTTATTTATTTGACAGAGAGAAAGAGAGAGATCACAAGTATGCAGAGAGGCAGGCAGGGAGAGAGGGGGAAGCAGGCTTCCCACTGAGCAGAGAGCCCGATGCGGGGCTTGATGCGGGGCTCGATCCCAGGACCCTGAGATCATGACCTGAGCTGAAGGCAGAGCCTTAACCCACTGAGCCAGACGCCCCTGTATACTTGATTCTTGCAGTTTCTTTTCCTCCTTGCTGCCTTTTGCAGGAGTTGCGTTCCACCTCTACCCTCTATGCTAAACTCCTATCATCCAATAAGCAGTCCTATGGGACATGAGTTAAAAATGACCCCATGCTAGGTTATCTCTGAGATGTGGTTCACCTCTCTCCATATGAAATTCCTGTGCATTCTTTGTCTTGCTATCGACAGGAGCACAGTTACTCCCAAAGGCAGCTCTTTTCTTTTTGTCTGTTGGTCTTGCCTTTTTGCTGTTGTTCCCAGCCACTGCATCTTCCTCAGGCTTGAATCAAGGCACCAGAGTGCCCCCAACTGCCAGGAACACATCCCAGGCTACTTAAGTAGTCTTGCTAAAGTCCATTCCTTCTAGATTAAGATGAAGGAGGTAATGATAGTACTCTCCTCCATAGCACCCCACCTTAAGGGAGAAAGAAAGGGGTCACCTGGGTAGCTCAGTTGGTTAAGTTTCTGACTATTGATTTCGGGTCTCGATCTCAGGGTCATGGGATAGAGCCCCAGGTTTGGCTCCCTGCTCAGCGAGGAGTCTTCTTATCCCTCTCCCTCTACTCTTCCCCCCCTACCCCCTGCTCACTCTTTCTCTCTCTCTCTCAAATAAATAAGTGAATAAAATCTTTAAAACAAGAGAAAGAGAGAGAAGAGTTAGTATGGCCAGCACTTCCTCTAATGAAATCCTTTCCCCTTCTTCTCAATTCTTAAAAAAAAAACTTCTTGAAGTGCCTGTGAGGGAGTTCCAAAGTTGTATAATGGATTTATGGGCATCTCCTTTGTAAATTCTGCAAAGAATGATCTTTCCACACTTATTTGGAATCTGGTATTTGTCATCTGTTTTATTGTCATCTCAGTCAAAATTTTGTATAAAGGGTCTTTAACTTTTTAAAGTATATAATTGGGCTCTTTTGGTGGGGGAGGAGGGAGGTTCCTAAGCAGAAAAGAACCATAATGCATCACAATTTCACAGAGTATTTATATGTATGGATGATAATATTCAGTTAGAGGAAATTAAAACAAGTTGTCCATCATTTCTCAGAATTATTGTATCTGCAAAAGTAATCCACAAAACAGTTCTTGGCACAACTTGGTGGGGCTGGTTTATTTGGTAGGTGATCCCAGGGAGAAGTGAGAGACTAGGGAGAAAATGGAGAAAAACCTATGAAGGGAGCACTAATGAGCTAATTATTACTGTAGGCAATTGGAGAATCAGTCCCTGTGAGGAACCATGTAGCCATGCCTCAAGATAGTCCCACCAAAGTGATGCTGAGGTTTTATCCCATCTCCCATACCTTCAAATTCTCCCCAGAGCTATCAGTTTCCCTTAGGATGGGCTAGCCCAAGAATCTTTCTGAAGCATCAGAAAAAACTCAGGTTCAGAAAAACTGGTGTGGGGTCCCTGGGTGGCTCAGCCGGCTAAGCATCTGACTTCGGCTCAGGCCATGATGTCGGGGTCCTGGGATCGAGCCTTGTATCAGGCTCCGTGCTTCTCCCACTCCCTTTGCCCCTGCCTGCACTCATGCTTGCACTCTCTCTCTCTCTCAAATAAATAAAATCTGAAAAAACAACAACAAAAAAAGCTGAGTGCCACCTGCAGCATATGCTTTGAGGATATTAACAACAGGCAGGAACTGTCCACAGCTATGGTGAAATTCAGGTGTCTCTACCCATATTTGTGTTTACCTCCCTTGATTGCTTAAACATATGTAACAGTACATCTCCCTTCTCTTTAGACTGGCACTTAAGTGCTTTTCCACTTTCCTTTGGTCTCTCCCCACTCAGTCTCCCACTAAATAATTCTGGGGTTGTTATGGACATACTTTTTCTTTTATCTGTTGGTTTATTGATTTTTTTAAACAACATTTTGGGGCGCCTGACTGGCTCAGTCCCTAGAGCATGTCACTCTTGAGCTCGGGGTTGTGAGTTTGAGCCCTGTGTTGGGTGTAGAGATTACTTACAGATAAAATCTTAGAAAGAAAGAATTTTTTAAACAACATTTTGCTTTTCTGAGTTAATCATTCTTGCTGCCCATATCTCTGGCACCATCTGCTTGGCTTTTTTATACATTATTATTAAAGTATACTTCCTCTAAGAGTTTCTTGTTTTTTATGTTTTTTTTGAAGTGTCTTTGTCTTTTTTTAAAGACTTTGTATCCCTGCAAATACCCTAATGGGCCCTCAAAGATCTATTGACTGGATATAAAATTCTAGGTTTTGTTTGTTTGTTTGTTTGTTTATGATTTTATTTATTTATTTGAGAGAGAGAGTGAAGGAGCACAAGCAGGAGGAGCAATAGAGGGAGAGGGAGAAGCAGGCTCCCCACTGAGCAGGAAGCCAGATGCAGGACTGGATCCCAGGACCTTGGAATCATGACCTGAGCCGAAACAAATGCTTAACCATCTGAGCCACCCAGGTGCCCTAAAATTCTAGGTTTAAAGCTAATAGAGTTTTATAATAAATAATAGTAAATAAATAAAATCCTTATTTATTTATTTATTTATTTATTTATTAAAAAGATTTTATTTATTTATTTGACAGACTGAGATCACAAGTAGGCAGAGAGGCGGGGGGGGGGAAGCAGGCTCCCTGCTGAGCAGAGAGCCCGATGCAGGGCTCCATCCCAGGACCCCGAGATCATGACCTGAGCCGAAGGCAGAGGCTTTAACCCACTGAGCCACCAGGTGCCCCTAAATAAAATCTTTAAAAAAATAATAATAAAATCTTTAAAAAAAAGTTTCTTAGTCAAAGTGTAATGAAATAATGTTTTATTTATTTTATAGTTTAAGTAAATATTAGAGTTCAAGTAATATAAATTTACTTACTAGTATCTAGTGTGATCTTGTCAGTGTTGGGGGTTTTTTTGTTTTGTTTTTTTGAGAGAGAGAAAGAGGTGAGGGAGAGGGAGAGAGAGAATCTTAAGCAGGCTCCATGCCCAGTGTAGAGCCAGACATGGGGCTCGATCTCACGACCCTGAGATCGTGACCTGAGCCGAAGGCAGAGGCCTTAAGCCACTGAGCCACCCAGGCACGCCTCTTTCTTGCTTTTATAATATTCAATATCATTATTTCATGGTGTTCCAAAAAGAATATGTCCAGTTATTTTTTCTTCCAAGCTTTTATTTAACAATTAGTTAATTAGAATGTATAGTTAATAAGAATGTACACAATTTTAAGAACCACTGGCTCTTGGAATTAGAAAATAGAATTTGTGTGTTAAAACATAAGCACAGTGCTGCAAAGGTGAGCTCTATATTCATTTACATAAAAATGGTTTCAATAAACCTAAAACTAACATAACATTGTATCTTAGTTACACTTCAGTAAAAAAAATAGTTTGAATAGTTAAAAGTTGCCCTCATCCTATATAGGATTGCTTCATTAATGTAAATAACATTCTTATTTTGTGACCTTACAGGAGCCCAGGCTTGTGTGCTTGTATTTTCTACCACAGACAGGGAATCTTTTGAAGCAATTTCCAGTTGGAGAGAGAAAGTAGTAGCTGAAGTTGGAGACATACCAACTGTGCTTGTGCAAAACAAGATTGACCTCTTGGATGATTCTTGTATAAAGAAGTAAGATGTCAACTTTTGAGGGGGAGGTGGTAATTCTGTAAAGTTAAAACCTGTTTTAATTTTTGTGTGGATTTAAAAATTTTAGGAAACACTTTATAGAGACTGCCTTAAATTTAAATTTTCTGAGAGCTGTTCTAGGTGATTGGTTTGGGTTAAAAAAAAGTTCATATGAAATGATAAGTAGAGAAAATTATAGGAAATAAATTTTGAAGGCTCTTTTAGAATTCTAGTTTTAGGTCTTATACCACAAATCCAGCTCTTGATGTTAAAGCAAATCTAGATTTAATACGAATGTTAAGAAAAAATCCCTGTATGTTTTAATATCTAGAACAAGTAACTAATCTATGTTGATGAGTTTAAAGGGATAAGTAGTTCAGATTCATATATTGTTTTGTGTATTCAGAAATACTATTCAAATTTGTGAACAGAGCATCTGAATAATTTCTATGTGTATATGCTAGCTTTGAAAAGTCTTTGGTTTTTATCTTGTTTGTATGTTCTTAATATTAGTTATCTGTTGTATAACCAATGGACCCAAAACTTAGTGGCTTAAAGCAACAACAATTTATCATTTCAGTTTCTGTGGGTGAGGGATTTGAGAGTGGATTAGCCAGGTGGTTCCGGTTCCGGTTCCGGTTTTTCGTGAACTTGCAGTCGCGATGTTGCCCAAGACGTTAGTCGTGGCAACCTCGACTGGGGCTGGAGGATCCACTTCTCGGACGGCTCCCTCACTTGGCTGTTGTCAGGAGGCCTTAGTTCCTTGCCATGCGGACCTCTCCCTGGGGCTGCTTGAGTGTCGGCACAGCATGGCAGCCAGCTTCCCCTGGTCAGGGGATTCAAGACAGTACAAAGCAGAAACCATAATGTCTCTTATGACCTCATTTCAGAAGTCAGATACTATCCCTTCTGTGTATTATTGATCACACAGACTAACCTTGATTACAGTGTAGGAAAGGCTACACAAGGATTGAAAACCAGGAGGAAGGTAGGGGTAGGGTGGAATCATCAGGAAAGATTTTACAGACTTTTTAAAAAAACATTTATTTGAGAGAATGAGAGAGAGAGAGAGCAAGCGAGCATGAGAAGGGGGAAGGTCAGAGGGAGAAGCGGACTCCCTGCTGAGCAGGGAGGTGGATGCGGGACTGGATCCCAGGACTCCAGGATCATGATCTGAGCTGAAGGCAGTTGCCCAACCAACTGACCCACCCAGGTGCCCCCTTCGGGAACAATTTTAGAGCAGAGCTACCACAGTCTTAGTAAAACTGTGGAGTCAGATCAGGAGTCATAATAAAACTAAAATTAGGAGTATGCTCTCGTAGACACAGTTGTTAATATGATGACTTGGGTTTTGGCAGCAAAGTAGTTTCATAGCCAGTATGAGTAAAATAAGGAATGCAGCATAGGGTTTTCAGAGTGCAATTAAATTCAAATGTTTTTAAAAACAAGAAAGCAAGTTAACTTAAGTATTATACAAAGAAAAGAGATATTTAGCCATTTTAAGGCTCGAATTCAATGACTATAGAAATGACAGTACAGTGGTGTTTATCCCCCAAGAATACTGAAAACTAAAAATCCTGTCTCAGCACTGTGAACATAGCTTTCAACTGGGCTGGAAGGTCTGACACCCCCCACCTGCAAGCTGTATTCAGTAAATGTAATAAAAATGATCTTTTAAAACAGGCTATCAGAAAGTACCTCTATAAGTGCCTTTTTTTTCTTTTAATCAATATATAGTGAGGAAGCTGAGGCACTGGCAAAAAAGTTAAAGCTAAGATTCTACAGAACGTCAGTGAAAGAAGATCTAAATGTGACTGAAGGTAAACTGCCTTTAAAAAAAAATTAATAGCAGAAAGTTTGTTTTATTCTACTTATGTTTTTTCTATTGTGGTTTCCAGAAATCATATATGTAATAAGAATAGAATTTTCTTGTCAACAATCAAGTAAAATTTAGAGACATGATGCTCCTTTCTTAGAGTCCTTAATTAATTACCAATGACTCTGAATACTTGTTACTCCCTATAGAAAAACTTTAGTGGGTTTCATTTTGTTTTTTATCTTTAAAAATGTAACTGTATCTATATGAGTGTGTATGCATGCATGTGTTTTTCATGCATACCTTTTCAAGTTACTGACTGTTTGAGAACTCCTTTGTAGAGGATATTCCATTAGATGTTTACAATGACCTTAATTTGTTGGTGTGTGTGTCTTTAAAAAGATTTATTTATTTGAGAGAGAGAGCAGGGGAGGGGCAGAGGGTATTATCAACCAGACTCCCTGCTAAGTGCAGACCCAATGTGGGGTTCAGTCCACAACCCATGAGATAATGACCTCAGCCAAAACCAGGAGGTGGGTGCCCAACCAACTAAGCCACCCAGGCACCCCTCATTTTTTGGGGGGGTTTCTTTGGTTTGCTTTGTTTAAGTAATCTTTGTCCCCAGCGTGGGGCTCAAACTTATGACCCCTAGATTAAGAATCCCATGCTCTACTCACTGAGCCAGCCAGGCAGCCCGACCTTAATTTGTTTAGTAATATTTCCCAGTTTAATAAATTGACAGTAGAAGAAGGCGATTATTTTTCTCGTTCTAGAACTGCAACTTTTATTAGATTGCAACTTGATTATTACTCAAGTGTCTTCTAGGTAGTTTTTTTCACCTAAAGAAAGGAGGTATCTTGGGCGTCTGGATGGCTCAGTAGGTTAAGCATCTGTTTTTGGCTCAGGTCATGATCCATGGTCCTGGGATCGAGTGCCACATTGGGCTCCCTGCTCAGCAGGGAGTCAGCATCTGCCTCTGTCCCTCTGCCCTACCACACTCCCCAGCTCATGCTCATGCATGCATTCTCTCTCTCTCTCTCTCTCTCAAAAATAAATAAAATCTTTTTTTAAAAAGGAGACAACTTTTCAAGACTGAGTTAGTGTAGTGTTCTGAATGTGGATCCCTATTCAAGTACCTAAAAGTAATAACTACAAGTATTATTTTATTTCTTTGCTACTAAAATGCCATATATATTTATTATGACCATTGTACTTAGGTATTGCTCAAATAACTTTTTTTTAAGATTTTATTTATTTTTTTGACAGAAAAAGCGCACAAGCAGGGGGGTGGCAGGCAGAGGGAGAGGGAGAAACAGGCTTCCTGAAGAGCAGGAACCCTGATGTGGGGCTCAATCCCAGGACCCTGGGATCATAACCTGAGATGAAGGCAGATGCTTAACCAACTGAGCCACCCAGGAGCCCCTGCTCAAATATTTTTTTTAAAAGTTGAATTTTTTCAACTAGATCGTATACTTCAAATTTAATTTTAATGTGTTTAGTAAGGATGAATGAAAGAATACAGATATTTCAAAAATAAATAAATGTTTTTAGGAAGTATACAATAGACAGTGACTGATATGAAATAACAGATTTTACATGTGTAAATTATACTGACCTGGTAAGATTTTTGTTTTTATTCTAGTTTTTAAATATTTGGCTGAAAAATACCTTCAAAAACTCAAACAGCAAATAGCCGAGGATCCAGAATTAATGCATTCAAGTAGTAACAAAATTGGTAAGTACCCAAGAAATTTTAATCCCATATTTACATAAATTTTCCATTCATTATTGTCATATTTATTTATTTTTTTAACCATCTCTTAAATTTTTAAGTAGGTCCCATGCCCAACATAGAGCCCAGTGCTGAGCTTGAACACAAAACCCTGAGATCAAGACCTGAGCTGAGATCAAGAGTCATATGATTAACCAACTCAGCTACCCAGGCACCCATATTTACTGTTTTTTAAAAAAGATTTATTTAGGGGCGCCTGAGTGGCTCAGTTGTTAAGCAGATGCTTTCAGCTCAGGTCATGATCCCAGGTTCCTGGGATCGAATTCCGCATCCGGCTCCCTGCTCTGTGGGAAGCCTGCTTCTCCCTCCCCGACTCCCTCTGCTTGTGTTCCCTCTCTCGCTGTCTCTGCCAAATAAGTAAATAAAATCTTAAAAAAAAAAAAAAAAGAGGTTTATATATTTTAGAGAGAGCAAGTGCGGGGAGGGGTAGAGGGAGAGAGACATTCAGACTCCACACAGAGTACAGAGCCTGATGTGGGGCTTAATCTCAGGACCCCGAGATCATGACCTGAGCTGAAGTTGAGAATTGGACGCTTAACTGACTGAGCTACCCAGATGCCCCTACATTTAAAAATATATATATATATATAATATGTTCATTTCTTTAAGAAATGTGATTAGAAAGTATTAGATCGGGGCGCCTGGTGGCTCAGTGGGTTAGGCCTCTGCCTTCGGCTCAGGTCATGATCTCAGGGTCCTGGGATCGAGTCCCGCATCGGGCTCTCTGCTTGGCAGGGAGCCTGCTTCCTCCTCTCTCTCTCTCTCTGCCTGCCTCTCTGCCTGCTTGGTCTCTCTCTGTCAAGTAAATAAATAAAATCTTTAAAAAAAGAAAAAAAGTATTAGATCAGCAATTATTAAAACTTAGTATCAGGTCTCAGAAGGTATATTGAGTTAAAATATTTTTTTAACCATTTAATTTTCTAAATCCGTTTTATGTATTAAGAGAGCAGAGATAAAGACTTTATATATAAAGATATGTCCTATGTATAAAAGAGGTCTTAACACTTGTTCTTCTGAGGAATACTTGTACTGTCTCCATACACTTTACAGGTTTTTGTTTTGTTTTGTTTTGTTTTTGTAATGTTAGATGCCTACAAAGAGGCACTTGGGTAGCTCAGTTGGTTAAGTGTCTGCCTTTGGCTCAGGGCATGATGTCCTGGGATTGACTCTTGCATTGGGCTCACTGCTCAGCAGGGCGTTTGTTTCTCCTTCTACCCCTTCCCCCTGCTCACAAACTCTCTTTCATACTTTCTCTCTCTCTCAAATAAACTAAGTAAAATCTTTAAATAAATAAATGCCTACAAAGTCTAACATTTCCTGAAGACTAAGTATGTTGTCTTCTCTGTAACAAGGACTCACCATGTCTTGCTCTTTGCTTTGGATTCCAGGAAGTTGAGATCCATATTTTCTGTTTCTAAAGCTTCTCTGTAGTCTCTTAGAGACTTCACATCTGTATTCTGTCCCTAACCCTCCACTACATACATGTAATCATGTACATTATTTTCTTGACCTCTTTTAACTCCCCTTCCCCCTTGGTTCTGGCTTCTTGTTCGTTGTTATTTTGCCATTTTTATTGCATATGTTCTTATCATCAGACACCTCAAATGCTCTGTGAAACAAAATAGGACAGTTGTAATAAGCTTCTGTCTGGTCTTATCTTCTGGGCTCCATTATTGTCTCTTCCAGTTCACTGAATAAAGCCCTTTGATAGATTCATATTGTGGAGAATATTAAATGCAGCTTTCTTCATTCTGAGATCTAAAGACAGTATTGTCTATTCTGTGTGGCCTGATGCCCCACTATTATACATGGACCCCGTTTTCCAGTTCTGCTAGAGGTCTTGCTGTTTCTTAAACATTCTAGGACTGTTTTCTTCCTTTTTGCTTAGAGAGAGAATGACCTCTCTCTTTCCCATCCCTTCCAAAGAACTATTCATTACTCAAGGACTGTCTAGAAAGCTTTCTTTCCTCACTGTATATCTAGCAAGAGCCATGGCCACTCTGCTTTTCTTCTGAGAGAGATCTGAGTCCGTTGCACTGCCAGCTGTCCCATTATACCTTTCTTATCAGTTTGTCCTTTCTCATACAGTAACTATAATTGGTCCTTCCTTGGAACCTCTGTGGGCTCTTGGGTCTCTTTGATGACACTTAAGGTAGAGTATCTCGCATTTCTTATTTGTGTATCAGCTCACCTCACTGATGAGAGTACAAACTTCTTACGGGCAGGAATTGCTCTTCGTCATCTTCATATTACTGACCGTGTCTCTGGGCCAGACTTTGGTGTATCATGGATGATAAGTAGTTTATAAATTAGAGATTATAGTTTATGATTATAGTTTAAGATGATAGATTTATAGTTTAAAGATTATAGTTTAACTTTATAATCTAGAGATTATAGAGATTACAGTTCAAAATGAAACTGTAGGGGCACCTGGTGGCTCAGTGTGTTAAAGCCTCTGCCTTCTGCTCAGGTCATGATCCCAGGGTCCCGAGATCGAGCCCCACATTGGGCTCTCCGCTCGGTGGGGAGCGTGCTTCTTCCTCTCTCTCTACCTGCCTCTCTGCCTACTTGTGATCTGTCAAATAAATAAATAAAATCTTTAAAAAAAATTATCATATTTACTGATTCCAAATTTCAGAAATAGATTGTTAGTGAAAAGATGCAGAACAGTGTGTACAGTTAATCACCATTTTGGTAATTAAGGGAGAAAAAGGAATGTTTATGCCTTTTTACTTAAATATGCATAAAATATCTCTGGAGGGATATGTGGGAAAAGTGATAACACATGCATGCTTTAGGGAAGGTAAACTGGTGATTTGAAAGGGAGACTTTTTATTTTTTAAAAGATTTTATTTATTTATATGACGGACAGAGACATAGCGAGAAAGGGAACACAAGCAAGGGGAGTGGGAGAGGGAGAAGCAGGCTTCCTGCTGAGTGGGGAGCCCAATGTCGGGCTTGATCCCAGGGCCCTAGGATCATGACTTGACCTGAAGGCAGATGCTTGATGACTGAACCACCCAGGTGCCCTTGAAAGGGAGTCTTTAATCCCTTTTGTATACCCTTTGAACTTTGACAAGCAATGTATATTTGCTGGTAAAAATAAATCCAATGTGGGGCATCTGGCTGGCTTAGTTGGTAGAACATGCAACTCCTGATCTCAGGGTTGTGAGTTTGAGCCCATGTTTACTTAAAAAGGTGGGGGTTTAGAGTTTACTTTAAAATTTTTTTTAAAAAATATATTAAATGAAAACAAAAGCTTGAAAATATAAATATGGAAAATATTACTGATTTACTAAGATGCTGCATGTACCATCTGTAATTGGTAACCCTGAGCTCTATCAGTATCACTCTGTCTGTTTTCCCTCAATTTATACAGGTGTCTTTAATACATCTACTGGAAGTCATTCGGGTCAGAATTCAGGTACTCTTAATGGTGGAGATGTCATCAATCTTAGACCCAACAAACAGAGGACCAAGAAAAACAGAAATCCTTTTAGCAGCTGTAGCATACCCTAAAACACTTTAGGGAGGGAAAAAAGTTGAATTATATTGTGCAATTCAGTAAGAAACACATCCAGCTGTCATGGTATGTTACAAGATTTTTTTTTTTAGCAGACTTTGCACCTAATGGCTCTGTGAAAGTTGACAGACTTAAATATTGTTCTGCAGTGCTTTTCAGATGGAGCGAGATCTTTGGTGGAAAAATTACTGCCTTGTGGACTCATTTTAATTCTTTTACATCAGACGAAGCTTCTCCTGTTTTTGAAGGAATGCTATAAGAAATGTCCCAAACAGGTTTTGCTGAATTTTAAGTGCTGGAAAACATAAGTGGAATGCCTGAATGTATTGGTACAGGATGTATTGTCCAGGAAAGATAGCAAGCATTGTATTTCCGAAATTGGTTATACAGCTTTTCTGGAAAGGGGTATTGAAGTCAAATACGTACAAAAAAATAATATTGAAAGGTAAATCCTAAGTCTTGCCAGACTGCATGAGTTTGTATTTTGGCAATGTTACTTGTGCAATATCTGTATGGCGTGGAATGTGGAGGTCTGCATGCAGATATCTGGTACTGAAGTATACTGAAGGGATATTCAGTATTTAAGGAAACCTAGAATTTAATTCGTTAATTCATACAATCATTTACACATTGTGTGTATGTTGAAAGCTTTTATTTTCAAATAAGAAATTCCAGACATATATTTTGCAAAATGAGCTCAGATTTTAAAAGTGCTTTGTGCCAAAAATATCATACCTAATTTTTACAGTGCTTTACTATCAGAATTTATATTGTTTATATCTTTAAAAAGCAGTTTTCCTCTCTGACAGGGTAGATAAAAGAGGAGTATAAATGTTTGAATGCTTAGAGTATCTCCCAGGTGAAACATGTTGCAAACTTTTTCCTGTGTGCACCCATGAGCAATGGGGAGCTTGTGCTGGCCATGCCCTTCTGAAGGTCAAGTGCCCCCTCGGTCATTCCCGGGGCCTGTGAAGTGTGCTGGTGCATCTGGCACCTTTTGCTGCTGACTGAAAATGCAGTTTGGAACTTAAAAGATTATGCTAACAATTTTTTTTAAATGAAGAAGGGAAGTTCTTTTGTCTTAATCTGCATTACGGATTTTATAATGCCCTGCAACTCTAAAGCATCTTTTCATTTACACATTTTTGTATGGTATTTTAAGATTATCACTTAAAAATTTCTATAAACTTCAGTTTGTATAGCCCCTTCTCAAGAGTTCTGTCAGTACCGAATGCAAAATAATTTCTTTTAAGAACTGATTTTCATATGTCATCATGTGGCAGAGCATACATTTTTTGACTTGGGACAGTAGCTTTCCAACTAAGATAATTGCATGAACTCTGCTAATAAGTGATTATCATTCATCAGTGACTTTGTTTTTAACCCCTTGTGATATATCTGGTTTTTATAGGATTTCAAGACATGTAAAAATAACTTTTCTTGGAAGATGTGTCATGAAAGTCGTTTTTCATTATTTGTACTAAATGCATAATGTTGTATGTATTTCCTCTGTGTGTTTTCTCTGTCTCTCTCTTTTTAAGTCTTCCATCTGTACCATCCCCATCCCTCTGTCCAGGTTAATGTTGAGAAGATAATAGAATTTCCTGTTGCATGTCCTTGCTAAATGGTCAAGAATGAATATTTGCTCTTCATAATGTTGAAATAATCTGGCATCTATCTACTTTAAAGTAATATAAAATGTTAATTTTTATGTCATCGTTGTCTCCACTCCCATTGCTGGCAGTGGGATAGGTGTTGGGGGGATACAACTCCATTCCTAACAATGGGTACCTGTTAATGATTCCTCTTTCCTCTTCTGCTTTGTTCAAATACAGTCTCTTTAATTTTTGTACAAAACATATTTTGTGGTAAATCATTTTGTGGTCTTTAGTAGCCCCCCAAGAAAATCATGTAATATGTTGTAGTTCTGTTTCATATTAATTAAATGTGTGTGGGGAAAAGATTGTTACTTTTCTATATGAAAAAGATAATCACTGTTGATGTTAGAAGTTTCCTGATAATTGTAATATAATTGTATTATTTAGTTTTGTCCTTTTTTCTTTTTATAGGAACCGAAGAGAGATCTTTTTTTACACATTTGAATTTTTATTTGCACTTGTGTATTTTAAACCTAACCATAATTGGTCATTTTACATAACTAAGTAGGTCTGAAAATCAGTCACAAGTGATATGTTAAATACTTTCTCAATTTAATTCTAAAACCTCCAACATTCACATTAAATGGCCTCCCCAGACCCTTAATTCTTTTAAATGACCTTGCTGTTAGTTTGTAATGAATAATGGATACTAAAGAAAACACTGTGGAAGACGAAGGGATGTTGTTTGTGCTCTTCTGTACTTTTGTACAAGCTGGCTGGTTTTTAGTATATAGACAGAGAGCTGTGGAATAACTGCCTAATTGCAGGGTTCTTCAGCCCTCCTTTCCTCTCAGTCGGCCCAGTGAATTACATAGCTTATAGAGTAGCCCAGATAAGGCAATATACGGTTGACCCTTGAACAAGGCCAATTTGAACCATGTAGGTCCACTTACATGTGGATTTTTTACAGTACTGAAAATGTATTTTCTCTTCCTTATGGTTTTCTTAACATTTTCTTTTCTCTGGCTTACTTTATGATAATACGGTATATAATACAGACAATGTACAAAATATTTGTTAGTGGACAGCTATGTCATCAGTCACCCATAGGCTATTTGTAGTTCAGTTTTGGGTGAGTCAAAAGTTATACTTGTATTTTCCACTGTGCAGGGGTCGGTGCCCCTAATCCCTATGTTGTTCAAGGATCAACTATATTTTATCTTAATTAGTGCCATGAGATGAAATGTGTTGCCATTAATTTAGTACCTATTATCAGGTGGGAACTATACAGGGTACCTTGCAAACATTAATTTAATCTTTACAACAATGGGTGAGTATTGTTATTCCCTCCCTTTTTTTCAAAAGAGGAGGAGAATGAAGACCTAAGTTTGTCAAAGTCACATATTCAATAGCAACAAAACAATTTTCTTTCCCATTTTGTAACTATTATGTTTATATAGCCCAGACATAAAAAGATGTGCTATCTTCCATTATACTTTACAGTCTAATATATATGAGTGAATTTGATACTGCTTTATATATGCAGTTATATTTTATGGAGGAATTAACTACTGCTAAGAACATTTTAATCTTATAAATGTTCTATTATAATATTGATTTCTTGATGCATTGTTTTAAAGACAGAATTAAAATAATAAAGAATAACTATTTTTCAATGAAAGTCTAATTTCTCATATGAAATTATGGGGAGGGAAGTATCCTAAAAGACTGATTTAATCATATTTTAGTATATATTTGATAGTTTCATCCTAAAAATTAAATAATTAAAAATGTGAAGAAAAGCTTTTGGATTGGGATTATGTACATAAAGAAAAAAATAGGTTAACCGCTATCAAGTACATTATAAAAGGCTATGTAAAGGGAATCCTGGCCAGCCATTTTTCATCAAAGTAAAAGACCAAAGTTGAAGGATTTGGCTTGGTTATTTTGATTATTAAATGCTGAAATCATTTTAATGAAGTAAGTTAAGCAATTTCCATAAATGAAAATGTTAAGTAAAAAAAGTAGGGGCGCCTGGTTGGCTTACTTGGTGGAGCATGCAACTCTCAATATCGGGTTTGTAAATTTGAGCCCCACATTGAGTGCAGAGATTACTTTAAAATCTTAAAAAAAAAAAAAAAAAGATTGTTATCCATGCTGAATGCCAACTTGGATGCAAAAGTTGTCATAAAAAGGTTTTTTATTTTCCTAATTCTTATATCTCTTGGAATTCAGTTTTTCATATATTTAGGTGGTAGATTCACTTAAATATACATTTCTATTTTTTTTTTTTAAGATTTTTATTTATTTATCTGACAGAGATCACAAGTAGTCAGAGAGGCAGGCAGAGAGAGAGGAGGAAGCAGGCTCCCCGCTGAGCAGAGAGCCTGATTTGGGGCTCCCTCCCAGGACTCTGGGATCATGACCTGAGCCGAAGGCAGAGGCTTTAACCCACTGAGCCACCCAGGCGCCCTACATTTCTATTTTTTTAATTGTTTAAGAGAAATCAAAGGCTGAGTTTGCTTTATTGTAGTATGTGTGACTCCTCTATAAGTCTTATATTCTTTGTGTTATTAAATGTGTATATATTTCATCTCTTCTAATTAAAATGTTACTCAAATTTTTCTACTTTCAAAATTATGAGAATACTTTGCTCTTCTATTAGACTGTAAGAAAAAAACAACATGTCATACCAATCTTGAAATTTCCTAGTATGGCTTTTATACAGGTTTATAAATTACATGAGTTACAGCAGATTATAAACAAACACTTAAAATTTAAATGTGTGATACTTATTGCTGAGAGAAAGGAGATTTAAATGAATGGAGGTATTATGTACATGGTTGGAAAACTCAGTATTGTTTTGTTGTCAGCTCTTTCTAAATTGATCTATAGATTCAGTACAATTCTAATCAAAATCCCAGCAGGTTTTTTTTGGAAAAGTTTTAAGTTTATCTAAAAGCTATGTGATGAACCTAGGTTAGCTGGCACAGTTTTGAAAAAGAACAGAGTTGAAGAACTGAGACTCTGTGATTCTAAGATTCCATATCAGTACAGTTAGCAAGACACACAGATCATTGAAACAGACTAGAATCCAGAAATACACCCATGCAAACGTGGTCAAGTGAATTTTTTTTTTTTTTTAAGATTTTTATTTACTGGGGCGCCTGGGTGGCTCAGTGGGTTAAAGCCTCTGCCTTCGGCTTAGGTCATGATCCCAGGGTCCTGGGATCAAGCCTTGAGTCGGGCTCTCCGCTTGGCGGGGAGCCTGCTTCCCCCTCTCTCTCTGCCTGCCTCTCTGCCTATTTGTGGTCTCTGTCTGTCAAATAAATAAAATCTTAAAAAAAAAAGGGGGGGGGGGAGTGGGAAAGGGAGAAGAAGACTTCCCGCTGAGCAGGGAGCCTGATGCAGGGGCTAGGTCCCAGGACTCTGGGATTGTGACCTGAGCCAAAGGCAGACACTTAACTGAGCCACCCAGGTGCCCCAGGTCAAGTGATTTTTAACGAAGACTTCATAACAGTTCTATGGGGAAAAGCACAGTGTGTTGGAATAACTAGATATTTTGAATCTCAGGCCTTACCTCATATTATCCTCAAAAAATAATTTGTGGTAGATTATTAACCTAATCAATAAAAGCTAAAACTAAGGCTTCTAGAAGAAAACAGGAAATATCTTCACGACCTTAGGTTAAGCAAGTATATCTTAGGACCCAGAAAGTGTTAATTGTAAAAGAAAAATTAATAAGTTGTACATAATAAAAATTAAAACTTCTGCTCAATAAAAGACATGGTTAAGAAAATTAATGGATAAGCCATATATTGGGAGAATGGATTTGTATAATCCTATCTCATGAAGGACTTAGAGCTGTGATATATAGTTTAAAGACTAACAAAGTAAAATATTTGTATAGATGTGGAGTAACGGGAACTCTGGTTCAATCACTTTGGAAACCTTGGCAATTTCTAGTAAAATTAAAGATGCATCATCTGTTTCACCCAGAAATTTCACTTCTGGGTATTTACCAAAGAGAAATAAAGTCTTATGTGTATGAAAAGAATTGTATAAGAATGTTCATAGCAGCTTTAAAATTGCCCCAAACTGTGCCTGGGTGGCTCAGTTGGTTAAGCCTCTACCTTGGGCTCAGATGGGCTCCCTGCTCAGCAGGGAGTTTTCTTCTCTCTCTGCCCCTCTTCCTGGCTCCTCCCCCCACTCCGCCCCATGCTGTCACCACCCCCCAAATAAGTAAATAAAAATCTTTAAAAAATAAAATAAAAATAGCCCCAAACTGGAAACATCCCAAATATCTACCAACACATGAATATTTATGCAAATTATAATATATTCATAAAATGAAATACTAATAATTAAAGGGAACAGATTTTTAAAAAAAATTTTTAAGATTTATTTATTTATTTATTTAACAGAGAGAGAGATCACAAGTAGGCAGAGAGGCAAGCAGAGAGAGAGAGAGGGGGAAGCAGGCTCTCTACTGAGCAGAGAGCCCGACGTGGGGCTCGATCCCAGGACCCTGAGACCACGACCCAAGCCAAAGGCAGAGTCTTAACCCACTGAGCCACCCAGGTGCCCCAAAAGGAATAGATTATTAATATATAAAACATGAGTCCCCAAAACTTAATTCTGAATGAAAAAAGTCTAACACAAAAGAGTATGTACTATATAATTTCATTTATATGAAGTTCTAGAGTAGGCAAATCTAAAACAATCAGAACAGTGGTTGCCTCTGGGAAAATGCATTGACAAGAAAAAGGCACAGAATATTCTTGGGTAAGGCAGATAGATCTTGATATGGGTATGTGGTAGAAAGCTATGCATTTGCATATGTATGTGTGCATACACAGTTATATGGGTATGTTAAAAAACATTGAATTATATACTTAAGATCTGTATATTTCACTGTAAATTGTGCCTCAATAAAAAATATGTTTTTATTATTAGATAATGAAGATTATTGGAAAAATAATCTTTTCTGGGAAATGCTGCTTTAGTGATGCTGCTTTAAAGATTATATTTAAATTAATTATTATTCAGGACTACTTCTAAGAAGGGTGATGGCTTAAGCACTAATATTTGGATATCCTTTATGGAAACTGACCAAATAGCCAATGGAATATAAACTCAAGGAACATCCTACTCAGGATATAGTCTCCAAAGATGGCCCCCAGATAGTTCTGCCTTTCCCTGTACCTGCATGCAGCTACTTCCATCAGGAGGGAGAGCTTATGACTCCTCTTGAATCTGATGTGGGCCTATAACTGCTACAGCTAATTGCAGAGAAGTAACATTCTGGGATCTCAGAACCCAGGCATTAATAAGCCTCTGCTTCCTCCTTCTGAAACCTAGTGTCTCTTCTCTGAAGAAAGTTGACTCAAGTAGAAAGGCCTCTGTAGCAAAAGATATAGGGCCCCAGCTAGCAGTCCCAGCTGAGCTCCCATGTGTCAGCCTGTGCCAACCTGGAGCCATCTTGGAAATAGATCCCCCAGCCTCATTCAAACCAACTTCACTAGGGCATATGAAGCAGAGATAAGCTGCCCCACTGAGCCCTGACCAGGTTGCAAAAATGATTATTGCTTTAAGTTACTAAATTTTGGAGTTGTGTGTTACATATCAATTGATAAAACAACTTGCATTAATACTGGGATATGAAGATGCCATCCACATGGCACAAACTTCAAGGAATTTCTCCCACATGGTATATATGGAACCAGATCAAAGGAGGCCATGTAGGGCTTGCTCCTAATTCCTTTCCTGAGGAAGGAGTGTGGGTCTTCAGAGAGTAGAGGAAAATCTGACGGAATGCTTCACACAAAACCTTTAGGATTTTGGTTGGGGTTGCACAAATATAGATTACTTTGGAGTGAATTGTCATCTTTGTCATACTGAGTCTTCCTGTTTAGGAACATCATAGTGTCACTTGATTTACTCAAGTGTGTGTGTGTGTGTGTGTGTGTATTTGCCAGTAAACTTTGAAATTTGTTAACTTCTCTAGTGGTTCATCCTAACAGAGTATCTACATTGTTCCAGTATTGGAATTTCAAGTAAGTTGTGTTGGAGATTATCTGGATCCTTGGGCAAATCTTTTGGTCTTAAAGAAGGGGTAAAAGATCGTATTTTCTTTGGGGATTTTGCAAGATTTCAAGTATAAACAGTTTGTTTGAAGTAGGGAGGAAGCTGTCAGAGAATTTCACTGATGGTGACAGTCTGTTGCTTCTCAAGATCTGTTCCTCGGTACTGCCCCACCCCCACCCCAACCTTCCCACAGTCACCCTGGCTACAGGCACCAGTCCTTTTAGAGCTTTACTGCTTCAGTCTCCTATGTGCTCCTCTTCCCAAGGGCAAGCTGAATGAGCTGCTCCTCTGGCAGACAGACCTGGGGCCCTGCTACCGCCGTGTGGGGGGTTGGGTTCTGTCATGGACACCATTCCTTATTTCCCAAGCAGGCTTTTGCTTTTTCATTTATTGAATTTCAGGCTGCTCATTACTCACCGTCCCCCCCCACCCCAGCCCACCACCACTCTGGTCTTGATTGCACTTTGTCTTGTAGAAATTTGCTCTGGCCTACACCTTCCCTTTTTCCATCTCTGAAACAGAATTTTTGCTATGTTTATATTCTACTGGTCATTTCAGTGACATTTGAAAACACCCACCTGAAATGGAATTTATCTTTCCTGAGCAGATATCTGATTACAACCAAATCTTAATGGTTCTGTGAATGCTCAGGTGCTAATTGTAAAGTCTCATCTGAGCACTCAGGACTCCCCAGCGTTTCACTCTAGCTCACCTTCTTCCTGTGGGTTTTCTTGTATCCGGTATTTTGACTGTTACCATTTCTAGAACATACCCACAGTTTGCCATCTTGGGCCTTTTGTATTGATTTCCTGACCTGAAACGTCCTTTCATGTATCATATAGTTGTTGACTGCCTTCTGCATACCAAACACCGTAAATAATAACATCGGTTTTTTTAAACCAGTCATGCTTAGACCTTGAAAGAAACTATTTTCTTTGATCAAAACTATATATTGTGTGCCTAGGTGATAAAAAATATCAAACTTTAAACTGTAGCAACATGCAGAGCCCATCTATTGACATGAGCTGAGTTAGTGCCAGTGGTTCGCACGGAAGGAAGTGAGCCAAACCCTCATCCTGAACCAGATCGTACTGCGCTAGGAGGTGAAAGCTTGAGCAGTGAGAGTCTGCTAATGATGAGAGTCAGGAAATAACACTGGAGAAGTCTGTGGGTTTGTAGTGAAGAACAATTCCATGAATAATAACAGGGAACAGATAGCGTGGCAAGAGATATGGTGGATTCTATTTTTGACTAATAAATGGCGGACTATGTCTGATTGTTGTGTCTGCTCCTCTCCACCCTCACATTCATACGTTGAAATCCTCATCTCCTGTGTGATGTATTAGGAGGTAGGGCCTTTGATAGGTGACTGGGTCATGAGAGCAGGGCCCTCGTGAATGAGATTTGTTCCCTTATAAAGGGGACTCCAGAGTGCTCACTTGCCCTTTCTGCCATGTGAGGACACAGCAAAAGGTGCCTGTCTGTGAACCAGGAAGCAGGTTCTCACTGGACACCAAACCTACTGGTGCCTTGATCTTGAACTTCCCAGCCCCCGGAACTGTGAGAATTAAATATCTGTTGTTTATAAGCCATTCATCCTCTGGATTTTACAGTGTTTTCATAGAGCAGCCCCAAAGAACTAAGAGAGAAAATGGGTACTGAGAAGTGGGGTGCTGCTGTAACAGATACATAAAAATGTGAAAGTGGCTTTGGAATTGGGTAATGGGCAGAGAAAGTTTTTTGTGAGGTGCATGAGAGAAAACCCCGTGTTGCTGGGAATGGACCAGTAAGGGTGATTCTGGTGAGAACTCAAAGAAATGAGGAGAGCTGGAGAAGAGGCTTCCATCCAATTACAGAATACCCAAATAATTCGGAAAGGAATATGGATGGTGAAGGCCATTCTGGTGAGGTCTCAGGAATGAGGAACCTGTTATTGGAAACCAGAGGAAAGGCCATCTTTGTTATAAAGTGGCAAAGAATTTGGCAGAATTGTGTTCACATTCTAGTTTTGTTCTACCTTCCACATTTCCAACTGGTCTCCTTGCATCTACCTCCATCTCTCATGCATCCTGCACATTGCTGCCAGAATGATCTTTCTAAATTAAATCATAAAATCTTCTGCTTCAGAGGCTTGCGTAATAGTCATTGCCATTCTGTCAAACTCTTTAGTATGACCTTGCCTTGGTCTTGCTCTCTGGTCTTCACTCTATATCCCTCAATGTGCTCCTTGTTAATCTGCTATAGAGAATAGGTTATAGTTCACAGACTGCATCATGTCATTAAAATCTCTGGGACTTTGATCATTCTGTTTCTTCTAGAATTCTCTTACTCTCCTTTCTTGCCTTACTTTTTAAAAAAAGAGATTTTATTTATTTATTTGAGAGAGAGTCCAGAGCATGCATGTGAGTGGGGTGGGGGGAGCTTTATGGGGATGGTGAGGAGCAGGGGGAAAGGGAGAAGCAGGCTCTCCATTGAGCAGGGAGCCTGACACAGAACTCTATCCCAGGATCCCAGGATCATGACCCCAGCCAAACACAAATGCTTAACCAACTGAGTCACCCAGCGCCCCACCTTACTATCTCTTTAATGTTCTTTAAGAGTTCATTTCAGTGACATCACCCCTCAGGAAGTCCTCCCTTATCAGCCCAGGCTAAATTAAGTGTCCTCACTTAATTCTACTTCTAGAATTCTCCTTTAGTGACATGATTATATTTACATCATACCACTCCTTAATCTGTTATTTAAATTTTCGTCTGCTTCAGAGCACCTGTAATGTATCAGGCACCATCCTAAATCTAAGTGGTAAAGTAATGATCAATAAAGAGTTCTTGGCCTTATTGGAGCTCAGAGACCAAAGAGAAGAGAGACATTAAGCAAGGAATTGTAAGTGCTCCAAAAGAGAAATAGAAATTCTATGGTAAATATAACAGGAAGACCTGGGATTTCAGGAATTTTTAGGTTCAGACATTACAGTCCTTCCATTAGACCATGAGCAGCTTGAGATCAGGGGGAACTGTGTTAGTTGTAATGGGCACCTGATAGAGGCTTGTGAGTGAATACATGTGTTTCATGATGGAAAGCTCTTCATTTCATGAGGCAGCAGATTACATTTTTAAACTGCTCTAATATTTTTTCTTCTATTGAGCTAAAATATCTTTCCAAAACGTCTATTCATTGTTCTTCGTTATGGACTCTGGAGGAGCTCAAGGTAAGTTTATTCTTTCTTCTATGCAGTAGCCCTTCAAATATTTTAAGATAGTTATATGGCCTTGTATATATCCTGTTTTGGGCAGGTGTGGGGGTGGGGTGGAGTCTAGTGGTTAAATATTCCCTTCTTTCAAAGTGAGAGGAAAAAGTATTGGTACTTACTTTGTGATTATCTGTTGAAGATGGTGGATTGAATGCAAGCATTCAACTCCCCTACCTCTCCAAATTCCATTAAAATGACCTTAAAGGATGTTTAAACAGGCATCTTCAAAGAGAACAGGGAGAGAACAACAAAAAAGTTCTGGAAGCTGAAGAGTGGATGGATTGGGATAAGTCCTCACTTGTCACAATCATATTATGTCCAGAAAAGCAGAACCGTCTACAGGAAGAGGAAGAACCCAGAAAGGAGCCATATTGCCTCACAGACCTCCCAGAGGCTCAGAAATTGGCACTGCCAAGTGTACGAAGCATAACTTTTTCAAACTGTTGTTTTGACATCTGAGGCTTTACTGATAGTGGGAAGACAGCCCCTCCCAGGGCTCCTCTCCCCACCACTTCCAAGGTGTTCTTACATTCTGAGTCAATATTCTACTGCCCCAATCATCCCAGGCCACGTATGGACATTTAAGGACAGCTCCTATGCTCCAGAGCCCGCTGAGATTATTTAAACTAGCCAATCCTTTGCCTGCTTACCCGGCCACTCCCAGTCTTCTCACGAAATTGCTGTAAAGGCTGTTTCTCCCTGGCTCCCTCTGTCATCTGCCCAACCCTTGTGCTTCCCCTGTGGCTCTCTGTGGCGTGGCAGGCTTCATTCTGGAAATGGTGAATAACAAACTATCCTTTCAATGGCAGTTATCTCCTGATCTAAATAATAATAAGACCTAAACTTTAAAAAACCAGGAATTTCTGAAAAAGAAAGGTAAAGCAGGAGGATTGTTTGAAAGTGTTTATAAGAAGCACTCAGGTAGGGGCACCTGGGTGGTTCAGTGGGTTAAAGCCTCTGCCTTTGGCTCAGGTCATGATCCCAGGGTCCTGGGATTGAGCCCTGCATCGGGCTCTCTGCTTAGCGGGGAGCCTGCTTCCCCACCGCCCCCCTTTCTGCCTGCCTCTTTGCCTACTTGTGATCTCTCTCTGTCAAATAGATAAATAAAATCGTAAGAAAGAAAGAAAAAAAGAAGCACTTAGATACTCCAGATGGCCTTTGCTATCTCCCTACAACCCCCCTTGCCTACCACCATGTACAGCTGGTCCACTGCCCCTCTCCCACTAGAGCAGAGTTTTGTTTGCTTTCTGAATTAATGTGGACCAGAGGGAGTACAAGGCCCAGCTGAGAGGAGGCTACCACACTGAAAACAAGAGCAGCCAGTGCAAGTCTACACACTGGAGGGAGAAACTCTAGATCCACTCAGCTCCAAGGTCAGTGGCAAGCAGGCTTAGAGCCCCCACTTACAACACTGGGCATGCTTTCTCTGGATATCTAAGAAGCCCAAAAAGAAAAGGCCTAAAAATATGATAACCAAGGATCTCCCCCAAAATCCTCTCAACCAGTTCCCTCTGTAGTAAAGCCCTCTAGTTGACAAAGGGCCTCTCATGCACACACAGCCTGAAGTCAGGTTTTGAATGTCCCACTCTTAAATGGGAATGCATTGTCAAGGAGCCCCATACATGAACAATGTCTCCAACGTCACAGACAGCGACAAAATCCAAGGGCGAGCTAGAGCTTGGAGAAAGCAGAAACTAAAAAGGCGAATAAAAGTTAAAAACAGAAAACCACACACAAAAGCTCATTGACATCGACAGAGACATAGTACAAAACTAACACACCCATGAAACAACAGATGAGTAAAAAAAGGAAAATTATGAGAACAAAAAAGAATTATTGGAAACAGACTAGTATTTTTTTTTAAGATTTTATTTATTTATTTGACAGAGAGAGAGTACAAGTAGGCAGAGCCGCAGGCAAGAGCAATTGGGGAAGCAGGCTCCCTGCCGAGCAGGGAGCCCGATGCGGGGGCCGGAAACTTAGTATTAACAGGGGCACCTGGGTGCCTTGATGTGGCTGGAGTCATGATCTCCAGGTCATGGGATTGAGCCCTGCTTCAGGCCCCTTGCTGGGCAGAGCCTGCTTGGAGTTCTCTCTCTTTTTCCCTCTGTCTTAACCCCCACGTTTGCACATGCAAACTCTGTCTAAAATTTTTTAAAAAGAAGAAAATTTTGTCTTAAAAAAAATAATAATAGTGGGTGCCTGGGTATCTTCATCAGCTGAGCGTTAAACTCTTGATTTTAGCTCAGGTCATGATCTCCGGATCCTGAGATTGAGTCCCTAGTGGGGCTCAGTGCTCAGTGTGGAGTCTGCTTGTCCCTCTGCTCCTCACCCCTGCTCTCTCTCACTCTCATAAATAAATAAAATCTTTTTTGAAAAAAGTAATAATAGTGGGGCGCCCGGGTGGCTCAGTCGTTAATTGGCTGCCTTCGGCTCGGGTCATGATCCCAGGGTCCTGGGATCAAGCACTGTATTGGGCTCCCTGCTCGGTGGGAGGCCTGCTTCTCCCCCTCTCACTCCCCCTGCTTGTGTTCTCCCTCTCTTGCTGTGTAGCTGTCAAATAAATAAAATCTTAAAAAAAATAAATAAAATTTAAAAAGTAATAATAGTATTGACAATAACTGGTTCTTCATTTGGTTTGGTACAGTGTTCATGCTAATTAAATGAGGTCTGACATGTTAATGTCCTGAGCACAGTCTGGCACCTCATAAATGCTCAATAAATAATGATTTCTTTCTTCTAGTATCTCTAAATGAAAGTACCTCAAATTTCCTTCATGTCAAAATATAGTAAAACCTCTAATAAAAGCGTTAAAAATGTCCTGCCATTAAATTATAATACTATATTGTGTTAACAAAAAAGTGAGATGTTTTGATTTTTTTTGTTTGTTTACTAACAACTATTCCTTGAGGGAATTATTATAGTATAAATTAGGTTACTTCTAATCACATCTGAAAAGAATTATAGTTGGGTAGCTACAACATGGAAATCAAATAACTTACAATTGACTTAAATTGTTTCATGTTTTCCTAAACCAATATGATGGTTACCAAATGAAAAGGAAAAACATGCTAGTTAATCATAGCATAAGCTTTTTTCCTAATATGGTATAAACAACTGTAAAATTCTTACTGTTTGACATCTTAGGGTGTGTATTTTCTTAACTCTCGGAGGAAGATTAGTAACAAACCATGTGCCTTTTTGTGTGTGTACACATGTGTGTGTTTAACCAAGTTGCCGGCCAGACTTTATTTAGAGCCCTGAGAAGCCCAGGCTCTTTACACTGTAATTTAGCAATGATGTAATCTGATCTGTATTTGTATCTGAAGTGATTGCAGGCAATCTCACAGTCAGGTTTGCCTTGAGTTTTGTTTTAGGAATGATTTCTTATGGAAAAGAACTTTCTAGAAATTCTGTTTTAAATATCTGTTATGAATCTCATAGGTATTCTTAAACAATGTGATATCATTCGTTCCAAAACCCATGTCTCCCAGTTGGTATCAACCAAATACCATCTACCAAGGCCAACCATCTATAAAACAGAAGTTCTTAGAAGGTTCCTTAACGTTCAGCCTGCTCTCATCTGCAGTCTCTAGTTCACTGTTTCACATTTTTACACTTTCCAAATGTTAGTATTACATATGCTCTGAAAATGCAAACGGTGATAAAAATGCAAATGGTAGTGGTCATTCACTACTGAATATTTTCCCCTTATTAATTGACTGGGGAGCAGGAAAAGGAACTGTGGTGGGGAGAGGAGAAGGAGTGTGTGTGTGTGTGTGTGTGTGTGTCATGGTGGTGTCTGTAGAGAGAACTGAGTGCAGAATAGAATGCTGTGAACAAGTGGGGAACAGGGATGAAGGATGTGGAAAGGAATGGTGCTGGTTCCCCAAGATAAAGATTAAGAAAGTACGTTAACAAAGTATTAGCACCGAATGAAGAGGTTAAATTCTATTTTAAGGGTGCCAGGGGGGCTCAGTCTGTTGAGTGTCTGACTTTGGCTCAGGCCATGATCTCAGGATCTTGGGATTGAGTCCTGAGTTGGGCTCCTTGCTCAGTGGGGAGTCTGCTTCAACCTCTTCCTCTGCCCTGCCCCACTCATGCCTCTCTCTAGCTCAGCTCTCTCTCAAATAAATAAATAAAATCTTTTTAAAAAACTCTGTTTTAGGGGCGCCTGGGTGGCTCAGTGGGTTAAAGCCTCTGCCTTCGGATCAGGTCATGATCCCGGGATCCTGGGATCGACCCCGCATCCGGCTCTCTGCTCAGCAGGGAACCTGCTTCCCCCTCTCTCTCTGCCTGCCTCTCTGCCTACTTGTGATCTCTGTCTGTCAAATAAATAAATAAATAAATAATCTTAAAAAAAAACAAAAAACAAAAAACCTCTCTGTTTTAAAACTGATGGTGCACAATGAGGCACCCAGTGGTAGAGTCACAAGCTATTCCTTTCTATATCATTTGAATCTAGCTAATATAATGGGAAACACAGATACCTCAATCACCTAAGAAAACCTTTCTTGACTTCCCTAATCTTCCCCATTATATTCTTTTCTCCTAAGCGTTTTTTGAGGTTGCATTTTACATGTATTTGTATAATCCTTCTATTTTATTATTCTCACCCACTAGACTGTAAGTACCCTAAGGAGAAGCATCTTTTGTGGCTCATACTGGTTTTATCCCAGTATGGTAAGGGGCCTACACATAGTAGATGAATCTCCACGAATACAGCTGATCCTTCAATAATATGCGGGTTGGGGTGCCAACCCTACATGCAGTAGAAAATCCACGTTTTGACTCCCCCAAAACTTAACTACTAAGAGCTTACTGTTGAACAGAGGCCTCCTGATAAAAAACAGTTAACACAGATTTTGTATGCTAGATGTATTATATACTGTATTCTTAAAGTAAGAAAGGAAAGAAAATGTTATTGAGAAAACCATAAGGAAGAGAAAATACATTCACAGAACCGTACTGTAAAAAATTTGTGTGTATTGTGTTATGGCTGAATTCTTTTTTTTTTTATAGATTTTATTTATTCATTTGACAGAGACACAGTGTGAGAGGGAACACAACCAGGGGAAGTGGAAGAGGGAAAAGCAGGCTTCCTGCCGAGGAGGGAGCCCAATGTGGGGCTCGATCCCAGAACCCTGGGATCATGACCTGAGCCGAAGGCAGAGGCTTACTGATGGAGCTACCCAGGCACCCCATGACTGCATTCTTTAATAGCTTATCAAGTCTTCATGTTATGTAATAAACAGATTTATTTTATTTTGTTTTTAATTTTTTTCTAACTTTAAATGTAATACATGCACATTATATTGTTAAAAACAAGACAACAGACTCCAAATGACATCATTTATGCTAAGCCCCATGTCACCAAACCTTGACTTACAGTTTTAGCTCTCCCAGAAATGGAACCTTAAATCAGTCACTCAGGAATCGCCTAATCAGCACGAGTTACATAATCTGCCTGACAGACCCCTGCCACCCCCTAAAGAAAGGTAATCTTGCAATAACCAATCTGCTTCTTTGCCTAGGGTAACTTCCTTTTCCCTACTTCCTTCTGCCTATGAAAGTCTTTCATTTTGTACAGCTCTTTGGAGCTCCTTTCTCTCTACAAATTGGATGCTGCTTGATTCATGAATCATTCAGCTGGGGCACCTGGCTGGCTCAGTTGGTAGAGCTTGCGACTCTTGATCTTGGGGTCACGAGTTTGAGTCCCATGTTGGGCATACAGTTTACTTAAAAGAAGAAAAGATTTGAATATGTCAATTATATTTCAATAAAATTGAAAAAATTTAAAAACTCAGTTGAATGTTATGTTTTTTTTTAAAACAATCTATAATTATATACTTAGATATTGAAATATTAAGCTTCATGTACCATGGAACCTGAAGAAAAATAACAGTAAAAATCTATTTTTCTTTTTTCTTTTTTTTTAAAGATTTTATTTATTTATTTGACAGACAGAGATCACAAGTAGGCAGAGAGGCAGGCAGAGAGAGAGGAGGAAGCAGGCTCTCTGCTGAGCAGAGAGCCCGACGTGGGGCTTGATCCCAGGATCCTGGGATTATGACCGGAGCCGAAGGCAGAAGCTTTAACCCACTGAGCCACCCAGGCGCCCCAAAATCTATTTTTCTTCATTAACTTTCTCTTCGCCACCACATACCCTGCTTTATGAAGGAGGAGGAAAGAGATGTAGACATACCACAAAGGGGACTAAAGTAGTGGAAAGAAGTCCTGTGTCTCCTCTGGGCCTTCCTTCTAGCAGGGCTGGTCCATAGGTGGTAAATAGGTTCATCTCTTTAAGACAGATCTATCTGGTAGAAACTGTCTGGAGTGTTCCAGTCAGGAGGTCCTGGGGCCACATCTGGATTTAGCAGGAAAGCATGCCATGACAGATGAACACCACAGGCCACCTTGTATCAGATTATTCAACTTAATCAGTGCCCTTGTTTGCCTTGGAATATAATGAATAGGTGAGCTAGATTGAACTCGATTACTTATTTATAGTGCCCGCAACTCTAATACCCTATTAAGTAACGAGAAATCACAGTGGACATTTTCAGAAATGTTTCAGCATATAGGTTTTAGTTTATTAAAAGATTTTATTTATTTGAGAAAAAGAGAGAGAGTGAGAGAGGGAGAGAGAGCATGAGCAGGTGGACGGGAAAGGAAGTGACAGACTCCCCCCTGGGCACGCAGAGCTCCATCCTGATCCCTGGACTCTGGGATCAGGACCTGAGCTAAAGGCAGACCTATAGAGCCATCCAGGTGCCTGTAGAATATAGGTTTTAATATTATGTAGGTATGGCTAGGCCAATAGATTAGGAGATGAACGCCATAGAAAATAGTTTGTTACACTCATAGATCCCTCTAAGAGGAAGGGGCATGCTATGCCACCAGGGGTGGGGGAACCAGGAAGCACCAGTGTCAGTCAGGAGGCAGACGGAGTAGGAGGAAAATGTGATCAAGAGCCCTTATTGTGGTTTCTATGGGAAGAAACAGGCTGGGTAGGGTAAGCAGGTGTAGGATTTGTTAGTTTCAAGAATTTCAGTGGGTGGGACGCCTGGGTGGCTCAGTTGGTTGGACGACTGCCTTCGGCTCAGGTCATGATCCTGGAGTCCCGGGATCGAGTCCCGCATCGGGCTCCCGGCTCCGCGGGGAGTCTGCTTCTCTCTCTGACCTTCTCCTCACTCATGCTCTCTCTCACTGTCTCTCTCTCAAATAAATAAATAAAAATCTTAAAAAAAAAAAAAAGAATTTCAGTGGGTGCTGATACACAGGAGCTGTCCTTCATTGTGTGGTAGCTGGCCTTGGGGTAATTAGGGTGGGTGGATCATAGCCCTGAGTGTGGGAGCTGTTAGGGGAGGGAGTTGGGGATGAGGGCCCTGGACTGGTTGCTTTGCACTTTGAAAGGTTAGCTTGAGGGGCAGACTGTAGACTTACTATCTCTAGGGATTGGCTAGCCCTGGGAAGGGCAATTTCTCCAGGGTCAGCAAGTCTCCAGATCTCAAATCACTCAAATGCAAAAAATAAAGAAGACATCTTCAGAAAATTAGTTCTCTTGTGCATTTCATTTAGGTAAATACAGTGTTCCTTACTGCTATGAATCAACTTTTGATTTAGGGGGAAAAATATAAGTAATAACAAATGAGCTGTTCTTTTTCAAATGGAAGAGTGTTCAGGCATCAGAAAGCAAATCTCCCAATGACTATCCTTATTTTGGTCATAATAATAGCATTTTTTTTTTGCTAGTTGTTAATGCTAATAACAAGTTATTGATTCTGTCATTGAATATTTTCAGAGTATTGTTCACAGTTTACGTTTAGACGGCAAAATCTAGCCCATCAGTTTATGGCAGCCTATCTGGTGACTAGACATGATGATAATCTTCCTGAAATGGAAAGACAACATCAGAGATTAGTGTGTCCTTTTGTTAGTTCTTTTGTGCCTTTTTCTTTTTTCTAAAAGGTTTAAAAAATTTTTTTAAAGATTTCATTTATTTGAGATACAGAAAGCATGAGTCGGGGGAAGGGCAAAGGGAGCGGGAGAAGCAGGTTCCATCCGAGGACCCTGGGATCATGACCTGAGCCGTAGGCAGGCGTTTAGTCAACCAAACCACCCCCCACCCCCACCTTGTTTTTGTAAACAACCATATCGAACAATGCCACATCCTTGTTCTGCTCTTCAAACTTTTAAAAATCTCTCCGGATTCATACTCACAGTAGAGAACATTTGGTTGGCTCAGGTTGACTCACCTTGTCCAACCACTGTGGTCAGGAAGTGACCTCTATATACATCCAAGCTTCATGTCATATACAGATTAACACCATTAAAACAAAAATGGAAACATAAAAAACAAAAGGGAGCAGTAATTATATCAAACTAATGGGATGACCATGATAGAACTTTATTTATTTATTTTTTTAAAGATTTTATTTATTTGACAGCAGGAGATCACAAGCAGGCAGAGAAGCAGGCAAATAGAGAGGAGGAAGCAGGCTCCTCGCTGAGCAGAGATCCCTATGGGGAGTTTGATCCCAGGACCCTAAGACCATGACCTGAGCCGAAGACAGAGGCTTTAACCCACTGAGCCAGCCAGGCACCCCTCAATGATAGAACTTTAAATTAAGCACTGTAGGGGCACCTGGGTGGCTCAGTCAGTTAAACATCTTTTTTTTTTCCCCCAAAGATTTTATTTATTTATTTGACAGAGATCGACATAGTGAGAGAGGGAACACAAGCAGGGATAGTGGGAAAAGGAGAAGCAGGCTTCCCTCTGAGCATGGAGCCCGATGCGGGGTTCTATCAGAGTAACCTGGGATCATGACCTGAGCCAAAGTCAGACGCTTAACGACTGAGCCATCCAGGTGCCCCTTCTTAACTTTCAAGTACTAGTAAATGAACTAAGTAATAGGAGATCCAAGGAACAATTATTCAGTGCCAATTCTTGCTACTACAAATTTGAAACTAATTATCTACCATACCTTCAAAGAAGTGTTGATAATTATTCTCTTCCTTTTTTAGGTTGGATCCTAGAAATCACAGTGCTTAATTTAAAGATTTATTTGAGAGAGAGTGGGGGAGGTGTTGGGGGGGGCAGTGGTGGAAGGAAGGAAAAGGAGAGATAAACCGACTCCTCATGAGCAGAGAGCTCCATGGGGCTCCATCCCAGGACCCTGAGCTCATGACCTCAGCTGAAATCAAGACTTGGATGCTTGGGGCGTGTGGGTGGCTCCGTCGTTGGACGTCTGCCTTCAGCTCAGGTCATGAGCTCAGGCTCCTGGGATTGAGCCCCATATCAGCGTTCCTGCTTGGTGGGAAGCCTGCTTTTCCCTCTCCCACTGAGCCCTACCTAGGTGGCTCAGTTGTTAAGCGTTTGCCTTCAGTTCAGGTCATGATCCCAGGGTCCTGGGATGGAGCCCCGCGTCTGGCTCCCTGCTCAGCAGGAAGCCCGCTTCTCCTTCTCCCACTCCCCCTGCTTGTGTTCCCTCTCTCACTGTGTCTTTCTCTGTCAAATAATAAATAAAATCTTAAAAAAAAAAGTTAAGAAAATTAACGTAGAAACTCCTGTGGTTTCTCATATCTAAATATCTCATATACCATCCTAAATCTTGACCTCTACATCCAAGTATTTATTTATTTTTGAGTAAGTTCTAGACCCAATGTGGGACTGGAACTCACAACCCCAAGATCAAGAGTCACATGCCCTACCAACTGAGCCATCCAAGAATGCCTCCAAATTTTCTTTTTTTAAGATTTTATTTATTGGGTTGCCTGGGTGGCTCAGTGGGTTAAGCCTCTACCTTCAGCTCAGGTCATGATCTCAGGGTCCTGGGATTGAGCCCCGCACTGGGCTCTTTGCCCAGAGGAGAGCCTGCTTCCCCCACTAGCCACCACTGAGACACCCAAAAGCCCCCTCCCAACTAATTTTTAACTTTACCTTTTATTTCACACATTTTTGAGAGTGACACTGAGTAAATACTTTGTTGAATTAAATAAATGTGGTAATATCTTTGGAAGCCAAAGCTAAATTGTCTTGGATTATTTTTCATATTTTGAATATTAGTTTGTAGTTTTTTTTTTTTTTTTTTTTTTAAGATTTGTTTATTTATTTTAGAGAGGGAGAGAGAGCAGGGAAAGGGGCAGAGGGAGAGACTCCTTACCGAGTGCACAGCCCAAGGCAGGGCTCAATCTCAGGACCCTGAGATCATTACCTGAGCTGTAATCCAGAGTTGGATGCTTAACTGACTGAGCCACCCAGCTGCAACTAGTTTGTGTTTTTTTTTTTTTTAAACCAGAGATATGAGTAAGGTCACTAAAAATGGAATTATGAATAAGCAGAGTGGGTGTTTTATTCCATTCTGCTGATGTAACTTTAGGGACACTATGAAGACTTTTTGGCTCCATCTCTTAAAAAAAAAAAAAGTTACTCCCTTAGTTCTGGGATGTGGAAAATTAAATTGTGAAAGGTCCAATTCTTTGGTTTAATTCTACCTCCAGGCTGGCTACATAATTGGCAGGGCCCAGCGCAAAATGAAACTATGAAATCCCTTGTGCTAAAAGCAAGGAAAATGTGGCATTAAAAGAACTAAAACATAAAACTTTTTCCTTTAAAAAAAATGCTTTTATTGCTTATGAAAAGTGACTGGGAAAATAGTGATAACTGAGTAACAACATAACCAGCAAATTTCTAAATAATATTTTTGATGTCATAATTTTATTAATGCAATACATAATATTTGATTAATGTGCTATCTTGATTGCTCATAAGGCTTTTCTCACTCATTTTTATGCAAATATTGTAGGGGCCTCCTTAGCCAGAGTGACTCCATCTCGGTTAAACAGCCATTTTGTTGTTTATGCAGTAAAACTTAAACTGACCCTGCCCACCCCCCACCCCCAGAGGAACTTACTTAAGAGCAAGTCTGGGAAACCAGTAAAATATGGTCGGCCAATCCCTGATATTAGAGCCCAAATACAAGGACGGGTCAGGTCAGGTGGAGATAACAGAGACCAGAAGGCAAGGACGAGTCAAGCCAGGTAGAGACAATCTCATTAGCCAGGCTCAACCACATGGCCTTTGCTCTATAAAAGCTAGTCTTTGAAGCTGGGCTGCGTCGCTTTCTCCATAACAGACGGCCTCGGCCAATTGGTTTGATTTTCGGTGCTGGCACGAAATAAAGCTTTGCTTGACCTTTGCTTTATATCAGTCTCGCTCCTTTGATCAGGGACCCCACCAATATATTTACTAAAATCATTAAAATTTATACTTCTAGCAACTTTATTGGAAGTAATGCCAGTCACACTTGGCAAATGCAAGATCACTCATATTTTTATAATTAAAAATTTTGAGATCTGCTGATGCAACTGTTACTGGAGTTCTTGAGAGCATTGGGGCATCTGGGTGGCTTGCTGGAGCAGCTGACTTTTTTTTTTAAGATTTTATTTATTTGAGAGAGAGAGGAGATAGTGAGAGGGAACACAGGCAGTAGGGAGAGGAAGAACCAGGCTGAGCAGGGAGCCTGACACAGGGCTTGATCCTAGTGTTGGGTCCCCAATGTTGGGTCCCCCAATAATGGGTCCATGGTCAAAGGAGCAAGACTGATACAAAGTGAAGGTCAAGCAAAGCTTTATTTCACGTCAAGCATCAAGAATCAAACCAACCGTCAGACTGGTCGGGGCCGCCCCTTACAGAGAGGACGACCCCTCCCTGCTTTCCAGACTAACTTTTATAGAGCAAAGGCCATGTGGTTGGGCCTGGCCACACACAGGTGGCCAATGAAATTGTAACACACAGAGAAAGCTACACAGTGATGCTAGGTGACCAATTGAATTACAATTTACCCTAGTAGAATTTGAACCAGCCTATCACCTTGGTCAGAATTGGCGCCCAAAAGGTGCCCAAAGGGCGGGGCCCATACTCCTTGGTAGCTAGGAGACCATATGCGCCCCCCCCCATTGGATACCTCCACCTGGCCTGACCCACCCTTGTATCTGGGCTTTGTTACCTGGGGCTGGTTTCCGGGACTTATTCTTAAATAAATCCCCTGGGGGAAGGGGAGCAGGGTCAATTTAAGTTTTACTGCATGAACAACAAAATGGCAGTTCAACCGGGGTGGGGCCGCTCTGGCTAAATAGGCCCTTACACTAGGACCCCAGGACCATGGCCTGAGCTGAAGGCAGACAGGCACTGAGCCTCCCAGGCACCCCAAGCAGTTGACTCTTGATTTCAGCTAGAGGTTGTGGGATAGAGCCCCAAGTCAGGCTCCATGCTCAGCAGGGAGTCTGTTCCCTGTGTGTCTGTCTCTCTCTCTCTGTCCCTCTGCTGCTCTTGCACACGTGTTCTTCTCTCTCAAATAAATCTTGAAAAAAGTATTTTATAGGCTGTGACACATTAGGATACATTTCTGATCGATCATTGTCTTTTAAAATTTTATTTTATCTTGAAGTAATCTCTGCATCCCAGGTAGTGTTCAAACTCACAGTCCTCAGATGGAGCCAGCCAGGTGCCCCTCTGATCAACTACATTGAAACATAAACTTTAGTCCATCTAGACTTCATGATTCTCATGCCTGTGTGTGGTATCATGATTTATAATAAGTAATATCTTTCGTCTTTGTCCTTATTCCAGGCACAGAGCTCCTAAAACCCTTGGAATTTACTTTTTTTTTTTTTTAAATAGGCTCCAAACCCAACAGGTGGTGGACTCGAACTCCTAGCAGTGAGATAGCCTGAGCCAGCCAGGTGCTCCACCCTTAGGAATTTCCTAAGCCAAGAGAAAAACAAAGGTGTCTCTTGATATATTAATGAGGTGACGTTTAGGCCCCACTGGTGGGGAGGGGCTGAATTGCCCCAGGCACCAACGTGCAATTAGAGGGTTAGAACTTTCAGCTCCACCTCCTGACCTCTGGAAAGGGAGGAGACTGGGGGTTAATCAGTCAGCAAGGGCCAATGATTTAATCTGTTAGGCCTGTGCAAGGAAGCGTCCATAAAAGCCAAAATGGGGGCCTCAGAGAGGTACCTGGTTGGTGAAAAGCGGGGGGAGTGCTGGGGGAAAGGCGCGACTGGAGAGGGCACGGAAGCTCTGCGCCCCAGTACCTCACCCGACGCAGCTCCTCCATCTGGCTGTTCCTCAGATACCTCCTTTTATAACAAACCGGTGATCCGGTAAATAAAATGTTTCTCTGGGTTCTGCGAGCCACTCTAGCAAATTAATCGAACCTGAGATGGGGGCTGTGGGACGCTCTGATGTACAGCTAGTGGGTCAGATGGACAGGTAACAACCCGCGCTGGCTGCAGACATCTGAAGTGTTTGTGTGTTAGACGTGGGGGACAGTCTTGCAAGACCAAGCTTGGTGGCATGGGGCAAGCACCCCCCCAACACTGGAATTGCATCCAGGAGCCCACAAAACCTATGTGTATGCTTTCACGTTGTAATAATTACAGACAAAATTTACTACCTGAGCTCTGGCAGATCCTGTTCCAGAGCC
The DNA here is from genome assembly GCF_010015895.1 of Lontra canadensis. NCBI lineage: Eukaryota > Metazoa > Chordata > Mammalia > Carnivora > Mustelidae > Lontra > Lontra canadensis. Next base: position 15,063,790 of record NW_022631021.1, on the reverse strand, counting down.
TCAGATCAGAGAGCTAATACTTGTGCCCCCAGTTCCTGAGGAACCGCTCAGAGGATGGACTGGTTTGGGGGATGTAATGGCTGATACTCTCCCACCATGGGTTCTAGCACTGTCCCCAAGTGGAGCCACTCTTCTTCCTCTTTCCCTTGGTGCTTCTGCTACTACCTTTGCCATGGCCCGCCTTTCATCGCTTTGGAACCCTGAGGCATGCAGGTGCACACCGGTCACCAGGATGCCTGGTCTCTTGCCTTGACTTTGTGCCGTGAGCCATGCGTGGGGGTGGGGGTGGGGCTGGGGGCTGAGCTTACAGTCGCGTGCTGCCCAGCTTCTCTCTCTTTCCTGCTGCTCACATGCACACTCCTCAGCCCCTTCACACCTCATAGGCAAGAACCCAAGTTCAAAGATAAAATAACTTGAAGACCTTATCTTTCTGAAAGCAGAACCCAGGTCACACACTGGTGAAGTCCAGTCTGCCTTCCTCTTAGGCTTTAATGATTAATTACATCTGTCACCTCTGGGAGTGTGTGATGGTCAGCTCACAGGGCTGACTTTGCCTTGGGCTCGGTAACCAAATAACCAAGGACGCTCTAGAACTGCAGCAAAGCTCCATTGTTCACCTTTGTCTTGCTCTCTTCTCCCTCCCAGGTCTCAGTTTTGTGGGTTTGGGTCTAGATTCTTCTCTAGCTCAGAGAGAACTGTCAGTGCCGCTTCCTGGGTAAGCTCAACTGCTGGGATCTCAGAGTTCAGGGGGTCAAATAGTAGCTCAGCAAGAACAAGACCAGGTTCTGAGTCCTTGGGTGCCCTGGAGTGGTGGTGAGGTGAGTGGGGGCAGGGGCACAGGAGAGTGCGCCTCAGGTACCAGACTATAAATGGTGGGACAGGACTGTTCCTGTTTTACAGAATGTAGTGGAACAGAACACTGAAATTTTAAAAGATTATTTATTTATTTGACAGAGAGGGAGAGAGCACAAGCAGGAGGAGGGGCAGGCAGAAGGAGAAGCAGACTCCTCGCTGAGCAATGACCCTGACGCGGGGCTCTGTCCCAGGACCTCAGGGATCATGACCTGAGCTGTAGGCAGGTGTTTGACTGAGCTACCCAGGTACTCCAGAACATTTAATTTTTCATTCCTAATTATAATTTTCAAACTATTGAGAAAGACGGGAATATTATTGCTAGTGTCATAGAAAACATACAAAATCTAGTACTGGTTTTGTGTCTGAAGAGTCCTATCATTGTAGGGGTTGCTCACTTACTGTGTCACATCTATATTTGTCTCTTTATAATACTGTAAAAAATCTTAATTGCTTTAGAAATAAGTTTTTATTTTCTGTGCCTTCTTTTCCCTCGTAACTTGTGTCAGTGTTAAATTGTGGTACAGAAACCCGTGTTACCTGTTCTCTAGGTCATTTATGAGTGAAAGGGTATCACAGAGCTTAAACAATGGTTAAAGAAGACAAATTTGGTGATACAAACAAACTTGGTTTGACATTTCATGGAGTGGACAGCCTCCGTTTGGGGCACTACCAAATAGGGCAGAAGACTAGAAGCTTTTATAGAATATAGAAGAAAGAGACAGATAAAAATATCTGGTTGGCTGGAGCCACGTAGGCACCTTTGTTGGGGGTGAGAAGGTCCAAGGCGTGGCTTGGGTTTGGGGATTGGCTGACTGGATATCCTGCGCTTCTGCTTAAGAGGAGCATTTACAGGGACACAGAAGTTGTTTAAGTGGCCATTTCCTGACACTGCATCCTGGAGGCAGCAGCTCCATCTTGGGCCTGGAAATTTATTTCAGTACGAGTTTTCTTGGTCTGTGTTTTAAAGGCATCAACCCTTTCTGTTCCTATATATAGTTTTTTGTTGTTGTTCCTATAACTTCTTACATCTTCAAGTGGAAAAACAAAGGAAATCATTTGATTTCCTCTCTCCCGGAGGCCAGGAGAACATGGCTGCTTTAGCAGAAATAATACTATTCTAGGTTTGCTGGTTTCTCGGCTTCCTCAGCTGTTGAAGAGATACAGCTGGAGAGAGAAGAAGGGACTGGCTCAGTCCTCTTCTGGCCCACATCTTACCTACAACTCCCCCTCTCTAGTCTGTACTCACCTGTCTGATACCTTGTTCTTACGATGGGGTAGAAGCAGGAGTTCAAGATAGGTTGGTGTCCGAAGTCCAGCCCAGAAGTCAGGGACACAGTTAACCCTAATGTATGAGCACTATGATTTATGCAGTCTGTTTCAGAATCCATAACTGTGCCCAGGTGGCAGATGGTGAGAGAAGAAGCCTTGGCAGGGACTGTTAGGCTGCAACAGGAAGGGGCAGCTCCACACTGCAAGGAGTGCTAGGCAGGTGTGTACCCAGGTGACCATTCCTTCTGATTCTCTCACCTGCTAGTTTTTTATATCAGCTTTTATGATCATGTGCTCCTTCTATCTGGTTGACATCCCTGGATAGGAGTTCTTGCTCTCCTGGACCTAGGGTATCCATCATCTCTCCCACTTTGCTGGAAAAGTAAAGCCCTTTTTAAGCCAGCCCTCCTTCTCTGCCATCACATCCAGGAATGACATTGATTGAGTTGCATAAGATTATCCACTGCTTCATTTTATGTTAGTTAAAAAAAAAGTGAGGGGGGAGAAAGATTATCCATAGTTTCTATGGCTTGGATAGAGTGTAATGAGTTTTAGGGCCTGTCAGATTTCAAGGCTGTGTTTCATACCACACATACTGTTAGGAATATGAAAAGTGCTTAATAATATCCATCAGTGAGTAAGCTTTGAAGGAAGATAGAAAAGTATTATGAAATAAATGACAGTGTTAGAATTGAGGCTTATTCAGAGCAGAATTATTTTTGGTATATTTTGAGCACCATATAAATGTCAATGAAACCAATGAGACCTAGCAAGAACTGCTGGAATAGCATAAATTCTCATTTTTAGCTGCTGCGGATGAAATGAAAACGTTAGCTATGCTGTTGGTCTGAATGAGAGAGTGTTTCACAGGACTATCAAAATTATATCTTAGGATGTCATTTGGATACTAAAATTTATTTTTATTTTTTAAACTTTTTTTTTTTAAGATTTTATTTATTTATTTGACAGAGATCACAAGTAGGCAGAGAGGCAGGCAGAGAGAGAGGTGGAAGCAAGCTCCCCGCTGAGCAGAGAGCCCGATGCGGGAATCGATCCCAGGACCCTGGGATCATGACCTGAGCTAAAGGCAGAGGCTTTAACCCACTGAGCCACCCAAGCGCCCGGATACTAAAATTTTTAAAGTAGTGATTTAAAGAATCTTGGGGCTTTTCTTTGGACATGGCCTAGAAACCTAAGTCCCTTCTGTGTGACTGAAAGGATTTTTCCTAGCCATGGAAGCCTCTATTTGAGCTTTTAAAAAATAAATCCTGTCACTTTGGATGTATTTGTAGCCCTAGCCAGTGGGTGAGCATGAGATTATTTCTGAAATTTTTAGAGAATAGAGAGATTAAAGAAAAAGCAGGGGGTGCCTGAGTGGCTCACTGGGTCAGGCGTCTAACTCTTGATTTTGGCTCAGATCTTGATCCCTGTGCTGGATGTGGAGCCTGTTTAAGAGTCTCCCTCTCCCTCTTCCTCTCCCTGCCCCTCCCCACCTCCCCCCCCTAAAAAAAAAAAAAAAAAAACCCCAAGATACTGGGTGCGTTAACATTAAGTCAACATAGTATGTCATTCAATTTATGCTTGGGAATTCTGAATTTAACCAAAAAATAATTGGATCAATTACAGGGGCCAAGGGTCAGAATGAGACCAAGCGGAGAATTCAGAAATGTACGTAAAATCCTGTACTGTGTAAATCCTACATGTCAAGTGGCCTATCCAAATCGTGGATCGTACCTCCCATGGCAGAACCATATGGACCCCGGTGTAGTTACACACAGCTTGGAACTGTAACTGCAGAGAGTTGGTCAGGAGAGAGTAGTACCCAGGGACTCAGCAAATTAACATCAGAAACAGATGGTAGGAGCAGTTTGAACTGGAGCCAAGCTCTTTGGGTTACAAGGCACTTTTCAAATTCATTTTGCTATCCATAGAGAGAGATAAATCACACCTATTAACTTACCTAATTGTCCTTAGCTTGCAGTGTGAGGTTCAATCTTGTACTCCTTTAACTTTCATTTACTAGCCATTTGAGATGGAATACAGTATTTCAAAAGATGCCTCACAATGGGTTAGTGATTTCTGTTCAATATCCTGAAGTTATTACTTAGAAAATACCAGAATTCATCAAATAACGTTTATGTCAATTTGCTCAGCATGTTGTTCTTGTGGAACTGATGGCTACCACTCGCCTTGCCTACTTTTTTCAAGCCAGCGGTAATATACTGGAAAACAGACTCTGTCAACAGTGATCAAAGGACAATTATGAAATCCGAATCTGAAAGGCTGGAATATGATGGCAACAAATTTTTAAAAAATTGTCCTCTCAAAACATTTACAGCTTGGGTGTGATATGCCTGGATTTTGGGAAATATTTTGTAAGGAATGAAATATTCTGGGGGAAATCTAAACTGTCTTTTCCTTTCCTCTTCTGCTTTTCCAAAGAGCCCATTTTCCCCATATATTTGCTGAGCAATTATCCTTTCTTACGAAAAATGGGTCATCTGTGGAAGAAAGGAGTCCTTTTCTAGTTGGGCAACTTGTCTAGAAGCTAGACTGTCTTAAAGTGAGAGTAAGAATAGCACAAATTGGGGCACCTGGGTGGCTCAGTAGGTTAAGCCTCTGCCTTCAGCTTGGGTCATGATCTCAGGATTCTGGGATGGAGCCCCGCATTGGGCTCTCTACTGAGAGGGGAGCCTGCTTCCCCCTCTCTCTCTGTCTGCCTCTGCCTCCTTGTGACTTCTCTCTGTGTCAAATAAATAAATAAATAAATCTTAAAAAAATAGCACAAGTCTGTCTGGTCAGAGGAGGGTCATGTTTGCCGAGATGGGATAGAGGTTCTCTAATGAGTGATCAGGCGTACCCACCCAGGTTAATATGCTGGCCAAAGTCTTGCAGCCACAAGGTTGGGCCAAGACTGGAGCTGGCATGCTGAGTTTGAGAACCTAGACCAAGGGGCCTTAAAATGACTATTGGTTACCGTTGAGGAGTGTCGCTCTATTATGGGCCTGACGCTCGGGAAGTTATTACATCCTGCTGTTATTACATCCTCCCTGTTATTAGGAAGACCAGTGTCTGCAAGTCCATCTTTCTTTCTTTTTTTTTTTTTTAAGATTTTATTTATTTGACAGAGAGCGAGATCACAAGTAGAGAGAGAGAGAGGAGGAAGCAGGCTCCCCGCCTAGCAGAGAGCCCTATGTGGGACGTGATCCCAGCACCCCGAGATCACAACCCAAGCCAAAGGCAGAGGCTTAACCCACTGAGCCACCCAGGCAGCCCTTTCTTTTCTTTTTTTTTTTTAAAAGATTTTATTTATTTATTTGACAGAGACACAACGAGAGAGGGAACAGAAGCAGGGGGAGTGGGAGAGGGAGAAGCAGACTTCCCGTCAGCAGGGAGCCTGATGCTGGGCTCGATCCCAGGACCCTAAGACCTGAGCTGAAGGCAGACACTTAATGACTGAGCCACCCAGGTGCCCCCAAGTCCATCTTGTTTCATTGTAAGTTCCACTGGGGCAGATGGTTCATGTGGTGGTTTGGGGCATAAGTCTTAAGAATTGAAGGAATGGAACTAGTATTTGTTGATTGACCTACTCTGGTGTGCTGCCCACTGCACCAGACAGTTGATATTCCCTAAGTGTTTAATTATTTGATTGTACAAATATTGCTGTTTCTTCAATATGTGAATGATGACTCAGACACTGTGGAACATTTCTCCAATGTTTCAGATTAGATATCTGGGACTTAATCAGATACTTAAATCAGTAAATATTTATTGACATTTACTGCGTTGGGATTTGGGTATAAAAAGTGAAGTGAGGGGCGCCTGGGTGGCTCAGTTGTTAGGTGTCTGCCTTCAGCTCAGGTCATGATCCTGGCGTCCTGGGATTGCCCCGTGTCGGGTTCTCTGCTCAGGGGGATTCTGCTTCTCCCTCTCCCACTCCCCCTGCTTGTGTTCTCTCTCTCTCTCTCTGTGTCAAATAAATAAATAAAATCTTAAAAAAGAAAAAAAAATGAAGTGAAAGAGAGACATGGTCACTTTCCTCATGATGCTTATAATCCAGGGAGACAGATTGATTTTAAATAACCCCCTACAGAGACCTGTAATTGCAAGTTAAATAGTAATTTGTAGTAAATACTATGGAAGAAAAAATTCAGGGGAGGATGAAAGATAATAATGGGGAGGGAGATCTAATTTAGATCGAGGAGTCAAGGAAAGCCTCTCATGACAGTGACGTGATTATTTAGATTCTTAATTTTTGTGTTAGATTTATAACTAATCTCTCTGCTTCCATTTTCTCTTTCTCGGATCCATCTTGCATGTCATCTATAGATGAGATTTTTAAAAATCTTAACTTTCATTAAGGAATCTAAGATTTGAAGGGATATTTTTCGGGTGATCTAGTCTAGCTTACTATGTTAGTCAAGGTAGGTGAACTGTGGTTACAACCCCTAAATATTAGTGGCCTAACACAATAAAAGCTTCTTTCTTTTTTTTTTCTTCCTCTTTTTAAAAAATGCTTATTTATTTATTTGAGAGACCGTGAGGGAGAGAGTGCACACAGAGAGAGGGAGAAGCAGACTCCCTGCAGAGCAGAGAGCCCAGTGTGGGGCTGGGGGATCCGAGACACTGAGACCATGACCTGAGCCAAAGGGTGATGGTTAACTGGGCCACCCAGGTGCCCCAGTAAAGGCTTCTTTCTTGCTGGCTCACAGTCTAATGCATTTTGGCAAGGGAGTGCTACGCTGCAAACAGGAGTTCGGGTCATCTCCATTTAGTGGGTCGGTCATCTCCTAAGTGTTCAACTCTTCTACTGGACCCATCTCACACTTCCAGAAGAGAGAATCTTGAATGCCCAGCTTGGATTAGATGCTTTCTTGGGTAAGGTCAACTGAACTAAGGACATAACCAACCTTCAAACATGGGTGCTATGGTCATTTTGGTGGATTTACACAGAAGGGGAAATGAGCCAGGCAGATATCACCCAACTAGGTGTTATTCAGGGAGCCATTTTTACTTCATAAGGTAGATCTTCACATATTTGAAGAAAATACTCATTCCTCTTTCTCCTGAGCTTCATTCTTTTCAGAGTAAATATCTGTTTTTTGGAGTTCCTGCAATTCAGGTTATTTATACTAGCTCATCAACTTCCCTCCTAACATTTCAATTAGGAACTTCCTTCAAATTTCACCTCCGCTAGGAAAAGGTCCTTAATTAACACCACTCCTTAATAATTATTCCTGGGGTCCAAATCCTACATGACTTAATCCATCCAATCAAGTGACCCTTAACTTTCTTATACAGTTGAATAGCATGAATCTTTAGCTTTTAAAATTCCATGTCTTGCTTTACAGACTTCACAAAAATTAACTCAAGATGAATCTTAAATGTAAAATGTGAAATTATAAACCCCTAGAAGATAACCTAGGAAAATACCTAGATGGCCTTAGGTATAGTGATGCTTCTAAAAATATAACCTCAAAGGCACAAGCCATGAAATTAATAATTGAGAAATTGGGCTTGATTAAAGTTAAAAATTTCTGCTCTGTGAAAGACATTATCAAGAGAATTAGAAGACAAGCCACCGAGTGGGAGAAAATATTTGCAAAAGACACATCTGAAAAAAGACTGTTATCCAAAATATACAAAGAACTCAAAACTCAGCAGTAATAAAACAAACAACTCAATTAAAAAGGGCCAATGGCTTTAACAGACATGTCACCAAAGAAGATATACAGGTGGCAAATAAGCACATGGAAAGATGTTCCATGTTAGGTCATCAGGGAACTGCAAATTAAAACAACCACGAGATGCTATTACAAGGGTCAAAATCTAGAACATTTGTAACTCTAAATACTGGCAAAGATGTGAAGCAACAGGAAATCTCATCCTTGCTGGTGGGAATATAAAATGGTATAGCCATCATGGAAGACACTGGGAAATGTCTTATAAAATTAAACACACTCTTAACATAGAATCCAACTGTTGTGCTTCTTGGTTTTTACCCAAAGGAATTGAACATGTATGTCTGGACAAAAACCTGCTTAAAAATGTTTATAGAAGTTTTATACATAATTGCCAAAACTTGGAAGCAACCAAGTTGACCTTAAGTAGGTGAATGGGTAAATTATGGTACATTCCCACAGTGGTGCTAGGAAGAAATGAACTATCAAGCCATGAAAAATAATGAAACTTAAATGCATATTACTAAGTGCAAGAAACCACTGTGAAAAGGCTACATACTATATGGTTCCAACTATAGAAAATTCTGGAAAAGACAAAACCATGGCGACAACGAAAAGATCAGTGGTGGCCGGGAATCAGAAAAGGGAAATAGGAATAGGCAGAGCATAGATAATTTCTTAGGACAGTGAGAATCTTCTGTATGATATTTTAATAATGGATATATGTCATTATGCTTTTGTCTAAATCCATAGAAGTGGATTAGTTAGTGAGCTAACTCTAAAGTAGGCTACAGACTTGAAGTAGTTGTGATGTATCTATGTAGGTTCGATGTTGGTAAGAATGTGTCATTCTAGTGAGTGAGATTGGTAATGGGCGAGGCCATGCATGCACGGGGGCAGGGAGTATACTGGAAATATCTGTACCTACCTCTCAATTTTGTTGTACACCTAAAAATTTTTTTTAAAAAAGTATTTATTGGTTGATTGATTTGGGGAAGGGATGGTGGGGAGGAGCCGAGGGATAGGGACTAGCAGGCTCCGCACTCAGTTCTGGAGCCCAGTGTGGGGCTTGATCCCATGACTCTGAGATCATGACCTGAGCAGCAGTCAAGAGTCAGATGTTTAACCTACAAAGCCATTCAGGTGGCCTATCAACCTACAATTCTTCTAAAAAAAGTTAAGTCTTAAAAAGAATTCTAGGGGCACCTGGGTGGCTCAGTGGGTTAAGCCGCTGCCTTCGGCTCAGGTCATGATCTCAGGGTGCTGGGATCGAGTCCTGCATCAGGCTGTCTGCTCAGCAGGGAGCCTGCTTCCCTCTCTCTCTGCCTGCCTCTCTGTCTACTTGTGATCTCTCTCTGTCAAATAAATAAATTAAATCTTTAAAAAAAAAAATTCCATGTCTTGCCCCACTGAGGGTGAAGACCATGTCTTCTTCTCCCTTTAGGTTCATCACAACATAGTGCTAACTATGTTCTTCCCTGAATCCTATTCAAAGACTTAATAATATGTCTCTCCTCAGGAATATTTTTATGTTTATAGAAGGCAAGAAGTATTGAATTATTATTTGCTTCTGTATTGTGCATTGTTTTTTAATTGTTCCAAGGGATGGTGTAGTTTATTCATAACAAGGGCAAACTCCTTGGGTGCTGGGCTGGCTCCGTTGGTGGAGTGTGTGACTCTTGATCTCAGGGTTGTGAGTTCGAGCCCCACATTGGGTGTAGAGATTACTTAAAAATAAAATATTAAAAAAAGAAATGCAAGCTACAGGCTACCATTTATTGAGGTTCCCCAAGTCCAGGGAACTCCCCTAGGCACATTTATATGCATTATCATTTAATCTTTACTATTATGTTGAATAATAATAGGCCCATGAGCCTGTTATTTCTATAATCACACAGCTAATGACTAGCTTATTTAATTCTGGAACTCGAGTCCAAGTTTCCAAGTTCTTGCTTTAACCACAACCGTACTGACACACTCCTAAGTAAATTAATCAATAAACAATAAACTGGCATTCCCATGGCAACTCGGTACCTCTTCGTTCCCCGCTCGTCTCATGATGGACGCCTGCCTTATCCCACCTTCCTGCTTTGTCTGCTCTGGGTTGTCCCGATCAGAAAGGCAATCTCTTTTATTGAAGAAATGTATTTGTTTTAATAGTTATTAGAAATAGAATATGTGAGATCGGTTACTTCAGGGGACACACCGGAAGTAAGAGACCAGACAAGAGGGTGAGGTTGTCTAGTGTTTCCCTTTCTGTGACTCGAGTGCAGAGAGCCAAGAACAAAGCTGAAGTTTAGTCAGGAGAGGAGAGGAGAGGGTCCAACTGTGATTGAACTCTGCAGGTGCGCTCCCAGGTGTCTGGATTTCGGGATCCCCTCCTCAGTCTCCTCAGAGAAACAACATGCAAATGAAATAAACAGTAGTTAGAGGTGAAGTAACCTGTGTGTTTAGGACTGAAGACACCTGTGGTGTAGTGAGCTTCGTTCGGAGAATGATCTCGGTGGTGGTTTTGGGAGGGGCTCATATCCCAGCAAAGAAGGAGACTACAAGTATAAGATTTTGGGTTTACATCAGAGTTTTTAACTACATGAACTTAAGTGCTTTTTGGGCACTGTGGGCTGGTCGATAGGCTGCTGGACTGATTTGGTTAGTTTAAGGATAAACTGAAGAATCGTTAGTCTGTGTGGCCGCATCTGCTCCATCTGATAACTGTGAGTGTGCAAATATTTGCTCCACATTCAGCACCGGGAGACCATGGAGCTTATCTTCCTGCTGGGTTTTATGATTACAACCGGATTAATAGTTACTAATTATATGTAATTATTAATATTATTATTGTGTGTATATAATATAGTTATGTATTATAATATTATAATTATTAAAAATACTGCTGTTACAGTTATTAATTCAGCTTGCCCCCTTATATACTCCTGTCCCCAATTTCTGTCAAGATGGCTGAGCCCACGCTAGGGCTTAGGATAGGAAGGAAGAGAGTCCACATTCAGGGCTGCCTCAGGAACCCTTGTTCCCTTGTAAATAAACTCTTTACCCCCAGCTTTTCTCCATAATGCTCCCTCTAGGTTGTGGCTTTCACTGAAATCTAAACTCCACAGATGACCAAAGGAACGGTTGTGTGGGAAACAAACTGAGGGTTTCAGAGGGGTGGGGGAGCGAGAGGAGGGTTTCTTCTGGCGGTGGGTATTCAGGAGGGCACGGATTGCATGGAGCACTGGGTGTTATATGCAAACAACGAATCACGGAACACACATCAAAAACTAATGATGTACTGTATGGTGACTAACATAACATAATAATAATAAAAGAAACGGTTGTGATGGTTAATGGGCAGGTGCGGACCTGTCGTTCAGCTTTGTGGCGCCTTGTGAACCAGCAGTGGTCAAACTCTAGCAAGCCTCAGTGTCACTCATAGGGCCTGTTAAAATGCAGATTTCTGAGCCCATTCTCTGTTTCTGATTCAGTAGGTCTGAAGGGGAGCCTGGAGTTTGCATTTCTAAAAGTTTCCTGGGTGATGGGACGCCTGGGTGGCTCAGTTGGTTAAGCAGCTGCCTTCGGCTCAGGTCATGATCCCAGCGTCCTGGGATCGAGTCCCACATCGGGCTCCTTGCTCATCAGGGAGCCTGCTTCTCCCTCTGCCTCTGCCTGCCATTCTGTCTGTCTGTGCTCGCTCTCTCTCTCTGACAAATAAATAAATAAAATCTTAAAAAAAAAAATAAAAAAAAAATAAAAGTTTCCTGGGTGGTGCCTGTATGGCTGGTCTATGACCTACACTCTGAGAATCACTGTTGGAAATTGTGACTCTCTCACTCTGGTGAAAGTGTTCATCTTCCTTTGATCTCCTTGACATTACACTCTACTGTGCACTCTCTTGTAGTTCTTGTCTACTAACATTCCAGTCACCCCATACACACACTCTCAGAAGATCTTATGGCACTGAGATAATGGAAAAAATATGTATTGGTCTCTGTCCCTGGAGCTCCTACAACCCTTGTAATTTCCTAAATGATAAGAACACTAGGAACATCTCTTATTCTAATATTTGTCTGTGACCTCCATCTCTGGCACAGGTCTCCTAAATTCCTAAACAATAAGAGCACTAAGAGCATCTTCTGTTCTATTAACTTTACTCTGGGTGAGCTCCTGGATGGCTCCCAAGATGGGGGATGGTCCCCAGAAAGATCAACTCAACGTTAAAATTTTCAGGACCCCCCCCCTCCTCCAGAGAGGGGAAGAGGGGTTAGAAACAGTAAATAATGGATCATGCTTACATGAGGAAGCATCTGTAACATCCCTGTGGTGTGGGGTTCAGGTTGCTTCCAGGGGGTCACACTTCAACACCGGGTGACATACCTCGACTCCAGGGGATTGAAGTTCCTGCAGTAGGAATGCTACCAGACCTTCTCACCCTATGTATCTCTTCATCTGACTCTTCATCTGTATCCTTTGGCATATCCTTTAATAAACTGGTAAAGCTAAGTTTACCAGAGTTCTGTGAGCTGCTCTAGCAAATTAAACCCAAAATGGGGGTCTTTGGAACCTCTAGTCTATAGCCAGTTTGTCAGAAGCCCAGGTGATAACTTGGGCTTATAGCTGGCATCTGACATGTGTGTTTTGCAGGTGGGGGGCAGTCCTGTGAGACGGAGGCCTTCAGCTGTGGGATGTGACCCTATTTCTGGATAGAACCAAGTAAATTGTAAGATACCCAGCTCGTGTCCCGGAGAATTGCTTGGTTATGGAGGAAAACCTCCATACATCCAGAAGTGACCGGAAGTGAAGTGTTCTGGGTAAAAGTAAAGGAGACTCATAGAAAAGAAACACAGGGAGGAGCTGGGTTTTCCTCACAGAAGGAGGAAGACGAGTTTTCCCATGACATATGCTCCACTGTCTTCCCGCTACTCTAGCTCCTGAGGTTGTCTGAGGACTCAGCATCCGTGGGACCCTCCAGCATCCGAGCTTCCAGAATGTCTTTACCTCCTCAGGTCCACAGATTTTCCCTTCATCTCTTAAATCTCATTGCTGTTACCCACTTGGAGAGTTACAGCCTGAAGCTTGTCACTGTTCTGACCTTCTCCACCACATACGATGTGATTTGTACCTTTCTTCTCTGTAACCCTAACCCCTGCACAGAGTTCTTGCCTCTCCCTGCTAGTCCCCTGACTCTTTGAACACAAGGAGAGCTTGATCACCCTGATTCCTTTATTTAATTCATCTTTGATTCCTTGCTTAGCTTCTAGCCAGTCTCTCTACAGCCTGGAACCCACCATCGATCATGAGAATGACTCTCAATTTATTTGCTATCTTATCTTTCCAGTGACCAGTGCCGTTGTCATTGCCACAACCTGTCATTTCTGTTTTTCAGGGCACTGGCTGAGGTGATAAGATAGAAACAAGAAGAATTGCACTATGGTTAGAAGTGTAATACAGAAATCCATGACCATGTAGAGAGTACATCTAGTTAATGTTGATCGGAAAAAAATCTTCAGGTCTGTCATGGAGGATACAATTAGGAATCAGACACCACTAGACTCTAATGGTCTTTAAGTATAGGGATGATGTAATTTATATTAGTTTCACTGATAGAACCTAGCAGATTTTAGAAAGAGAATAAGTTGTGTCTCCTTTAGGATGATTCTCTGTCTATTATGTGGTGTGAAAAACATTCAGGGTGCTCAAATGAATATTTTTTTATTTATTTTTAAAGATTTATTTATTTATTTTAGAAAGAGAGAGTGTATCTGAGCAGGGGGAGGGACAGAAGAAAAGGGAGAGAATCCTCAAGCAGACTCCCCTCTGAGCGCAGGGCAGGATAGCAGGCTCCATCCCGGGACCCTGTGATCACGACCTCTGCTGAGATCACGACCTCTGCTGAAATCACGAGTCTGCCGCCCAACCAACTGAGCCACCGAGGTGCTTCTCAGATGAATAAATTTCAAAAAGCACTCGATCACCTATGTGTTGCGTCAGTATGCACATATATTTGTTGTGTAAATATGGAAAAATCTGGGGAGGATAAATACTGTCTTGCTTTACCTATCGGCATATTGTTTTCATTTGTAGTTAGGTAAATGCTCCCCTTTACAATGTAAACTTTTGCAGTAAAAATAAATATATTTTGGCGAAGAAGGTTGCTTTTGGCAAAAAGTGGTAGAAATAATACTTATATTTCCTGAGGCCCTACCATATGTCAGGCGTATATCTCCCCATTTATCCCTCACCATTGCCCTGAAAGGCTGTAGTAGGTGTTACCTTTGTTTTGCAAATGGGACTCAAAGAAATTATTGCAGTTCATCAGTTCTCAGATGACATTTTAAAAGAATAGTTGAATGAATCTTTTTTTAAAACTTTTTTTAGTTGAAGTTTTTAATCTTTTTTTAAATTTTTTTTAACTTTCAAATTTTTATTTAAATTCTAGTTAGCTCACATATGGTATCATACCGATTTCAAGAGTGAGTGAGGGGCATCTGGGTGGCTCAGTTGCTGGGCGTCTGCCTTCGGCTCAGGTAAAGATCCCGGGTTCTGGGATCAAATCCCACATCAGGCTCCTTGCTCAGCCAGAAGTCTGCTTCTCCCTCTCCCTCTGCCTGCTTGTGCTCTCTCTCTCTCTCTGTCTGTCAAGTAAATAAATTAAAAAAAAAAAAAGAGTGAGTGACTCTTATCATTGGTGGTGTCTTAGATTTGATAAAATAAGTTTCACTATGATTATCACATATAATGCTCTCTTTCATTCATGGTTGAATTGACTCTAATTCCTGTACTTCTTTCCCCATTAAATTATATTATCTTGTCTTTTTTTTCCCTAAGTTTTAAAAAAATTATTTTCATAATTTCTGCCCCCTGCCATGTAGGGCTGAAACTCATGACCCCAAGATCAAGAGTTGCATGCTCTTCCAAATGAGCCATGCAGACACCCCAATTTCATGATCTTTTCTAACAAAAGCAGACTTTTTGCTCCTTCTCCAAATTTTTTCTCCCCCACTTACACACACACACACACACACACACACACACACTTCCTCCCCCTTTCTCTCTCACATATCTTTATATCTCAGTCCAAGCTAAAAATATCCTGCTCGTAAGATGCTCTGCCTTATGTCAGGCCTTATGCTTATTTGGAGTTTAGCCATGGTGAGCTTCATCTATCACACTGATGTGTTTGTCTCATTTTCTGCTAAAGGACTCAGTTAATCTGTTTTGTTTGATCCATTTTACCCACAACCCTTTAGAATCAGGTGCCTTGACACTGGGGAAGCAGTTAACCCTCTCTCTTATAAATATGGTTAATTGGACAAATTCATTCTGACTGATACAATAAAATTTTTTTTATTTTTCTTGGGCAAGGGAGCTGCCCTAGGCCAGCCAGTGCTTCTCACACTGACCCTGCCACTCCAAATACTGTCTGCTTTCCTGGAGCCTCAAATGTGGTTGAAGATTTGCTTGAAGAAAAGTACGACATAGAAAGAAGGTCAATGAAAATCTTTGAAAGAAATTTTTATCTTAAATGTGAAGATATTACTGAATAGAATGAAATACCCACATGCATTTTACAGTGAAACTTTAATGACATTTCAAGCTGGTGGTAGACTACTGATGGCCACTTGTGGTTGAAACTACAGGTTTTAGAGCAAGACTTTGAGTCCCACCTCCACCTTTTTCTAGCTGTGTGTCCTTGGGCAAGTGTCTTAACCTCTTTGAGTCTCCATTTCCTGATCTATAAAATGGGAATAATAGGATCACCTGCCTTATAGGGTTATCATGGGAATAAATGACGAGCGTGTGTTAAATGTCAGAGCAGTGGCTGGACCAGAGTGAACTCTCATTAATGTTAGCTCTTTTCATTTTTATTTATGCTTCCAGGTGTCCCCCAGGGCAATTCTTTTGTTCTCCTCTTTTTGTTAAGGTGTCTTGGTGCCAGAGTTCTAGAAGCCCTTCCCCAGGATTCGCTGCAGTGGGCTGCACTTGCTGCTTTTCTGTTGGACTTTCGTAATGTTTCTGGAATGTGCTGTTTTCTTTTCTCCTTCCTTTTTTTTGCAGCACCATTAAAAACAAAGAGTAGCTGTTTTAGGAATTTGGGAAATGAAGGGAAACGAGTCTCAGTTTCACTTGTGTTTGAAATGAAATAACCTCATGGTTGGGAAGAGCAAGCCGATAGTTAAGATTTTGGGGGCATAGATGTGAGGAATTTTGGGCTCAGCTCCCTTTGGGACTGGCTTGGACTCAGCTGGTCATAAAACATGAAGTCTGCAATTAAAGCTTGCTCTTGTAAGACTTAGGAAATGTGCAGTCTCATCTGGTTATGGCTCATTGGGGAATGAATTTTCTGACGCAGATGAGGTTTAAAAAAAAAATCATAGCGTCTCTTTATTTGGTTAACATTATTTCTGCACTTTATTTTTCCTTGTCAGTTTAAAAAGAAAGAGGGAAGAGTAAAGCACCCTGCCAAAACTTGGCAGTTGAATTTCAGTGAGCACAAACTCCCTGCCTATAGCAACGTTTGGAGTGGCTACCCCATAAGGGCCCCCTAGGTTCTTCCTGGTGTAATAGACCACCATGTTCTGCATGGAGAAGAAGGCTCCAGAGCTTGGAAGCCCCAAGAAAAGACCAGTATAGGACTAGAAGGCACCTGTACTCTGTTCTCTCTTGCCTCTTCCATTTTATTTATTTATTTATTTATTTATTTATTTATTTATTTTTAAAGATTTTATTTATTTGACACAGAGATCACAAGTAGGCAGAGAGGCAGGCAGAAAGAGGGGGAAGCAGACTCCCCACTGAACAGAGAGCCTGATGCGGGGCTCCATCCCAGGACGCTGAGATCATGACCTGAGCCCAAGGCAAAGGCTTAACCTACTGAGCCACCCAGGCACCCCTAGAGTTGTTTTTGAGATGGAACTGAGTTTGCAAAGGCTGGTGATCCTGAAGAGTTGTGGGCAAATGGAAATTTTGTAGATTGAATAACATTCCAAGTTTTTGGTGGAAGTTCAGTATTCTAAAGGTAAAAATGCAGTGAGTTGTTTTATGGATAAATGTCTTAATAACATTGATTTTCGTCCATGTCAGGATTTTATATGTCAGCAGTTTATTTCATTTTTATAAATAAACCCCTTCCCTATTTTTTTTTTAGGTGTTTTTTTTTTTTTTTATCAGACAGAGATCACAAGTATGCAGAGAGGCAGACAGAGAGAGAGAGAGAGAGAGAGAGAGAGGAGGAAGCAGGCTCCCCACTGAGCAGAGAGCCCGATGTGGGGCTCAATCCCAGGACCCTGAGATCATGACCTGAGCTGAAGGCAGAGGCTTTAACCCACTGAGCCACCCAGGTGCCCCAACCCCTTCCCTATCTTAAAAACAATTCCATGTGTGAAATTATGGCATGTTGTCATAAATTTATTTTCGGTCCCTCGTTCTTAGTAGACTTCCTTTGCATCAGTTTTAAACTGATGGGAACCTTAGTGAGTTTGAGGGACTCCAGGAAAAGGTATGGGCATGGGATGTGTGGAAATGGACGCTATGGATATACTAAACAGAGCACATGTACATCACAACAGAAGAAACATCTGGCTATACAGTGTTTCTGCAGAAAAAGCAGGAACTGAGAAAGTAGAGAATTTGCTCTACTCAGAGATGGGTATTTTTTCTTAAGATTTTATTTATTTATTTGAGAGAGAGATAATGAGTGGGGAGGAGAGGGAGAGTGGGAGCCTGACGCTGTGGGATTCCATCCCAGGACTCTGGGATCATGACCTGAGCCTAGGGCAGATGGTTAACTGACTGAGCCACCCAGGTACGACAGGGATGGGTCTTGATAACATACTACAGAAGGGTAATTCAGTGAGGAAATTAAGAGGGTTTTGTTGTTGTTGTTGTCCCAGTGCAGGGCGTGAACACATGACCCTGAGATCAAGACCTGAGCTGAGCTCAAGAGTCAGACGTTTAAAAGACTGAGCCCTCTGGGGCCCCAGGAAATGAAGAGTTCTAATAGAATATTGGTTACATGGCTGGCTGTCATCTCCGGGGGTCTGAAGAAGGGCCTGCAGGGCCAGAGAGCAGATCAGAACGCTGGTGGTTGACTGGCTGGAGGCCCCAGGAAGAGGGAGAAACAGACTCAGATCAGTGATAGTGCAACAAAAACATACTCAATACTTGTGATCTACAAGTCGTGCTTATATTCATTTTCCTGCTGTTTCCTGTGGGAAGGTTGAGGTTTTCTGATGTGTGTTTCCTGTAGTAGACAGGTCTAGGAAATATTTTTGATATTTTATTTATTTTTTAAAATATTTTATTTATTTGGGGGAGAGAGAGAGAAGGTGAGCATGAGCCAGAGTGAGGGGGGAGGACAGAGGAGAGGGAGAAGCACACTCCCAGCTGAGCAGGGAGGCTGAGGTGGGTCTTGATCCCAGGTCCCTGAGATTATGATCCGAGCCAAAGGCAGACGGTTAACCAACTGAGCCACCCAGGCGTCCTAATTTATTTATTTTTTTAGGATTTTATTTATTTATTTGACAGAGATCACAAGTAGGCAGAGAGGCAGGCAGAGAGAGGGAGAAGCAGGCTCCCTGTTGAACAGAGAGCCCGATGTGGGGCTCGATCCCAGGACCCTGAGATCATGACCTGAGCCGAAGGCAGAGGCTTAACCCACTGAGCCACTCAGGTGTCCCCCAATTCCTTATATTTTAAGAACAGAATTTAGTACAAGGAACTGGATACATGGGAGATGACAGGACTGAGAAGCCTAGAGTGGGACAGTACACCATCCCTGCTCCTACCACTGCCTAAAGATGAAGAGGCCGTAGGATCTAGGGTCACCACGCAGAAGCTGGAACCGCAGGGCTTGCTGTGAGAGCTGGGTCCGCAGATGAGAGGGTCGCTGCCACAGACAGTGCCTGGAGCAGGAAGAGACGGGGGGAAATGGCCGGGCTTCTCCCTGTCTGCTCCCAGTATCCTTCAGAGCCTCCTGCTGTCTGAACTGAGGCCAAAACCAGAGAGCAAGGAAGCTGGGAAAGAAAATCCTCATGATACAGAAGACGGCAGAGGAGGGCAAGGAATGGATCCAAGAGCAAAGCAGGTCCAGAGGAGCCTATATCCTCAACTTGCCTTCTCTCCATGGAAACGTCTTCCTTCTCTGCCGCTTCTGAGTCTCTGGTCCTGACACTGGCCTCCTCCAGGCTCCCTTGGCAGCCGGTTTCCAGTTTTGCGCAGTGGTAGGGGACACAGGCAAGAGATTGGGAGGGGTGAGGTCGGATTATTCTCTGACAACCCCCGCGCTCCCCCCACTACCCTTGCCACTCTCTCCCTGTTGGAGATCCCGCTGGCGGGCCTCTTCTGCATGGCTTCCAGGCTCTAGGACTCACTGGGGGTGCAGTGGCTTCTGGGTGTCTTATTATCCCCTGTTGAGTCTCTTTGTTCTGCCCGTAACTAGCTCAGTTGTATCTTTATGAACGTCTCTTCATTTGAACAATTGTGTTCTGTTTCCTGCCAAGATCCTGGCTGATACCCTGACCTACTGTATTCATTTTCCAACTCCTTGCAAGTGTTTTGCTTTCCCCCTCTGTTTAGATCAGCAGTGTGGCCTAGTGGGAAAAGCCTGGCCTATTGACAGACGTGGTTTTATTTTTGACTCCGTTGCATACCGACTGGGTTACTGACTGGGGAAATTATTTAACTGAGCCTCAGTTTTCTTGCCTGCAAGATGGGGATAATGATGGCTGTCAGTTGGATTAAATAAAATCTGCCTGACTGGTATGTTCCAGGCCTCATAAGCCTACTGTCACTGAACAAGTTCTCACATTCTTTTCTTTTTAACATTTTTAAAAATTTAAATTCAGTTAATTAACGTATAATGTATTACTGGTTTCAGAGGTAGAGATCAGTGAATCATCAGTCTTCTATAATACCCAGCTCCTTACATCACATACCCTTCCCACTGTCCATCACCCAGTTACCCCAACCCCCTTCTCCTCTCCTCTCTGGCAACTCTCAGTTTGTTTCCTGTGATTAAGAGTCTCTTTTGGGGGTGCCTGGGTGGCTCAGTTGGTTAAGCATCTGCCTTTGGCTCAGATCATGATCCCAAGGGCTTGGGATTGAGTCCCACATCAGGCTTCCTGCTCAGTGAGGAGTCCGCTTCTGCCTCTGCCCTTCACCCCACTTGTGTTCTCAGTCTCTCATTCACTTTCTCTGAAATAAATAAATAAATAAAAATCTTTAAAAAAAAGTCTCAAGTTTTTTTTCCCCTCTCTGATTTCGTCTTTTATTTTTTCCTCTCTTCTGCTATGATCCTCTGTTTGTTTCTTAAGTTCCACATGAGTGAGATCATATGATAATTGTCTTTCTCTGACTAACTTATTTCACTTAGCGTAATTCCCTTTAGTTCTATCCACGTCATTGCAAATGGTAAGATTTCATTCTTTTTGATGGAGGAGTAAATATTCCTCTGTGTGTGTGTGTGTGTGTGTGTGTGTGTGTGTGTGTTTGTGACCACACACTACATCTTTATTCATTAATCTGTCAATGGACATCTGGACTCTTTCCATAGTTTGGCTATTGTGGATATTACTATAAACATTGGGGTGCAGGTTCCCCTTTGGATCACTACATTTATATCTTTGGGATAAACAGTGTGGAGTTTTCTCAGAAAGTTGAAAATAGAGCTACCCTACGACCCAGCAATTGCACTACTGGATATTTACCTCACATTCTTTTTATATTCCAATTTTTGTGGTGTGGATCCCCATCCTATTTGACTGGAAGAAATTCATTCCATTCAGAGTATCTTCAGTTATTTCAGGAAGTTCTCAAAGAAATTCCCACGCTAACCTATCTTTCTTTTGCAGTTGCCACGGGCTTCTGCTCCCACATGTCCAGCATTTGCTTGCAAGGCTATTGCTGAGGCTTTGCCAAAGCAGACGCTTTGCCAAAGCCGACGTTTTCCCAGGGCCACTGTCCATCATCAGAACACTGTCCATGCCGGAGTTGTTGACCCTCAGTGCTCCCAAAGGGTCTAGTTCCTGGGAGGCCTCCATGTGGAGAGGATGGGAGAATGGCGTTCCCCTGCCTCTGAGCTGTCTCAGTCCCAAACATATAGAGCCTTTCAGAGTTTCTTTGACTAGTTTCTCAACGTAGTTTCACATGAGAACATAACAACTCAGAGAGGTTCTGGAACTTGTTTCCGCCATCTCTTCTGGAGGGAGATCATGGCCAGGCTAGAAGGGGAATAGATGCTTTGCCATCTCTTCCCTCTTTCTCTCCCTCACTTCCACCATCTTTCGCCAAACCCCAAGCCCTCCTTCCTTTTCCATTTACTAAACTGAAGCTTCTGTACACAGCAACCATTGTGGTATGAAACAGTGAGGGTCAATTAGGGAGGGGAGGTGTGTGTGGGTCCTTGATGAGCCAGTGTCTACGCCAGTTACACAGAAATCATTCCCAGTATAAAACCGGTACAGAAAGGAGTCTCAATAAAGGGTCGACACTATTATCATATAAATAGGAAACCCCATTTCCTACCAATCCTATACTACAGTTCTTCAAGATTGCATTTAGATGCATTGCTTGCAAGAAGCCTGCTGTAATCTGTTTAGTATGAAGTCCTCTCTCCCTCTGCATTCTTTCCTAGGGCTGTGGTTACAAAGTAGCAAAAACCAGAGCGGTTTATAACAACAAATTTTTTCCTCACTGTTCTGAAATCCAGTTGTCAGCAGAGGCATCCCATTTCTGTTGGCTCCCGGAAAGAATGCCTCCTTGCCCCTTCGCAGCTTCTGATGGCTCTCGGCAAACCTGCATGTATGTCTCTTGTCCTGTGGCTGCGTCACTGCTGTCTGCTCCCACCTTCTTGGTTTGCCTTGGTTTTTACAAGATCTTCTCTCTCTGAAGGACATCAGCCCTAGTGGATTAGGCCCCACCCTGATGACCTCATTTTTTAACTTGATGATATTTGCAAAGACCCTAGTTCCAAAAAAATCACATTCTGAAGTCCTGGGGGTTAGGATTTCAACATACCAATTTTGGGGGGGAAACAATTCAATCCACAACATCCTCCAATAATCTGAACTCTAATACCAATTTTCATTTTTTTATGTCTTACATTCTAGTTGATTATGTAATAATTTTTTTAATTAAAGATTTTATTTATTTGAGAGAGCATGAGAGAGAGAACAAAAACAGGAGAAGTAGGAGGCAGAGGGAGGGAGAGAAGCAGATGGGGCAGGGAGCCTGATTTGGGACTTGATCCCAGGACCCTGGGTTCATGACCTGAGCCTGTATTGCAATTTTTCTTTTATCTCCCCTCACAACATTGAACACTCCAAGGACAGAATGTATTTCTTTCTTTTTCTTTTCTTTTCTTTTCTTTTTTTTCCCCAAGATTTTACTTATTTGATGGAGAGAGAGAGCACATAACCAGGGAGTGCAGCTCCAGGAGAGGGAGAAGCAGACTTCCTGCTGATCAGGACCCCTGGGATCAAGACCTGAGCTGAAAGCAGACGCTTAACCGACTGAGCCACTCAGGCCCCCCAAGAATGTATTTCTGATTCACTTTTGTGTTCCTGCCAGTACCTGCCTGGCCATAATAGGTTTGGTAGTTCCTAAATGCTTGGGTTTCTTTCCTGACTCACAACCAGTCCATTAGACCTGAGCATGCCGCTGCCTGCTCAGTATGTGCAGTTTTGAGTTTCTTGTGTTTTTGGCCCTTTGGCTGATATCTTTCCTTGAGAGAATATGGATCAGGAGGATGGTTTCTGCCTGCCTCAGGTGGTGAAATATTTATGTTTTCGGAGAGTGAATAGTGGTCTTCACTCTACCAGGGAAACAATCTTGTTTGTCCTGTGTATGTGTCTGTCTCTTTTTTTTTTTCCTTCTTTTGCATTTTCAGCATCCTGATGATGTCCTTAGTTACAGTTGCTATGGAAGTATTTTAATGTTTCCTGCCATGCAGGGCGATGTGGTGCCTAGAGCCCTCTTTAGTACATTTGTGATGATGGCCCAAGCCATGGGTTTCATTTGCTAATTTTCTGGCCTGGTAACTGGTTGTCATCAGGGGAGTGATGGGCCTTTATTTTGGTCCCCTGATTTATTACATTGATTTTCTTTTTCATGGGTTCTAGAGTGCTCATCATCTTAAATACTCAACTGATTATTTCACAGAATATAATGACGGAGCCAGCCCCATCTTCTTGTCATTGAGTAAATCAGTGAACAGAGGCAGTGTTTTTGATACTAATATGGCAAGGGGTGATCTGAGCTTGTTAAAACACTCGAAATCTTACAAGGATGCAGAATTTAAGGATTGAGACTAATAAGTGGAAGAGAGAAAGCTGGGCTATCTGGAGACTGGGACTCTGGTCTGTTTTATAAAATGGGAAAGTAAGTAAGGCGCATCACCTGCTTGATAGGATTGTTGTGAGGATAATGTGATTAATGTATACAAAAGCGGTTGTAAGCTGTACAATGCTGTAAATGCTCTCAAATGCCACTGTGAATAATGTCAGCTACAATCTTAATGGTCTTGGCTCAGCATTTGACCTGGTGACCATGAGAAGCAACTTAATCTCTGATAAAGACCTGAGATGGCCTCTTTACTAAGCCATCTGGGCAAATAAATGTTCAGGCCACTTTGCAGCAAATTCAAGGTCAGCAAGTTTTGGGTGTTAACCTTTTCTTTCTTCATCTTTTACTGGGGAGGAAAGGGATAATATGACTTTAATTAAGCTAAAAAGGAAGAGAAATCTTGATTTTTTTGGTGATCCTTTTCAGATTCTTTAATATAAATTCTCTCTGGTGCATCTGTTACTTGTTTGCTGTATTGGCGTGTCCTCTTGTAATTTTATTCCTCCAAGAAATTTTTTGTGTGTGACTTTGGTTTAGGGTAGACATTCGACCCCTTACTAGAACACATTTAGGCATGCAGACTTTGCTGTTCCAAAGAAAAGTCCTGAATGCATTAGTGATTTGATTTATGTATTCTAGGTGTTTTTTTTTTTTTTTAAGATTTTGTTTATTCATTTTAGAGAGAGCCTGAGCAGTGGGAGGTTGTGGGGGGAGTGTGGTGGAGCGGAGCTGGAGGAAGAGGAGGGGGGAAAGAATCTCCAGCAGACTCTGTGGTTATCAGGGAGTCCTACATGGGGCTCATGACCCTGACCTCATGACCCTGAGATCATGACCTGAGCTGAAACCAAGAGTCAGGGGTGCCTGGGTAGCTTAGTCAGTAAAGCGTCTGTCTTCAGCTCTTGTCATGATCTCAGGATCCTGGGATCAAGCTCCCCTGCTCAGCAGGGAGTCTGCTTCTCCCTCTCCTGGGGCTGCTCCCCCTGCTTGTGCTCTCTCTCTCAGATAAATAAAATCTTTTTTTTTTTTTAAAGTACACTCATCTTAAAACAAAAACGAAAACAAGAGTAGGACCCTTGATGACTGAGGTATCCAGGTGCCCTGTATGTATTCTACTTTTTGAAAATCTATCAATTTATTCTAGAGATGTTCCAGAAATTGATATCATTGCAATTAAACAGAATTCTTTATGAAGCATTTTGTGCCTGAGTGCTCCAGATATATTCATTATGCAGCTTCTCTTGAAGCATTTTCAATTTGCTCATTTGGAGCAAATTTTTTCTGCTGAATGCAGTTGGTTCCTAGACACTGACTCATTTTCCTAATACGAGTATACTTTTTTTTTTTCCAGTTGACTTTGTCCTGCCAGTATGTCATCCAATTCTTCCTTAGTGTCCTGTCAGAATATGGTCAGCTCATCATGAACAGGAAATGGGCTTCTTGCCCACTCTTACAAAAAAGTAGAATTAAGTCACATATTTTTATTTTTAAATTATAAGAAAAGGAGAATAAAAAAAAAGGAACGGCCAGAAACCTAACTAATTTTCAGGCTCAGGACTGTTATAAGGAGCTTAAATAAATGAGATACCACAAAACAAAATTTGCAATTTGCAGATTTTTTGAGTAGAATGGATCAGAATTTCCATTTTACTTTAAATATCAAATAGCTTAATGTGGTCAGTATAAATAAACCCAGGAACCAGAGTTTTCTTGGAAGACAACAGCGGTTTCATGTGGGCAGATGAACATCTCAACACAAAAACTTGGCCATATGCTCAGGACTATTTCGATGTATTTAGCTTTTGGTGCAAATTCCATCTCTGTAGAAAACAAACCCAGAAGACCTTACAAAGTCAAGGATAAAGAACTCATTTCACTTAAATGCCAGTAATGTCAGCCCTAAAAATCAGGAACTTTCAGTTCTACCTAATCTAGTAATCACTGTGACAATTTTTGCAGCCACGGTTGCTTATGGGGACTGACCACAGTGACCATTTGTGTAGAAAAGTCTGAAGTTATTGAAGCATATAACATAGAGCACAGATTTGATTCAACTACGTAGATGATTCACCCCAGAAATGTTCCACATAGGGGTGCCTGGCTGATTCAGTTGGTAGAACATGTGACTCTCAGTCTCGGGGTTGTAAGTTCAAGGCCCACAGTGGGAGTAGATTACTTAAAGTAAAATCTTTGAAAGAAAAAATGTTCCTCATAAATTGCATTGAATTATTTGGTTACTTGCCCCAATATTTCACTTTAGTTGAGGGTATATGTTGACTTTATTAAAATAATATCTTACAGGATAAAAGTAGTTTATTCTGCCACAACTTCTCTTCATTGTAATTCAAAAATTTCTCCCAAAGTTTTGATTGGTGCTACTTTGGAACCAATCTCTTTAAGCCTCAATTTTTGCATTTGTGGAAGGTGAAAACAACATAAAGCTGTTGCGTTGATTAGTGGAATGGTACAAAATACTAAACATGGGGCCTCACATATATTAAATGCTCAGTAAATCTAGATATTTTTCACTTTTACTGATATTTACTGATAAAGATGTGACTTTGGAAGTCATTAAATGTTTTGTGGCGTAGCTCCTTAGCCATGAAAGACAAGTGTCCTGATACAAATCTGCAAAAAAAAATACAGTGCTTCCAGACGCAAAGTGAATTACAGAATTTAAGCCACTACCCTCATGAATTAATCAAGACATGGTTTTACCTTACTGGTTGATAGTTGCTTTGGAGCAGAGCTTGATGCACAAAGGCTCACTTTGCTTGGATATTATTTTTACTACTATTTTGCCAATTTAAAAAATATTATCTACTACAATGTGATAAGGATTTGGGTACAAGTAGTTTCTTTGGGACGTGACCCCAGCAAGCATGAGCAAGGAGTGGGAAAGTAAGACTGGCAAGAAAGGAGTGTCATTAAGGGTGACTTGATAAGCAGGTCACTGTAGTGGGGGAGGGGGCTCAATCCCACTCAACCCTCTGAGAGATTTCAGAACATGTTGGCTTTAAGCAAGGTCCTCCATTTAGCTCAAAACTGTACGTATCTTATCACTTACCATCAATTTATTTTAAGATTTTATCTACTTATTTGACAGAATGGAGAGAGCATAAGCAAGGAGAGCCGCAGAGGGAGAGGGAGAAGCAGGCTCCCTGCTTAGCAAGGAGCCCAATCTGGGACTTGATCCCAGGACCCTGGGGTCATGACCTGAGCCAAAGGCAGATGTTTAACCATCTGAGCCACCCAGGCACCCTTCACTTTCTCTGAGTTTTAACCACATGAAAAAGTTTGGGAAGCATTGCTATAAACCTTGCTTGGCAGAAATACAGAGACTTCAGCTGGAGAAATGAAATTTTAGTTAAGTAGTGGGTCAGAAGGTGTGAGGTCAGAAGTTGGAGGCTTTGGGTCTTTGTATACCTGGAAACCAAAAGGCAGAAATTCAGGTAAAGGCAGGGTCAGTGGGAGGAAACTACAGAGAGGTAAATGAAAGTTTGTATCCAAGCTGTCTGAAAAGTATTATGGACTGCTTGTGAAGGTCAGTGCATTATCTCATTTAATTCTCATGATAATCATGTGGATTGGGATCTTTAGTTTTTCCCCAACCCCGCAACTGAGCCACCCAGGTGGCTTTCTTTCTTTCCTCCCTCCCTCCCTCCCTGCCTCCCTCCCTCCCTCTCTTTCTCTCTCTCCCTCCCTTCCTTCCTTCCTAACTTCCTAACTTCCTTCCTTCCTTTTTTAAAAGATTTTATTAATTTAGTTGAGAGAGAGAGATAGAGCAGGAGCCAGGGGAAGGGCAGAGAAGCAGACTCCCTGCTAAGCCGGGTCTTGATCCCAGGACTCTGGAATGATGACTTAATCCGAAGGCAGATGCTTAACCAGCTGAGGCACGAAGGTACCCCCCAATATTAGAATTTTCCTAAATGGCAGGACATTGGTAAGTGAATACCTCATATCGACCTTGCGAAACAGGTTTAAGTTTTGCTTGTGCTTTCCAATGGTATAAACAAGAAATGACTCAGGTCAAATTAGTCTTGAAAAATACACTAAGTTAAGCTTTGTTAATATGACTACGCTGGTTTTGTCTGCTCATGGAATTTTCAACTCTGGTCTCTGTTTTTTTTTATTTTAACATATCTGATAGGTTTCTTTCACACCATTATAGACTCATTAATGGCAGAAACCTTGACAGTCACTGCTTTTTCACCATGATATAAGAATCCCTCCTATAATTCAAAATTCAAGATAGTGGTTAACTGGGGCACCTGGGTGGCTTAGTTGGTTAAATGTCCAATTCTTGATTTCAGCTCAAGTCATGACCTCAGGATTGTGAGATCAAGCTCCGGGTTGGGCTCTGAAGTGAGCGCTTCATTCTCTCTTTTTCCCTCTGCTCCTGCCCACTCGTGTTCTCTCTCTCTCTAAAGGAAAAAAAAAAAAAAAAAGAAAGAAAGAAAGAAAGAAAAAAGGGAAATTCTAATATTATAACCAGTCACTGTGAAGAATAAACGGTCACTGCTTTCTCACTGTATGAGCTACTTTATAACAATATATAACAATGAGCCTCATTCCATGTACCTGATTTGCAAACTGTCTTTTTGGTGTGTGCACTGTGAACTTTTACTAATTATTACTTCAGTGATTTACTGATTTTACTTCTGCTATTTCTGAACTTTTGACATATGCTAAGCCATCCATACTTCCTATAATTAAAGAATTATTTCTTATAAGGATGCCTGGGTGGCTCAGTCGGTTAAGCCTCTGCCTTCAGCTTGGGTCATGATCCCCGGGTCCTGGGATCAAGCCCCGCGTCGGGCTCCTTACCTGCTTCTCCCTCTCCCTCTGCCTGCTGCTCTCTCTGCATGTTCTCTCTCTCTCTAACAAATAAATAAAATTCTGAAGAAAAAAAATTTATTTCTTACATTAAGAATTTAATTTCTTATTTATTTTAATGGGCACTGAATGTTTTTGAATTACCTTTGATATGATACTAATAAAAATGGCTTGCTAATTGTTTAAAGCACCGATTATTAGCTACTCTCTTTAATTAGACTGGAATATGCTGTTTGAATCAATAATAGCTTAGGCAACCAGAGGTGATTAAAAAAATTGAGCATGAGAAGGTTGTGAATTAAAGGCTAGAAATGGGGGCGCCTGGGTGGCTCAGTGGGTTGGGCCTCTGCCTTTGGCTCAGGTCATGATCCCAGGGTCCTGGGATCAGCCCCGCATAGGGCTCTCTGCTCAGCAGGGAGCCTGCTTCCTCTCCCCCCTCCTCTGCCTGCCTCTCTGCCTACTTGTGATCTCTCTCTGTCAAATAAATAAATACAATCTAAAAAAAAAAAAAAGGCTAGAAATGGAAACAAATAGGAAGCCCAGCCACTGAAAAACGCAGAAAGGGAGATTATGTTGAACTGTATCATAGAAAAGGATCTGAGAGACACACAATTAGGTGTGGTGTTGAGTTATAGGAGTTGAGCATACGGAAGCAGGAGCAAAATGGTTTTCGGCTCTGCAGTGTTGTTTGGGCTTTAAGAGAATAACAGCTCTTGGGGCACCTGGGTGGCTCAGTGGTCAAAGCCTCTGCCTTCCGCTCAGGTCATGATCTCAGGGTCCTGGGATTGAGCCCTGCATCAGGCTCTCTGCTCCGCAGGGAGCCTGCTTCCTCCTCTCTCTCTCTCTGCCTCTCTGCCTACTTGTGATCTCTGTCTGTCGAATAAATAAATAGAATTAAAAAAAAGAGGATAGATAACAGCTCTTGTTTCTGGCTTTGCAATTTCAGTGAGATTTAGAATAGCCCTATGAACAATTTTTGAAGTGTTGGGGGCGGATGAAAGGTTGTATGAATTATGTAAATTGCCACTTCAGTGGGTGGGGGCACTTGCCGGCTCACATTCCTCCTTGATCTGGAGAAGCTATTAGGGTTTCCTTCAAATCAGGAATGTAGCCAGAGTGCCCACTAGGTGGTGCTCACATTACTGTATGGAATTCCGTGACTATCTATCATCTATCTATCTATCTATCTATCTATCTATCTATCTATCCATCCATCCATCCATCCATCTATCTATTTATTCTTAAAGATTTTTATTTATTTATTTGACAGAGATCACAAGTAGGCAGAGAGGCAGGCAGAGAGAGGAGGAAGCAGGCTCCCCGCTGAGCAGAGAGCCCGATGCGTGGCTCGATTCCAGGAGCCTGAGATCATGACCTGAGCCGAAGGCAGAGGCTTAACCCACTGAGCCACCCAGGCACCCCCGTGACCTCTATTTAGTAGGATATAAGGATATTAAATGTTAGAACCAAAAGGCAGAACATATGTACGATTTGAGCCTCAGGACATGAAGTTTTCATATATTGAGATATCATGGCTTTTAAAAAATATAATGTGAGGGACGCGTGGGTGGCTCAGTGGGTTAAGCCGCTGCCTTCGGCTCAGGTCATGATCCCAGCGTCCTGGAATCGAGTCCTGCATGGGGCTCTTTGCTCGGCAGGAACCTGCTTCTCTCTCTGCCTCTGCCTGCCTCTCTGCCTGCTTGTGTGTACTCGTTTGCTCTCTTTCTCTCTCTGGCAAATAAATAAATCTTAAAAAAAAAAAAAATATATATATATATATATATATATATAATGTGATATCAAAATGGCTGTGCACAAAGGGTGAAAGAAATGCTACCTCAGAGTAAAGGTTAACATTGTTGGTAGGAAAGCGAATTTCATTCACTATTTTTTTCTATTGAGCTTTAAGAATAATTGTAATACACTGGGTTCTGGGACATTTATGAAGATCTTATTTATATTATCATGTCTTTTGGCCACCAACATTGTGAAGAATCTATTTTTCCACATTTGTACAGTCTTTCAATATCATCTCCAAAATGAATAAGATGTGGGTTGGTAACTCTGTAAAAGCAATGATTTGGGGGAAAGAAGGGGAAAAAGGTAAGCAGAATGAAATGCCAATTGCTGAAGCAAGGAAGCAAGGCTAGAATGAAAAGGACATGCTGATGGTTTCAGATTACCTCAGGCACGATTTATCTATCATCTGTCTATCTGTATCTATCTAGCTAGCTAGCTAGCTAGCTATCATCTTCTTATTTTTTTTTTAAAGTAATCTCTGTACCCAGTGTGGGACTGGAACTCACAACCCCAAGATCAAGAATCTCATGCTTTACCGATTGAGCCTACCAGGTGCCCCATCTCCCAGGCACAATTTAAAAGTATTATGTATGTTCTGCTTTTTGGTTGTAACATTTAATATGGTCCTGGATCAATCCAGATATTGCTTTCTCCAGTCCTGCTCTTGGACTGCCAGGCAGCTAGAGGAGCATCTTCTATCAGGACAGTGTGGTGCTATTACAAAGTCAGGTTTTGGACGAAGGGCTGAGGTTCTGGAAAGATGGTAATTTTAATGTGTTCTTCCTTGCTCTCACTGCCAACCCAATAGAGTTCCTGCTCCTGAGCTACTTAGGTCCTGGATCTGAGGTGGCTAGCTCTGCGGGGGTCCTCATGAAAAAGCACCCTGGACTTTATCCCCAAGGACCAAATGGAATCCCCCTTCACTCTTGCCTAAAAGGGAACATAAATGCCCATAGCAGCACTTGTCGTAACAGTAAACACTGAAAACCATCCACACATCAATTCATCACAGAATGAATGAATCCACCGTGATACGTTTATACAATGGAATACTCTGTAACACGGCAGTGATAAGGAACTCGAGCTCCATGTTTCCAAATGAAAACAAGCAAGTCTCCGTGGTGGAATACTTGAGTATGATGTAATGAATAAAAAGTTAAAAAAACTGTCAAACAATACTGTATATATGTATACATACATACACACATAGAGACATATGTTGTAAGAGTGAAGGATAGTAGTTACTTTAAGGGAAGAGCATGGGTTGGGGACACATATACAGGGACCTTAATTATAACTATAATATTGTGGTTTGTGAGCTGAATGGTGGTGGAGACATGATCATCACGATATACTTTTTTTGCTTGTTTCAAATGATTAAAAGAAGAATGGGAGAAGGTGGGGAAGATGAGGAAGAGGAGAACCAAAAGGGGGAACAGGAGAGGAAGAGGTAGAGGGGGAGAAGACAACTAAGGAGCAGGAATGGGAACTGGCCGGCTAGTGAGTTCCAGGAGATATATGATTGTAGGCAACTGGTCACTGCCCTCAGGGCACCTGGCTGGCTCGCTTGGAAGAGCACGTGACTCTTGATCTTGGGGTCGTGAGTTCCAGCCCTACATTGGGTGTAGAGATTACTTAAATAAATAAAACCTAAAAAAAAAAAAAAGTCACCTCCACAGAGACATAGTACAAAAAGGAATATTGAGAGGATGATTCCTTTTTTTTTTTTTTAATTTTATTTATTTATTTGACAGAAAAAGAGATCAGAAGTAGGCAGAGAGGCAAGCAGAGAAAGAGGGGGAAGCAGGCTCCCTGCTGAGCAGAGCGCCCCATGTGGGGCTCAACCCCAGGACCCTCAGACCATGACCTGAGCCAAAGGCAGAGGCCCAACCCACTGAGCCACCCAGGCGCCCCTGAGACTATAATTCTGAGGTTGGATTGTGTGACTGCTAATAACATCAGGTGAAATAGGACAGGAAAGCACCCTTTCAAATGCAGCAGATTAATTCATTCATTTATCAAAATATATTGTTTACTGTATGTGCTCTGCACTGATCAAGGGCACAGCAGTGGACAAAACAGCCAAAAATCTGCCTTCGTGGAGTCCAGGTCTCTGGCAAGCAGAGTCTTTCTGTGTCCAACCCGTTTGTGTGGAACTTCCCAGCAAGGCACCCAGGGAAGGAGAGGGGTTTATTCATCCTACAGATAGGCACTGAACACTTCCCAGATGGTACCCTCTGCAGGATGCTGGGGCTACGGAGTGAATCTTTGCCTTCAAGGAGCTTAGGGAGAGCCACATATGCACTGAGACATTTGCAGCTCGGTGTGCTGGAGGAACGCACAAGTGACCTTGGGAACAGAAGTGGTGGGGAGTGTTGGGAGTTGGCTTCTTCTTGGCCATGGAGTTGATGGTCTTGGGACCATGACGGGAATTCGGAGTCAGTGTGGGTTACCCGCATGAATGAAAGATTCTGCCTGTGGACCGTATCTAAGGTGGATCTCTGTGTTCTAGGGCACTGGGAAGAGTCTGTTCTCCAAACCTGTCCCCTTACTCTGTTGTCTGCTCTCCTAGCACCAGTGTGTCATTATTAGAAATTCATTCCATTGCCTCAATACTGTCTTATTTTGAATAATAAGCTATTGTATCAAAAATATTGGAACACTGAAAAGAAATAAAATAAAACAAAAAAAAGATATTTTATAAATTCTTTATACTCTAATTTGTAACCTTATTGTTTTGACAAGAGCTATGTCTCTAAAATGTCTTGTTGACAATAATATATAAATATCTGACATTCTGAGAGACATAATACTATATATGGATGAAATGTGTCTGTGTTCTTATTTTCCTCTCCGAGTTTTCCGAGGTTTGAAGGGGACTGTAGGGAAAAGAGGAGCTGTGGGTGAGGAAGTGGCTTCAGCTGGGAAGGGATCCATGAAGGAGGTGGGAAAGGGTGTGCAGCGGTTGGAGAGGGGGCCTAGTTATGAACCGCGATACACACGAAACCTCAGCATTGTTCTGGAACTCTATGGAATATTTTCCCCCTCCCCGAGTGATAATGACATTGATACAATGAAGCAAATAAGAACACAAACAAAGACAGTATGTATTCATTGAGTGATTAGTTTTGTGCTTACTGCTTGCCCGGTATGTGCGGGGCACTGTGCCAGACCCTAGGAGCATGGCCTGAGCATCCATTAAAGGCACTTGCTTGTGACTGCTTATGGTATTTGTTCAGCTACTCAAAGGAGTGAAATTATGGTCTGTGAAACCTAAGCCCAGCTCACTGAGGGCATGGTACTAGAGGTTTGGCTTTAAAATCATGTCTCCAGGGGTGCCTGGGTGGCTCACTTGTTAATTATCCGCCTTTGGCTCATGTCATGATCCCAGGGTCCTTGGATCGAGGCCGACATTGGGCTCTCTGCTCAGCAGGGAGCCTGCTTCCCCCTCTCTCACTCCCCCTGCTTGTGTTCCCTCTCTTGCTGTTTCTTTCTTCGTGTCAAATAAATACATAAAATCTTTTAAATAAATAGAATAAAATAAAATCATGTCTCTAAGTCCTGTCTTAAGAGGAACTTGAGCCTGTAAAGGTTTTATAGGGTGGAAGCCACACATTAGATTTGGAAAATTTTACTGCTTACTTGACTGGTCCCTCTCTTTTTAAATTTCTGGAAACTGCATTCCCTCAGTGTGGGAAGAGTAGGAAATCCCTGCTTCGCCCTTTTTCAGTTCCCACATGGGTAGATTGCTTTTACGCTGTCAGGGAAATAGCTTAAGGTACTACTAGGGAAGTTGCTTTCACCGTTTTGAACTTTTGTGGGTCAGTAACTGCAGTGCCCTGGGGAGAATTTCCAGGAATTCAGGACTGCTGGATCGGTCCACACCAGGCAGGATGCACCCACCCACCCACCCACCCCCTTCTTCTTTTTTTTTTTTTTTAAGATTTTATTTTATTTTTTTAAAGATTTTATTTTTTGACAGAGATTGCAAGTAGGCAGAGAGGCAGGCAGCGAGGGGGGGTGGTGCGAACAGACCCCCTGCTGAGCAGAGAGCCCGATGCGGGGCTCCATCCCAGGACCCTGAGATCATGATCTGAGCCGAAGGCAGAGGCTTAACCCACTGAGCCACCCAGGCACCCCAAGCCACCCCCTTTTTGGAAAACTGTATGACTAGATTGAGGCAAGTTTCTCTTTGTATCGAGGGGCTTAGCAGAGGGTGGGTTGCTCCGGGCAGGAGGGCACATAATGAATGTAGTGAATGGAATTCGTGTCATTCAGAAAAGGTCTGAGGACCTACTCTGTGCCAGCACTGTGCTAGGATCCAAGGTGGAAAATAACAGAGTTCTTGTCCTCACGGAGCTCACAGACAAGGGAGTGAGACAGATCAATGGAAGATAAATGCTAAAAGCAGGCAATGTGTGGCACTTTGGCTGTATGGGTTGAGTGAATGGCAGGGAAGACCTGAGCTGAATGCTAGGGGAGTGAGTAGCCCTGAACCAGGGGAGGATTTGGGAAAGGGCTCTCCACATTGAGGACATCCTACATGGACGAGGTAGGCTGGGGGTCTGTAAGTGGTTCCGGATGACCAGAAGGGAAGGAGGCAAGAGATGAGGCTGCAGAGGAGGGCAGAGCCCAGACGTCAGGAGGCCCCTCATCTGCCATGCGGAGAAGTCTGGATGGCACCCTCAGCGCTCCACAGAGACATCGAGGGATGCGGAGTAAGGAAGGCAGTGAGCATTTTTTCTTTAATTTTAAATTTATTTTATTTTATTATTATTATTATTTTTTTTTAAATATTCTTTTTTTAAAAAAAGATTTTTATTTATTTATTTGACAGACAGAGATCACAAATAGGCAGAGAGAGAGGGGGAAGCAGGCTCCCTGCTGAGCAGAGAGCCCGATGTGGGGCTCGATCCCAGGACCCTGAGACCATAACCTGAGCAGAAGGCAGAGGCTTAACCCACTGAGCCACCCAGGCGCCCCAAGGCAGTGAGCATTTAAAAGGGGTTTTGTTTCTTTACTTTTTTCTTTAATTTTTGTATTTTGTCTTATGAGATTTAAAAATTCTCACTGAAGAAAATCTGGAGGTTATAGAAGGGTGTAAAATGAAAACATAAAAACAACATTTAACTCCACCTCACAGAGGTAACCGTGGCCAATATATGGGTATATTTGGTACATAACTTTTTACATGTTTGTGACCATTTTATGTATAAAACTCTATTTTGCTTTTCCTCACAGATGGAACTTTCAAGACCCCACAGCATAGCCTGCATATGGCAGCAGCTTCCAGCACTACTTCCAATGAATCCTCACTCCCTAAGATAGCTTTTTTTTTTTTTTTTTTTTTTTTGATTTTATTTATTTATTTGAGTGAGAATGAGTGCACAAGCAGGGGGAGCAGCAGAGGGAGAGGGAAAAGGAGGCTCCTCACTGAGCTGGGGGTCTGATGTGGGGCTCATCCCAGGATCCTGGCATCATGATGTGAGCCAAAGGAAGGCAGATGCTTAATGGACTGAGCCACCCAGGCACCCCTTCCCTAGGATAGTTGCAAGTGGTCTGCAGGTGTTTCTCCTTATGTTTTAAAAAAGTAATAAAACTCAGTGTCTGCATGATCTTGACCAGTTTAAACCCTGAGTCTGATCCAACAGTTACTGGCTTTGCTCAAAGCCAACACTAAATGATTTATGATCAGTTCTCAAGTACTTGGTTAAGTCACTTGGTCCTCACAGATTATCCAAGGAAAACATCAAGTACTGGCAAAAGCCACCACTAATGATAGACGAGACTATCCCAAGCCTCATTCCTAGACCCTCCGCTTGTTCCTTTTCATCATCTGATGTGACTTCCTTCCTTTATTTTTTTTAAAAGAAATCACAAGCAGGCAGAGAGGCAGGCAAAGAGAGAGGAGGAAGCAGGCTCCCCACCCAGCAGAGAGCCCGATATGGGACTCCATCCCAGGACCCTGAGATCATGACCTGAGCCGAAGGCAGAGGCTTAACCCACTGAGCCACCCAGGTGCCCCAAGAAGTGACTTCCTTTAAAAGACACACTTGCTTCTTATTTGTCCCATCTTAGGGGAGGACCAAGTGATAGGTGTGTGTGTGTGTGTGTGTGTGTGTGTATTTCTCACTATATTGTACATTTTTTAGAGTAAGACTGTATATTCTTCATTTTTACAAATTGTACAGTGTACAGCATGGTATCTTGCTATTACATGCTAAATACATAGTCTTAAAGCTTTATCTAATATCTTTTAGAATGTAAATTCTGTTGGGTATCTCCAACTGCTTCCTAAGTAGTTCTACTTCAATAATCTAATCTCACTGCAATTTACATAAGGGTAAAATTAAAATAGCCACAACCCCCCCCCATCCCTGCCTCCACCATCTCTTCCTGTTATGGGCTGAATTATGTCCTTTCAAAATTCAAATGTTGAAATCCTAACTCCCAACTTCCTTGGGAAGGAAGGGTGTAAAATCCTTGGGATGTGACTGTATTTGGAAATATGGTCTTTAAAGAGGTGATTAAGGTAAAATGAGTTCTCTTCTTCTTCTTTTTTTAATTAATATACTTTATTTACCTGAGTGATAAGCTGGCTTTCCCAGTGCTCCTCTATATTTCTTTACTTACCAGCATTTTCGCAGGCACATATATTTGGAGATGTCTTTTCCAACACTTTCAAGCCCTTTTATCATCAGAAAATACTTGTTTTGCTTGCTTGCTCTCCCTTTATCAGCATCGCTGTTATTCTGGTCCATTCAGTGTTGATTCTTATTTAATAGTCTCAGCACATTTCTCTCTACATACAGATCTTGGTATCTGATTTTTCTTTTATGGTACAGTCCTATTATGTGCTGATACTGCAACTCATACTGAATGATTGGCAGTTTGACCATGTCAGATTGTTGCCTCCCTTAGAAGTGCCCCTTCTCTTTTGCAAGGCCTAGTAATTTGTGGATCGAGACGTGTAACTACATGCCTTCTTTTTTTTTCTTCTTCATGCCTTTTTTTCTTTCTTTTAATTTTATAGTTTATTTATTTTTTATAGTCATCTCTACACCTAATGGGGGGCTTGAGCTCATGACTCCAAGACCGGAGAGTTACATGGTTCTTTGACTGAGCCAACCAGGCACTTGCCTTCTTGCTGGCCTCTATCATCTGATTTATTCTTCTGACTTTGGCATATGTCCTTGACTTTCTTAGTCTCCACTTCTTAATCTATATGTCTGTTCTATTCTTACACACATGTAGTATAAAATGCTAAGCTAATATTGACTATCCCCTAAAACCAAATTGGTGCTTATCCATATAGTATATCATAGATACAAGTGGCAGATACTGAGGATTAACCTAGGGTCATGTTAGAATTTTTTGGTTTAGTCTCAGTCTTTTACTAGTTTGTGACTTTGGGACAATCCTATGACTTTTTTTCAGCTTCAACCCTAAGGTGAGTAATATTTAATTTCACATTCAGTTATGCAGAAAAATAGATAATGTGAAACATTTGCAGGGCACTAAGAAAGCAATATTTGGTGTTAGTTGTTGTGACTGGCCTTGACATTTCCCATATTGTGTCCTTCATTGTCACTGGTCCTGTCTTCCCAAGTTCTTGGTAATCTTCTTGAGGGCCCAGATCATGGGTCATACACTTTTTTCTGCTTCCTACAGCATCTAGTTGTTGTTTCAAAAATACTGAAATT
Source organism: Lontra canadensis (assembly GCF_010015895.1). NCBI lineage: Eukaryota > Metazoa > Chordata > Mammalia > Carnivora > Mustelidae > Lontra > Lontra canadensis. The sequence continues at coordinate 15,026,313 of NW_022631021.1, read as the reverse complement.
AAAAAAACCTGTCCCCTAAAAATCAAAGTAGTTGAAAAGCCTTGTAAGTAGAGTGATTATTCAAGGTACTTCATATGGGATGGATCTGGTTTACCCTTGTTATCCCTGAATAATTTTACCACCCCCCCCCAGTAGAAGTGTACTTATTTGGATAACAAATCATAGTGTCACCCTCCCCATCAGTGGCCCAGCCTATGAAGAACCATGGAGTTCATTTCCCAAAGATAAGAGGGGCATGGGCAAGTTTTCTCTGAAGTAACAAAAGTCAGAAGATAAAGAGACTTGAATCCAAAAGTAAAAATTCTGTTTAGGACAATATTTCAGCTAATGGTCATTAAAAAGCCTGTGGGGAAATTCATTTTCCTTCATGTTCAGAGTTTCAGATAAGAGAAACCAGCTGTACTTGACTGCACCATTGCCACGTGCAGCCTTAGACTTTGACTTTTGGCCGACGTGTCTGGGCTCTGTACAGGTTGAAAAACTATTAATCAGACAGTTTAAGTGTGCGTTGTTAAAAGTTAAAAATGTAGTCTGTGTTCTGATTTTGAATAGTTTTTGTTTTTCATTACTCACGTAATACATGTACATGGTATCTGTGTGCCCAGCTAAAATGATGTCACATAGAGGTGATGTCACATAGGGGTGGCTCAGTTGGTTAAATGTCCGACTGGTGATTTCAGCTTAGGTCAAGGTCTCAGGGTCATGAGATTGAACCCTCTGTCGAAACCTGCATCTGACGCCACACTCAACGGGGAGTCTACTTGAGATTCCCTCCCTCTCCTGCCCTCTCCCAAAGATACGTGCATTCTCTCAAATAAGTAAATCTTAAAAAAAAAAAATGATGTCACAAAGAGTAAAAATAAGTCACTCCCTTTAACACTGCTCAACCATTCAGTCTCCCTTTTCCATATGTGAACAGCGCAAAACAAAGAATGAGTACAAATGAATTATAATTATTAAAACATTATAGGCTCAAAAGAGTTTATGCAATGTGATTGTGTTTATATATATTTATATATAAGCATATTTTAAAAAAAGATTTATTTATTTATTTGACAGAGAGATCACAAGTAGGCAGAGAGGCAGGCAGAGGAGGAGGGAGAAGCAGGCTCCCTGTTGAGCAGAGACCGGGATGTGGGACTTCATCCCAGGACCCTGAGATCATGACCTGAGCCAAAGGCAGAGGCTTTAACCCACTGAGCCACCCAGGCACCCATATATAAGCATATTTAAATGTATATAAACACACATATAAATAAACTTTAAACATTTATGTATATCCATTAAAAATACATGGAAGGAAATAAAAAAAAAACCTGATAGTACTTATTGCTAAGTGGTAGAGCGTTAGAGTTCTTTTACTTTGTCATATTTTATACTGATTTTTTATAATAAAGATATATTTCATAATTAGAAAAAAGAAATCCACATTTTTTGTTTTAAATAATTAGAATTCCAGTTTTACTTTACCCATAAATCATCCATTTAAGTGGTTTTTTTGTTGTTGTTTTTTTTTGTCTCTCCCAACAGCTGGTGAGAGGAAATGCTGCCAACATTTTTGGCATTTATTAATTAAATAATTATTTAATTATTTCCACATATCAAATGCATCTATATTCTGAAATAAGATTATCTTTTATCAGTAAGAGTTGGATTTTATAAAAATAACAGTTCATATAGGGAATGTCTGATCCAGGGCCTGGAGGTTTAGCCAGCACCAAAACGCTATTTTATTTTGGAGTGAATTAGTCTACATTAATTCCATTAAAAAAAATCCTTAATTTCTCTTCTTGCAAAGGAAATGTTTGCCATGAGAAAAGACTATTTCTGGGTAATAGCATATTGTGATTTAATGAGTTAGAATCATAGTCTCTAGCTTTGTTCTTAACGAACTGACTGATTTTAGGGAAATAAGAAGAGAGTGCAAGAGGGGATAAAACAAAATACAAAATACAAAATATAAAATTTCCAGGCAAGAACTGAAGAACTGCTTCAAATATCTTCTGAACGACAGGCAAGTCTCAATTGCCCAGGTCCTGCTGTTTATCTCCATGTGAACAGGTCTGCAGCACCTTGACCCCTCATTTGCAGAACTGAGTGCATCCCTTCTTGCTACACGTCTCCCATCCATTGCTTGGTTCCCCAACATAAGAGCAAAACATCTTCCCCAACCCCAGATTGAAATAACCTAAGTCTGGGTGGGAAGAATTGAGGAACCGGCACAACATCTTCTCCTGTAAGGACATACTTGTGCCCAAATTGTACAATGTGGATTCATCTTGAGGAAGCATGGGCAGTCTACAGAACAACTGGCTAGCGTTCTTCAGAAGTGTCAAGGACACAAAGGGCAAGGGAAGGCTCGGGAGCTGTCTCAAATAAAGGAGACTAAGGAAACATGGCAGCCAAATATACCCTGGTATCCTGGGTGATAAAGACGTCAGTGGGATAATATCTTTGGGGTCAGCTGATAAAGCTTGATAGGTAATTTTTGGTGCTACTTTGTACATTTTTATAAGTCTGAATTATTTCAAAGTGAAAATTTAAAAAATTTAGGCATCATTAAAAAAAATATCATTTTGCAGACTGATACCCCATGCTAACAGAATGACAAGGCAGAAGAAGTGAGGAGGAGATGTGTAAACTGGCTTAGGCAGGCTGGCCATGCAGGGCACGTAGGGGCTTGACCCTAGGAAGCAGGGCTAGAGGCAGATGTGAGAGGAGTTAAGTATCACCCCGGAGAGGAAAGTTTTAACTGCTGGAGGAGTGGGCTCTTGTGTAAAGGAGTGGATTCCCCCCTTCATTCTCTCCCTCCAAGTTCTGAGAAGCATTTGCTTTTTTTTTTTTTTTTTTTTTTTTTGTAATGGTAAAAATTGTGAGTTTTTTTCTGTTATTTTCATTTGTGTAAGATGGTAAATCAAGCCTGGGACGCCTGGGTGGCTCAGTTGGTTGACCATCTGCTTTTGGCTGGGGTCATGGTTCTGGAGTCAAGTCCTGCATCAGGCTCCCTGCTCAGCGGGGAACCTGCTTCTCCCTCTGCCTGCCACTCCCCCTGCTTTGTTCTTTCTCTCTCTGTCAAATCAATTAATCAATCTTAAAAAAAAAAAAAAAAAAGTTAAGCCCAAAGTGATTTACTGCTGCAGAAGTTAAAAGTAATGTATAGAAAATGCATTTTGAAATAAAACACAGGTGTAGTAAAAAAACAAAAACAAAAACAAAAACCCAAAACAAATCTGAATCATTTTGTTTCTGCATTCTCCTCCCTGCCTCCCCTGTCCTATTCTCCCATGTCCCATTTGTCACCTGCCAGTTCTTTTTATTTTCTTAAGCTTTTATTTAAATTCCATTTGGTTTACAATACAGTGTAATACTAGTTTCAGGTATAGAACTGAGTGATTGAACACTTACCTACAACACTTTATTCTCATCCAAATGCCCTCCTTAATTCCCATCACCTATTTCACCCAACCCCTACCCACCTCTCCTCTGGTAATCATTGGTTTGTTCCTATAGTTAAAAGTCTCTCTTGGTTTACCTCTCCCCCCACCCCATGTTCGTTTGTTTTGTTTCTTGAATTTCACACATGAGTGAAATCATATGGTGTTTGTCTTTCTCTGACTGACTTATTTTGCTTAGCATTATACTCTCTAGCTCTATCCCTGTCATTGCAAATGGCAAGATTTCATTCTTTTTGATGGCTGAGTAATATTCCATTGTATCCCTTTATCCACATCTTCTTTATCCATTCAGCTGTTGATGGAATTTGGACTCTTACCATAGTTTGGCTATTGTTGATAATAATGCTGCTGTAACTATTAAGATGCATGTATCCCTTAAAATTAGTATTTTTGTATTCTTTGGGTCAATACCTAGCAGTGTAGTTGCTGGGTTGTAGGGTAGTTATTTTAACTTTTTGAGGAACCTCCATACTGTTTTCCACAGTGGCTGCCCCAGTTTGCATTCCCACCAACAGTGCAAGAGAGTTCCCCTTTCTCTGCATCCTTGCCAGCACGTGTTGTTTCTTATGAAACACACATCTTCTAAGATGAAATCAAAATGAAATAGAAAAAGGGCATCAACCCTTCTCTGGATTGGCCAGCTGGTGATTGCAGAAGAGAGAGACCCACCTGCTGTGCCACCACTTTCAGGGCCTGCAGAATAAACTAAACCCTGATAGCTCTGAGGCCATCCCCTCCAGCAAGGTTCAACTTTAGATACATATGTCTGGCTTCGGTAAGATAACTAAACAGTAAATCAGGGAACATGGGAGAGGAGAGGTGGAGAACAGATTCTCAGCTCTCCTCTCTGTTCCCAAACCTACAAGGGGCCTGGCCCATCTTCAGCCTTCCCTATTGCTTCCCTTTAAATAACTGCAAAAGACTTAGGCTCAGCTCTTCATTGGACTCCAGAAGAAATGTATATCTGTCTATTTATTCATTGGTTCATTTAACAAGTTGGTTGGATGCCAAGTGTGGAGTGGACTAGAGGAGAAGATGGGATACAAGAAGCACAGAATTTTATCACTTTGAACATTTTAGTCTAGCACAGTGACTTCCAAGCACCAGTCCTAAAACCATTGCTTGTGTGGGGCCAGCCTGCAGCAAAATGGGAGAAATAAGGACCATGTGGTTTAGAAAGGTTAGTCAATACAGTGTTGGGAGGGATTGTTTTATATTATTTTATTTTTTTAGAAGATTTTATTTATTTATTTGTCAGAGAGAGAAAGAGCATGCAAGCAGGGGGAGTGGCAGGCAGAATAGGCAGAGGGAGAAGCAAGCTCCCTGCTGAGCAGGGAGCTGGATGCAGGACTTGATCCCTGGGCCCTGGGATCATGACCTGAGCTGAAGGCAGATACCCAACCAACTGAGCCACCCAGGCATCCCGGATTGTTTTATATTCTAAAAGTATGTTCTTCCAGCAACTTTTTTTTTTTTTTTGAAAGTCTTCCCAGATAACACATTTATTTATTTATTTGTTTGTTTGTTTATTTTATTTTTAAAATTTATTTTACTTATTTATTTTTCAGTGTTCCAAGATTCATTGTTTATGCACCACACCCTGTGCTCCATGCAATACATGCCCTCCTTAATACCCACCACCAGGCCCTCGCAACCCCCTAAACCCCCAACTCCCTCCCCTCCAAAACCCACAGTTTGTTTCTCAGAGTCCACAGTCTGTCATGGATCATCTCCCCACTCCGATTTCCCCCAACTCCTTTCTCCTCTCCTTCTCCTAATGTTCTCTGCGTTATTCCTTATGCTCCACAGGTAAGTGAAACCATATGATAATTGAGTCTCTCTGCTTGACTTATTTCACTCAGAATAATCTCCTCCAGTCCCATGTTGATACAAAAGTTGGATATTCATCCTTTCTAATGGAGGTATAATACTCCACTGTATTTATGGACCACATCTTCTTTATCCATTTGTCTATTGAAGGGCATCTTAGCTCTTTCCACAGTTTGGTGACTGTGGCCATTGCTGGTATGAATGTTGGGGTATCTTTGGGATAAATACCCAGTAGTGCAACTGCAGGGTCATAGGGTAGCTCTATTTTGAATTTCTTCTTTTTTTTTTTTAAGATTTTATTTATTTATTTGACAGAGAAAGATCACAAGTAGGCAGAGCAGCAGGCAGAGAGAGAGGGGGAAGCAGACTCCCTGCTAAGCAGAGAGCCTGATGCAGGGCTCCATCCCAGGACCCTGAGATCATGACCTGAGCCGAAGGCAGAGACTCAACCCACTGAGTCACCCAGGTGCCCCTCTATTTTTAATTTCTTAAGGAATCTCCACACTGTTTTCCAAAGTGGCTGCACCAACTTGCATTCCCACCAACAGTGTAAGAGGGTTCCCCTTTCTCCACATCCCCTCCAACACTTGTTGTTTACTGTCTTGTGCATTTTGGCCATTCTAACTGGTGTAAGGTGGTATCTCAATGTGGTTTTGATTTGAATCTCCCTGATGGCTAGTGATGATGAACATTTTTTCATGTGTCTGTTAGCCATTTTTCATGTGTCTGTAGCCATGAACAATTGTTAGCATTTGTTCATGTCTTCTGCCCACTTCTTGACATGATTATCTGTTTTGTGTGTGTTGAGTTTGAGGAGTTCTTTATAGATCTTGGATATTAGCCCTTTGTAGTATCATTTGCAAATATCTTTTCCCATTCTGTGGGTTGCCTCTTTGTTTTGTAGTCCAGTGACTTTCAGTAAAATGCCCTTTTATTAAATTATGAAATGTAATAAGACTGAATCCTGATGCAACTCTGGTTCTATTTTCCTTTGTCTTCTCCATGGTACCTATCTAGGACAGATACGTCAGAAGACAATCCTAGTTACTGGCTGGAAGTTCAAAACCTAAAGTAGAACTTTCAGTTCCGACCTTAGAGGTCACAAGATTCTTGCTTCCAAATTTGAAACATCAAATATGAAATGTGGCCTCACCTGGGGCTTTTATCATGAGAACATACAATTTTTTAGGGAAAAATTTTTTTAAGCATGAGTGTGTGCTAAATACTTAGTTTTTTGAACAGAATTCCATTTGAATATATATAAAAGTAGAATATATATATATTACACATATTTTTAATTTCATGTAAATACTTTCCATTATATATATATTTCATTCCAGGTTATTTAGTTTTTGGATCTTTAAGTGCTTCATTAAGTATATCCTTGAGTCATTAGCAAATATTCTTGGCTTTTCAATTTTCTCTAGCACTTTTCCATGTGTTTCATTGATTTCAAAGCAGCTGTTGAATTTTAAATAGTTCATTAAAAATTATGCATCCAGCAGAGAGATGAAAATTGTTGCTTGGCTTATGCACAAATGACTAAGATAAATATTTGAAATGTCTTAGTGATGAAAGTATTATTTTTATTTCTCAAAGGATACAACTACTAAAACCATGTATTAGGGTTAGTGGATGTTCTAAATAACCTTGAGCCATTTGGAAGAGTGCTTTTTAATAATATTGTTTATCTCCCACAAAATAAATACTCCAAAAGGGCTAGTACTTCTATCCCTAAGCCAGTACATTCTGGAATCGACTCTGTCATAAAAATCCATTATTTCCAGTTCAAATAAAATAATCATTGAAACAAAGTAATAATTGATTTTTTAAATTTAAAATTTTGATTTAAATTGTTTTTTAATTACTAAATTTGTCAAAAACTGTTTTAGGTTTCCATGGATAACATTTATCCTGAGTGGCATTATAAATCAAAAGGTTTGCTCTTAATCTATTTCATGATTAGACTAGTATTTCTCAAATTCGAGTAACCCAAAGTCTTTAAGAGGAAGAAAATTATCAAGGATCCCAGAGTTGATGTAGATCATTTTGATGTCATTGTAATTGTGATAATTTTTATATGTGTGTAGCTTAGACACCCATATAAAACCTAAGTGCATTTACATATTAAACTCAAAATTGTAAGGCCAGTATAATTCCAATTGACAGTATTTATTTGCTGGACGACGTTTTGCTGAAGTTAAAAAGCACATGTTAAGGTTAATAACGCAAATATTTTGTCACTGTTTTAGTTGATATTTTTTATTTTGAACATGGCAAATCATCATCTGAATCATTGTCATTGCCATAGTTGGTTATTTATTTATTTATTTTTAAAAAAGTGAATTTGGGGACACCCGGATGGCTCAGTTGGTCTGCCTTGTGCTCAGGTCGTGATCTCAGGGATCCTGGGATCAAGCCCCACATCTGGCTCCCCACTCAGTGGGGGGACTGCTTCTTCGTCTTCTTCTGCAGCTTCTCCTGCTTGGGCTCTCTCCCTCTTTCTCTCTTTCTGTCAAATAAGTAAAATCTTTAAAAAGTAATAGAAATATAAATTTAAAAAGTATTCTGTTTTTAACACTACAATTGGAGGAGCAATCAAGTTAATTATTCCCCACAAAATGCAAGAGAGAAAAATTTGAAAATACCATTCACTGAAAATCCTTCATTGTATATTTACTTTTATATATACTATTTGTACTCTGTTAAAAGTTTGTATATACAAAGGCGGAATCAGAGCAATATTTCTACTTACAGTATCAACTGGGAACTGGTGAGATGGGCTGAGCAGGTTCTTTGGAGCCATTAAATCTTTTTTTTTTCAATTGTAAGTCCTGTGAAAACACAACTGTCCTACCACAAATCTCTATTCCATCGACTGTAAAATTTTGTTTAGTGAACCAAAGCATCATTTATCTTCTTTGGCTCCAATGAATGCTTTTCATGTGTAAGTTCACCTCCATTGTGTTTCCAGTAGTCCTTTATTTTCTACACTGGTTTGTTTTCACAATATCAAATCAAGTCTTGACTATTAAATATTTTAAGAAACCTAAGGTTTATTCTTGAGAAGGTCTTGCATTTGAAAATTATGCAAATTGTGACTGAAAGATAGAAGCTAGTTTTATCTGTATTACTGTTGAGAAAATCCAAGTTAAGAACAATGGTGGTACAGGATGGTGATTGACATTTTGACTTTAGAAGCTGTTAATAATCTAGGAGGAGCTAGACATGTTGACCAATACCCGGCAAGGCAAACTGTGTCATTTCAGACAACCCTGTGACACCAGTGTGATTGTGTCATATGCAGTGGTGGGCACCGAAGTCATCTAGCTCTCTTTGGAAATAACATATAGTCTTCCAGATGACCCAGGTTATGCTCTTTTTAAAACTTTTAAGCTTATAGAGAATAGAAGGAAAAATGGAAATCATAGTTGAAAGAAGGTACCCCAGAGATTTAACTGATTTGAGAACTCCTGGTTTAGAGCATATAAGTAAAATTGCTTTGAAGACTATTATGTGTCCACAAATGCCATTATTATTAGGAAACAGAGTTTGAAAAGTCTGGAATTAATATATTTTTTAAAGATTTTATTTATTTGTTTGACACAGAGAGAAAGAGAGAGATCACAAGTAGGCAGAGAGGCAGAGAGAGAGGGGGAAGCAAGCTCCCTGCTGAGCAGAAAGCCAGATTCGGGATTCGATCCGAGGACCCTGAGATCATGACCTGAGCCAAAGGCAGAGGCTTAACCCACTGAGCCACCCAGGTGCCCCTGGAATTAATATTTTTTATAATATAAAAATGTTTGGATTAACCCTTCATAGCAAACAGAAGATTCCCACAGTTAAAAGGTCATTACACAGAGTTTTCAGGAAAACACCTGCTCCTATCGCTCCACTGGAAAAAGCACAAAACACCCTAATTCCTTCAAAAATGTACTCTGAGGAAAACTGACTTGGTTCTAAGAGTAGCCTGTGTGGCTGGGCCTTTGTGGGGGTTAGGGGAGGAGGCAGTGGGTGTTGAACTGGGTGCAAAGAAGCCCCTGGGAAAGAGGCTGGGTATATGATTTGCGAGCCCACTGCCTGGGGCCTCGGGGTGGGGAGGCCTGGAAAGAGAGCAGCAGGTGTGAAGCCCGTGTAGGGTAGAGTCCCAAGTACATAGTTCATTGCTTCTGGGCCACTGACCCTAAAACATTTAACCTCATAGGGAAAGATCATGTTCCTTCTAGATGGATGATGTTTTTAACCACATGGGACCTTGACTGACAGATTGTGTTTTATTGTTCAAAGAGAAGGACATGGGGATGATGTGATTCCACAGGTGCTAGGAAGTTCCCTTTCCCTCTCTCTACTTTGGATAACCCTGAACATTGATCCTCAAGTGTTCTGATGAGTCAAAGATTTATTTTTTTACTTCTTTATTTCCGTTTTTCTGAAATGTTAAAGTCATTATCTAGCCGAGAACGTTAACTTTTAGACGGGATTACCAGTCAGTTAGTCAAGTTGGAACTAAATCTTGGCATCACAGCAGGATCATATTTACACCTACTTCAGTTTCCAAAACTCAGCCAACTGAGAGAAAATATTTTCATCAGGAATTTCAATGGGAAAGCCAAAATCTGGAGTAAAAACACATCTTCTGTGAAGGATTACGTCATTGAGCGTCTGAGGGCCCATCTGGAATTAAGGATAAATACAGAAGAGTTCAGTTCAGTTCAGCAGACAGCTATGGGATAGCCGTCCGTGCCAGGAACGGTTGCAGAGGCAGGAGTACAAAACCGAACAAGATAGTCGGCCTGGTCTCAAGGAGCTCATGGTTTTATAACTAGTCTCAGTAAAAGTTTAAATATTCAGAGTGGTTTGAATGCAAAGAAAAACGAATGTTGCTGAAATCTTGTTAAATTCACGTGAACTCACCAGTTTACTTTAGCAGGTTATATGGACAGTGTCTTGGAAAATGCTGTCAATTATAGAGCATAAGGCTAAATTGTATTTGAGGATAGTTTTTTGGTGACTTGGATTCTTAGGTTCCCATTCTTTAGTTAAATTCCTTTGAACACATATAAGGTAATTCTAAATGGAAGGGTCTAGCACAGAGGAATCCAATCCACTTAATTTAAGTAGGGAGGGGCGCCTGAGTGGCTCAGTGGGTTAAGCCTCTGCCTTCGACTGAGGTCACGATCTCAAGGTCCTGGGATTGAGCCCTGCATTGGGCTCTCTGCTCGGCTGGGAGCCTGCCCCCCCGCCCCGCCTTTCTGCTTACTTGTGATCTCTGTCTGTCAAATAAATAAAATCTTTATTTCAAAAGTTAGGGAAGAAACAATAGAGACATTCTACTAAGTTGTGAGGTACCAAATTGGGTTATGTGCTTACTTAAAAGATGTATTTCTCCCTATTTTTTTTTTTTTTTAAGATTCATTTATTTCGAAAGAGAGGAAGTACGCACGAGGGGGCCAGGCAGAGGGAGAGGGAGAGACAGAATCTCAAGTGGATTCTGTGCTGAGCGTGGAGCCCAAGGCAAGACTCAATCTGACCATCCTGAGATCATGACCTGAGCCAAAACCAGGAGTTGGATGCTTAACTGACTGAGCCACCCAGGTGCCCAGAAATGGGTATTTCTTATAGTCTTCGGATACCCTGAGCTGGCATAAATAATTAACACTGTAATAAAATAAATTCTGCCAAAAATTAATCTGACACAGAGCAATGAAGTGTCTAAAGTTATGGTGCATAGGATTACCTATAAATGATAAGTAGAGCTCATAAATGCTAGTTTCCAAAATTATTTCCATATGGCTCAACCAAGGTCAGATTTTTTTCTATTATTCATTATTAGTCGTCTATATTATAAATAGCACCAAGAGCGAACAGTTTTACTGGATGTTTTCATGAAATTCAATTTGCACCCCTCATTCACCTCTCCACACACTCACCATATGGATAAACTCAAAGCAGAGGTATTGGATTAAATCCCACATAGTTCCTATCCCTCCCATATCTCTGTCTTCAGCCCCAGACCGGGATTCAGGATGTTGTGCTGAACTCCTACTATGCTACCCCAGAGAGAGGGCCAGATTAGTACATTCAACCTCGAAATATCTGGGTGGTGAAAAGCCCCAGGCAGGACAAACTTCAGGGGAGGCTCAGGCAACCCCTGCTACCAGCTTACTACAGCAAGGAGTAGATGACACTGGCAAGTGAGGGTGAGAATTTAGGCGGTGGTGGCTCTCAGTTAAAAGTACCTGGACCTTGGCACCTGCATAGTTCAGAGATGAGGAAAACAAGAGGACCTGTGCTGTCAGAGTGAGCTTCTCGCCCCAGGCCTATGGATGGAGGTGGCAGGGATCTCCCACTGAGCCTTCATCAGTCCATGCTTGGAAATCTCAGTCCCTGTCACAATGTCAGATCTGTCTTGGGTCCAATAGGGAGAGAGAAGAGAAGGCCTAAGAGTCTTGGAAGGATAGGAAGTGAGGATGATATGCTGGGTGGAGGTGGGGGGAGAAATAGAAGTAAAACTCTTGCAAACATTTCCCAATGGGACACTATGTGTGGGAAGATCTTACTTTCCATATTTCTTGGGCTGTCTCCCAGCTGTGTTTATTCCTTTCCTTTTAAAATTGCCCCTATACATATATGTATTGCTTAAAGTAGAAGACTAAAGGAACATACATGTACCCCTGATAGAGCATAAGCACTCTAATAGGACTAGAACCTTCAAAACCCCATATACCCAAACAGTGCGTCCTCCTCTTTCCCACTCTTAGTTAACCACTATCTTTTTCTTTTTAAGATTTATTAGGGAGACTGCATGAGCAATTGGGGGGGGAGGGGCAGAAGAAGAGGGAGAAAATGTCAAGCAGACTCCCCACTGAGTGTGAGCCAGACACAGGGCTTGATTTCATGACCCTGAGATCCTGACCTGAGCTGAAATCAACAGTTGGATGCTTAACTAACTGGCCCACCCAGGCACCCCAGTTAACCACTATCTTGAATTTGATATGGATCACTCTCTAGCTTTCTTTCTTTTTTTCTTTTTTTTTTAAAGTTTTGTGTTTATTTAAGTAATCTCTTAAAAAAAAAAAGAAGTAATGTCTATACCCAATGTGGGCCTCCAACTTATGACCCTGAGATCAAGAGTCTCAAGCTCTTCTGACTGAGCCAGCCAGATGCCACAATGTCTTGCTTTGTTGATAATTTTCCACCTTCATATATATCCCTGAACAATGTATTATTTCTTTATTTTTTTTTAGCTTTTATATAAAGGCTGAATTATATTCAATGAGAGACAGATGGCATATTCAAGAGACTAATTGAAAGACAGAATTGGAGGCGCCTGGGTGGCTCAGTGGGCTAAAGCCTCTGCCTTCGGCTCAGGTCATGATCCCAGGGTCCTGGCATCAAGCCCCGCATTGGGCTCTCTGCTCTCTGCTCTCTGCGGGGAGCCTGCTTCCCCCCCTCTCTGCCTGCCTCTGCCTACTTGTGATCTCTCTCTGTCAAATAAATAAATAAAATCTTAAAAAAAAAAAAGAATTGGCAGAGACTATTTACAAAGGTGTGGGAGTAGGGAACTATAAAGGATAGATAGTGCAACCAAATGGGACTTAATTGAAGTTGATATGTTACTGTGTGGGAACCTGAAAAGTAGAGGGAGGGGAGCTGCCCCAGATCCAGGGTGAGAGAGTCCTTTAGAGTTGGTCACCTTGAAAGAGCAAGGACAGGTTGAAGACACAGCTTTTCAGGGAGGCAGCTAGTGGAATAAATACTTTGATCTCATGTTCTTCTCTCCTTCCCATCTCCTTTTGGCATTCTCTAATTGACTTTAGAATTTCTGGGAGCAGGGGCACTTGGCTGGCTTGGTTGGTAGAGCATGTGACTCTTGATCTCAGGGTTGTGAGTTTGAGCCCTATGTTGGGTGCAGAGATTACTTAAAATATTTTTTAAAAAAGTTCTGGAAGAAGAAGGCAGAAGGGACAGGTAGACATATGGTCCATGTTAGTCAGGATCAGAGAGCATGGGGGTGGTGGGAATGTAAGATGAGGGGTGGAATGGAAGAGATCTAGTACATAGATATATATTACTGTGACTTTTTCTTCAACATTACATATCTGAGATTCATGTTGATATATTTACTTGTAGTTCATTCATTTTATCCTAGTGTTAATATTTCTTTATTATTTTATTTAAAAAATTTTATTATTTTTTGAGAGAGAGCAAGGTGGCGGCAGGAGGGGAAGGGGAGGAGGAAGAGAGAATCTCAAGCCGACTCTGTGCTGAGTGCTAAGCCTGACATGGGGCTTGATCTCACAACCCTAGATCATGACCTGAGCCAAAACCAAGATCTGCTGCTTAACCTACTGACCCACCCAGGTTCCTCTCTTTATTTTATTTTATTTTTTAATTTTTTTAAGATTTTATTTATTTATTTGACAGACAGAGATCACAAGTAGGCAGAGAGGCAGGCAGAGAGAAAGAGGAGGAAGCAGGCTCCCTGCTGAGCAGAGAGCCAGATGTGGGGCTCGATCCCAGGACCCTGAGATCATGACCTGAGCCGAAGGCAGAGGCTTTAACCCACTGAGCCACCCAGGCGCCCCTCTTTATTTTTTTTAAATTTTAATTCCAATGTAGTTAACATACAGTGTTATGTTAGTGTCAGGTGTACAACGTAGTGACTCAACAGTTCCATATGTTCCTTGGTACTCACGATGATAAATTTTCTCTTAGTTCCCTTCACCTATTTCACCTCTCCCCCTACCTACCTCCCCTCTGGTAACCATCTGTTCTCTATGGTTAAGAGTCTGTTTTTTGGTTTGTAATTTTCCCCCCTTTGTTTATTTGTTTGTTTTGTTTCTTAAATTCCACATATGAGTGAAATCACATGGTATTTGCCTTTCTCTGATTTCACATAACATAATATACTCTAGATCCATCCCTTTGTTGCAAATGTGTAGTTCATTCATTTTCACTTTTTTTTAATTCCACTGTGTGAATTGACTACAATTTATTTACCCATTTTCCTGATGATGGGTAGTTTTCAGTGTTTCAGTATCTTAATGTTGTTAAGAACATTCTTGTTAATGGTTTTTGACATCTTTGCATGAAAATCTCTCTAGGGAATATACATAGAGTAGAATTATTGTACTGAGACAAAGGGTTAAATGAACCAGATGATGTCAAATTGTTTGCAAAAGTAGTTGCACCAATTAATACTCCTACCTATAGTATATGAGTTCCTTGTCAATATTTGATATTTCAGATTAAAAAAATTTTTTCCCATCTAGTGTGTAGATTATTATTTCACTGTGGTTTTAATTTGTATTTCCCCAGTTGCTAATACGGTTGCACATATTTTTGTGTGTTTATTGGTCATTTATATTTCCTCTGTTGTAAAATACCTGTTCAGGGTTATTTCCTCCATCTTTTCTATGTGTGTTTTTTCTTTTTTAAATCTTTTTTCTATTGATTCTATTCTGACACTAATCCTAGGTTAATTATATTTGATAAGTTTCTTTTCCTAATTTGACGGTGATTTAAAAAATGTATTTTCATGTGTTTTTAACAAGTTCTTAATTTTTTTATAAAAAGATTTTATTTATTTATTTGACAGAGATCACAAGTAGGCAGAGAGGCAGGCAGAGAGAGGGAGAAGCAGGCTCCCTGCTGAGCAGAGAGCCCAATACGGGACTCGATCCCAGGACCCTGAGATCATGACCTGAGCCAAAGGCAGAGGCTTTAACCCACTGAGCCACCCAGGCGCCCCTAGGCGTGTGCTTTTTAAAAAAATTGTGTTAAATAGACATAATGTAAATTACCATTTTAACCATGTTTTAGTGTACAGTTGAGTGGCATTAAGTATATTCACATTGTTGTACAACCATCACCACCATTCATCTCCAGAGTGGTATGCCATGCTGTGAAAAAGCTGTGCTTTTTCGTAATGTCTTGTTTAAGAAAGTCTTTGCTATCTTAAGACCATCCTTATATTTGCTCTAAATTCCTACAATTTTGCCTTCCACATGTAAGTCATTGAACCATCTGGAATTGGGTTTTGTTTATAGTGGGAGGTAGGAAACACATTTTCTCCCATATAGATAGCCGGTTGTCCCAGCACCATTTAGAGTTGTCCATTTTCTCTGCATCAGGCTATACAGTAGATGTTTGTATACCAAGTTTCTTCATAGGCGTGGGTCCATTTCCGCTTCTCTTTTCTGTTTCTTTGGTTGATCTGTCTATTCCTGGCCCAATTTCACATTGTTTTAAATACAAGGGAACTATGATATGCCTTACCATCTTTCTGAAATTCTATTCTCCTAAAGATGTATGTAACTAAATCCCTAATTTTCTTCTGGTCTCTGCTTCATGGTCATGTCCATAGCCAGTCTTTCCTGGCTACCCTTTCTAAAATTCCAGAGCCTCCTCTAAAAACTTTATACCCTCTTACTTTGCTTTTTTCTTTCTGCTTAGCAAGTATATACATCATTATTAAATGTATAAATGTATTAAATAATGATGTATATACTTCTCTTGTTTGTTGTTTCTCTTTCCCACTAGAAGAAAAGGATTATGAGGGTAGGTATTTTGGCTGTTTCATCATTTTTGTGTCCCTAACACAGAAGACATTGCCTGGCACTCAGTAGGTACTGAATTAGTATTTCTTTTTTTCTTTTTTTTTTTTTGAATTAGTATTTGTAAAACAAATCATATAAGGTTGGAACAGTCAACAAAACCAAAAGACAACTGACAGAATGGGACAAGGTATTTGCAAATGACATATCAGATAAAGGGCTAGTATGCAAAATCTATAAAGAACTTATCAAACTCAACACCCAAAGAACAAATAATCCAATCAAGAAATGGGAAGAGGACATGAACAGACATTTCTGCAAAGAAGACATCCAGATGGCCAACAGACACATGAAAAAGTGCTCAACATTACTCAGCATCAGGGAAATACAAATCAAAACCACAATGAGATACCACCTCACACCAGTCAGAATGGCTGAAATTAACAAGTCAGGAAATGACAATGTTGGCTGCAAATGTTGGCGAGGTTGCAGAGAAAGGGGAACCTACACTGTTGGTGGGAATGCAGGCTGATGCAGCCAATCTGGAAAACAGCATGGAGGTTCCTCAAAAAGTTGAAAATAGAGCTACCCTACAACTCAGCAATCACACTACTGGATATTTACCCTAAGGGTCCGGATGTAATGATCCGAAGGGGCATGTGCGCCTGAATGTTCATAGCAGCAATGTCCACAATAGCCAAACTATGGAAAGAACCTAGATGTACATCAACAGATGAATGGATAAAGAAGAGATGGTACACACACACACACACACACACACACACACACAGAGGAATACTATGCAGCCATCAAAAGAAATGAAATCTTGCGATTTGCAACGATGTGGATGGAACTAGAGGGTATTATGCTGAGTGAAATAAGTCAAGCAGAGAAAGACAATTATCAAATGATCTCCCTGATAGGAGGAATTTGAGAGGCAAAGTAGGAAACTTGGGGGGTAGGGAAGGAAAAAATGAAGCAAGATGGTATCAGGAGGGAGACAAACCATAAGAGACTCTTAATCTCACAAAACAAACTGAGGGTTGCTGGGGGGAGGAGGGTATGGAGAAGGTGGTTGCATTATGGACATTGGGGAGGGTATGTGCTATGGTGAGTGCTGTGAAGTGTGTAAGCCTGATGATTCACCAACCTGTACCTCTGGGGCAAATAATACATTATATATTAATAAAAAAATAAAAATAGAAGGGGGTTAAGGAAAACAGAACAAAACAAAACAACCCAAATCATATAAGGTTGATATGTGAAAGGGTCATCTTCCCCTCCTGTACTTCCCCTTACAAATATGCTTTTTCTCTAATTTTCTTGCTCCTTGATGTTAGATGAATAAAAGCAATCTAAGGGAGAAAGAACAAAGGGCTCCTTTAGTTTTTTTTCCTTGCCATGTCCCAGAGGTGGTCAGTGAAATGAAAGGGTGGAGGGATCGGTATTGGCTAACTGTGTGGTATTTTCTGGGTTGGCTCTCCTGCTGGAAGTCCCTCCTGTCTTTGCTTTCCATGGCAAGCAGAGCTGGCTGGAGCTAGAGTTTATAGAGTCCTCACTGTGTAAGGAAGTGTACCACACCTTTGATTTTTAGGGAAGCACACCCTGCACAGGAGAAGAACGAATACTCACTTTGTCTTAGCAAGCGCGGCAACTAAAATTGTAGTTGTAAAGGTTACATACCACAGGACAGAACTCTTAGAGCTGTGGAGTTATCTAAGAGTGAATGCCCTATGAGGCAGTCCGCCTTTAGCTGGGTAATGTCCAGAAAGGCACCCAAGCGAGCAGTGATGATTCATGGAAATTTCATCAGAGATGGTACTCTGTGCTTATTATAGGCTAAACTGGGGAGCCAAGTCATTCTGGAAGGAATGTGTATGGAGTTTTCAGATGAGGACTTGAAGTTTTATATATTGGATTCAAACCTTTGATTCAAACCATCTGTTGTATGGCAGGCGGAACCCATCAGTTTTTTTTTTTTTAAGATTTTATTTATTTATTTGACAGACAGAGATCACAAGTAGGCAGAGAGGCAGGCAGAGAGAGAGGAGGAAGCAGGCTCCCCGATGAGCCGAGAGCCCAATGTGGGGCTCGATTCCAGGACCCTGGGATCATGACCTGAGCCGAAGGCAGAGGCTTTAACCCACTGAGCCACCCAGGCGCCCCCAGTTTTTTTTTTTTTTAATATACCTTTCATATTTTATAGTAATTCAGTATAGTAAATATTTGTTGGCGGCCCCTGGAGTGCCATACACTGGGGTTACAAAGATGAATGACCTACCGGTCCCTGTTTTTGAGATGTTTATGGTCTAATGGAAGTAAAAGTTGTGTGTTTATATGTGCTTTTCCTCCCCCGGGTTGTGAGGTTGAGGTCTATAATTTATACGCATCTTGGTTGCCATGGCTGAGCATCGTGTTAATCCATTTGTTTTTGATGAAATAAATATACAAAAGAGCTTGCGTGACTTACCAAATATGGTTACTGAAATGTATAACGTCGTGCATTATTGACACTGTGATGTGTAGATGTATATTACAGTTGCCTCTGAATACAGAAAACACTCTTCATGGTGAGGTGATGACCAAGGGAGGGTATTCTGAGGAGTGTGTTCATCATTCAGTGGTTCATGTTCTCAGAAGATTAAGAACCTGTGTAGTATAGGGCTATGACTAGAAGAATAATTACGCTATATATAGAATTACAAGGAACATGGTGGTTTAAGTGAGGAGCAGCCCAGGTGGCATAAGCAAAGGCTCTAGAGGATGGAGGAAGGCGGCAGCTGACTATTTGAACGATAGGTAGAATTCTTTTTTTTTTTTTAAGATTTTTATTTTATTTGACAGAGATCACAAGTAGGCAGAGAGTCAGGCAGAGAGAGGGGGGAAGCAGGCTCCCCACCGAGCAGGGAGCCCGATGTGGGGCTCGATCCCAGGACCCTGAGATCCTGACCTGAGCCGAAGGCAGAGGCTTAACCCACTGAGCCACCCAGGCGCCCCATAGGTAGAATTCTTACAGGGGGGTTGGTTAGGGCTTTTGAAGTGGAGGCATCACCACAAAGAGAGATCTGAGACAGGGAAGTGCGAGGCCTTTTGGGAAAGAGTTGGTATATCAGAGCATAGGCTGAAGGGCAGTGGTAGGCAATAAAGTCATTAAATCTTCGGACCACGCCTTCAAATGGAAAGCCTTCAAATGTTTTTGAATGATTAAAACAGAACTTTAAAAATACCATAAAATGCCGCTATAGTCTGCCTCACTGCCAGTGGCTTAGTTGCCACTAACATAAAGCAGTTTTATGTTGTAGTAGACTAATTTTTTTTTAATAGTCCAAAGAATTATTTAAAAGATACTGACTATTGTAGAAAAATGGGTATTGACACTGAAAGGTGGGGAAATTTAAGACTGGACTGAGGACAAAGCTAAAAAAAGTTAAATAAAAACCAGGTATAGCTCAGAGGGGCTGGCTTGCACCTCAAATTTTGATTGCAAAGGCTACCATCTGCCCAGATTGTAGGAGTAAGGGAGTTTGGGGATAGGTGCACAAGTGAAGGGAGAAAGAGTTGCAGAGGGCAGCCTCCTTGTGGAAGTCAGAAGCATTGCAGAAAAATGTATTGGCATGTCAAAATCATCTTTCTTTCATTCTTTCTCATCAAACATGAAGTTTTATTGCTTAAAACAAAATGTTCACAGTGTTTGTCCCTGAGTGACAGTATAAGCAGATAGCAGCATCATAAGTGGATTTTTCATTTGACATTTTCCAAATTTTCTAAAATTTTATTAACTAGGAAAGGTAATTTAAAAATGACTGTTGTCAATTAGGTAATGTTTTTACAAAATTGGGCTCATATGGCATATGTGGTTTTATGTATTCTGCTGTTGATAGTATCCTGAGCATTTTTCCAAGTCAATATTCTTCAAACATGTATTTTGAATGACTGTGTAATGTGTTATGGTATGACTATACTACCGTTTATTTATTCTTTTTTCTGGGTTTTCACTCTAGATGTGGTATAATAAAGTTCTTTGAACACAAATTTTTGTGTCCATTTCTTTTTCTTTCTTTAAAAGATTTTATGTATTTATTTGACAGAAATCACAAGTAGGCAGAGAGGCAGGCAGAGAGGCAGGCAGAGAGGCAGGCAGAGAGAGAGAGAGAGGAGGAAGCAGGCTCCCCACTGAGTAGAGAGCCCGATGTGGGGCTCGATCCCAGGACCCTGCGATCACGACCCAAGCCGAAGGCAGAGGCTTTGACCACTGAGCCACCCAGGTGCCCCTTTGTGTCCATTTCTGTACAGATTCATATATGTGACATTTTTTGTCAAACTGTATGAATTCTTTTAGGGCTCATAACACACATTATTATATTGTACTCCGGACTTGTAGCACTACAATCAATTCCTATATGAGCTCATCGTACTGGACTTTGCCCAGCACTGAGTATTTTCATTGTAAAATCTTTGCCAATTTTGTAGGGGAAAATTTCTTTGCTGACAGTGATAAATTTTTTCCCCACATTTTATCATTGGTTATTTATTGCCTTTTTTTTTTTTTAACCATTTTTCAATTTGTGTCAGTATTTCTTCTAATTAACTTACAAAGCTCTTTTCATTTTGATGGTATTAGTTACGGTAAACCTTTCCCCTTGTGTGATGACTGCAAAAAATTTTGTCATTTTTTTTAAGATGCCCAATTTTACATTTTTATAGTTAAATCCTTAGATTTCTTTGCAGTTTTTTGCATTTGTTCCCTATCCAGAGATCAGACAAATATTCATGTAAATGTTATCATCTGTGCTCCAGGTTTTTTCAGGCAATTCTCATGCTTTCAGGTGTCTTCTTTATACCAGGTTATGTTAATTATGTTGCTTGATACAGAGAGGAAAGAATTAAAGTGAGGCGCTGCTGTCATAACGTGGCATTAGTATTGTATGCTGGTTAGCACTGTGGTGCTTGGAGACAGTCTCTCTCTTTGAACTTTGAACTTGGCTCTGTCACTTGGGTGATCTTTGAAGTAACTTCTTTTCCTGTTCTACGGTTTCCTGATCTGTAAAATGGGTTAATAATAAAACCTATCTCATAAAGTTATGAGAATAAAATGACTTGGTAGGGAAATCACTTAGAACACGTCCTGATACAAGAGTGCTAGCCGGTTTGATTCATGATGGGATGCTTTTAAGTTTGTATTGTTTCGATATATTTTGCATTTCTAAAAATTTGAACATTTCATTTCAAATTGCTGATTACCTTTACTAGATCTTTCCCCAGCCACTTTAGTAAGGCACGTCTCCTAGAGGCCACAGATGAAGCTTATTTCCAGCTCTTAAAAACCCTACAGCTCTGTCGAGTCGGAGTTGGTGTGGCTCTGACCCACCCCTTCTGATGGGCTCAGCTTCCCTCTGAGCCTAATCTCTTCTAACTTCTGTAGGCCGGGAGCGTTTTCTGCGTGTGTGCATTCATGCATTCTAGTTCCAGTTATTTTGCGGGGCATGGGCGGGAGAGAAATGAAGGTAGAGTCTGTCTTTATGGGGCTTGCCGTCCCTTAGGAAAAAACAAGATGTACTGTGCATAGGTGGACAAACTACCATTCATTTTTTAGCTTCTATTTTCTTATCTGTAAAATGGGGGTAATACAACCTATCTTATAGGGTCGGTGAGAGATTAAACAAGAAAAAACAGGGCCCCTATTGTGAGCCGGGGGTGAAAGGAACTCCTTAGACGCCCATTTCTCCTCCATTCCTCCGCTCGCTTCAGAGGAGTCGTCTAGCCCTCTGGTTTAAAGCTCCATACTCTTCGGAGCGTGGACATTTCTGCCGCTAGCCTTTCAGTACCCCAGTTTCAATCCTCAAAAGCTACCGACGGCACACACAGGAGGTGCAGTTTATAATTTGGAAACACACAACAGCGTATTTTAAAAATTTTAAGCCGGCAAAGCCGATTAAACTCGCTCAAGAACCCAGGAGCGCCTCATGGAGCATGCGCAGGGCGCGCCCTGGGCGGGCGGGACGGTCGGGGGGCGGGCTCTGAGGTCCCGTTACTTCCGTTTCCGATCCCGTATGAACTCTCCCGCCATCTGAGGAAAGTGCTGGTCGGGTGTTTGTGTTTTTCATATTTTGTGTGGTTGCAGGTAAGAGGATCTCCTGCGGCTTTGGGACGGACAGTAGTCTTGGTGTGGAGCTTGCCAGTGGGGAAAGAAGGGAGAGCACTTTACCAGCGGTGAGAGCCGAAGGATGACATGGTGGGGAGGGGGTAATTAGGTATTGATTGTTTGGGGCTGAGATGCAGGTGCCGGCGAGTTGAGAGAGAAGCTTCGCGGAAGGGCTCCGGTAGGATCGAGGGGGCTAATTTTTGTAAGGAGCTTGTAGTTGCTTCTTACAGAGTTCGGAAAGATTGAACTGGAAAGACGTGTTCTGTTTCCCAGGGTCATGAGTTGGGAAGTGGGTAACTGGACCCGGTCCATTAAGCCTCTTCTCTGGAAACCAGAACCTACCGCGCTTTCCTCCGAATTCACGATTGCAGCCCGTATAACCTCTCATCTTAATTCTTGGGACTGCAGAGGTCCGAGGGCGGTGGCACAAAGACCTAGAGTGAACAGGCAACGTAGCCTCACATTCATGTTCTTGGAAGTTAAGACCACCACCTGCAAATCACCTTGCACACACCGCCCCCACTCTCATGACAGAATTGTTACAGGTGTGTTGTAGAAACTCTGGAATATACAGAAGGACATATTTATTACCTAGGGACGACCGCTGTTAACATTTTATGCATGCCCTTCAGTTTTTTCCTATGTATGTGAAGTTATTTTTTGCACTTGATTGTTGTTTTCACCACTTATTTGCCATTATTTTAACCATTTTATGTTTCCTTCCAAGGTAACGAGATGCAGTTTTCTCGAGCAAATTGGAAAAGACAGAGGTTGACAGGTGACCAAAGGAATGTTTGCTACCCTCATAGCCTTCAGTTTTACTTGGAGCCACCTTCCGAAAGCATATCGTTGATCGAATTTGAAAGCTTGGCTATCGATAGAGTTAAATGTGAGTGATACTTGTATTAGAGTTTGTATGATAACTGTAACTTAGTAGTTTAAGTGTCTTACTAGAGGTTAATAGTAGTGCTCTTGAAAGAGGTGGGAGTGACTCAGACTGATTAAGACTCCTTAGAGAAGTTGAAATGTAATCTGGACTTTGAAGGATGAGTAGAAATTTCTCAAAAGAAAAGTAAAAGTTTTTTTCAAGCTGAGAAAGTGGACTGTACAGAGGCTTGGAGCCATGAGAGAGAATGTTATATTTGAGGAAGAGTGACAAGGACAAGTTTAGGTTAGATGGAGAAGAATGGATAACCAAGGGCATTTTGTGCCAAGCTAGTGGTATAATATCTGGGTGTAAGTATTGCGGGCCTATTTATCGTCTGAGTGCTGGTGAAAGAAAGAAATAAGCTAGGCATAAACGGAAACAAATAATAGCAGTGTCTTCTGAGTTTCTGTTCTAGGATATCCTTGTGGGAAAATCAGAAGGTAAGGTACAATACTGTTAGTCACTTTTAGAAGAGCCGAGTGAGTGTAGAGAGGGAGCTCTCAGAGCCTGATGAATGAAGAGTGAAGACACAGGAGAAAAGGGTTTTAGGAAGCTTAGCAGTGTCAGGTGCTTCGTAGAGATTAAGGTGATTGAAAAGTGCCCCTTACATTTGGCACTTAAGGAGTGAGATGGTGAGGGCCTGAGCGAAGTCAGTAACAGTGTCAGGGATAGGAAGGGAGCCATTTAAGGGATACTAAGGAGGTATTCCTGAAGGATTTGGTAACTGTTTGGATGTGAGGAGTGAGAGGGCAGGTGGGAGTGGCTGAAATTCCATTCTGGATGATCTGGTGGTTAGAAACTATGCTAGTGGAGATGGGGATGGCCAGAAGAGAGGTAGGATGGAGGGGAAGAGGATGAGTTTAGTTTGGGATACCATAGTGAGGTGCTTGTGGGGCATGGGTTTACATTCAGGATTCATTTTAGAAGGTTTTCATTCTTGAATTATAAAAATGCTTTTCATAATGACGGGAGTAGAGTTCATCTGAGGAAGGAATGACAAGGTGCTTTGGGAACCTTTGAACAGTTGTGTGGATCTATTCAGGACAGTTCACTTGAATTGTTGGAAGGTTCTGCTTTTTTGCTTTTGTCTTCTCCTTTTCTACTTCATCAGTAAAGGAAGGGCTATTTTTTCTGTTGCATCTATGCTGAGCAAATGAAGCAAACTGACAGTTCCACATGAGGGATGCAAACAAGGGTGCTTAATTTTTTTTTTCGTACCAACACACTTGAATTCCTCAACAGTGGTGGCTCAGTACAGCAGTGATGATCCCCCATCCCTCTCCCTCTGAGAATCCCTGGTATTAGATTATGTTATGGGACATGGATATTTTCTGCACATGGATGGAGATTATTTTCCTATAAATTTATATAATGTACTTGCAGAAAATAAAGCCATTATAGTTTGTCATTTTTTAAAAATAAGTAATTATGGGATTGCTATTCAAAGAGTTTGTCTTGGGACTTAGTTTTTAAAAATTTTCTTGCATTCATACGTTGTTTTCTTCTGTTTTTAAAATATTTTCTAGTGCTAAAAGCAGTTGAAAATCTTGGTGTGAGCTATGTGAAAGGAGCTGAGCCATACCAGAGTAAGTTGGAGAGTGAGATAAGAAGGCTCAAGTTTTCCTTCAGAGTAAGTAAAAGTGGGAAAGAGATGTTCTTCAGTTTGTATATATTTATATAGTGAGTTTTGGTTGTGGAAAAGATCTGTTATTAGGCACAGGACTTTAAAAAAGACTAATGTAGCATAGACTCTGCCTGAAGGGATATCTGCGGTCCTCTAGGGGTGATTGGCTTATAGTGATTATAATACAGCAGGGTTTCTCAACCTCAGGACTACTGACATTTGGGTCTGATAATTCCTTGGTGCAGGGAGTGTTCTCTGCATTGTAGGATGCTCAGTAGCGTCTCTGGCTTCTGCCCAGTACATATCTCCAGACATTGCCAGACGTGCCCTGGACACCACAGCATTGGGGTGCTGTTAGATGTTTGCTCTAGGAACTCCAAGAGCACATATAATTACCAGCTCACACTGGGGAGGTTTGGGAAGGCATCCCGGTTCCAGGTAGTGCTGGAACTGAATCTGATAGATGTGATCAGATTTTTATTTTGGGAAGATAGCTGCCAACAGCAGATTGAGTGGGCCATG
This sequence comes from Lontra canadensis, assembly GCF_010015895.1. Lineage (NCBI taxonomy): Eukaryota > Metazoa > Chordata > Mammalia > Carnivora > Mustelidae > Lontra > Lontra canadensis. Next base: position 15,001,253 of record NW_022631021.1, on the reverse strand, counting down.
TCTGGTAGGAGGAAAACCAGTCAGCTTGAAAATGATGAGAATGAATTGAATGGGGAGAAGGAGACTGATATTAAGAGATACTGTGAAGGTTGAAGGAAAAGACTTTAGTGACTGATTGCAGGGAGAAGGGAGAGAAGAGTTAGGAATGACACTCAGGTTTCTGGTTAGGACAACTAGGTGGATGGTGATAGTAGTTTGAGAGATGATCTACAGGAGGAGAAGCAAATCTTAGAAAGATGTTGAGTTCTAGACATGAATTTGAGGTGCTCATGGAAGTGCCTAGTGGATAGTTGGATATGCATACAGGTTGTACTTAGGAGACCTCTGGAGTGGAGGTATGGATTTAAGAAGAAAGTTGGTATCATCAGGAGGAGGAAAATATTTGAGTGAGAAGATGATGGCAGACAGGATGTGAAGAATACCGATGTTTAAAGTGAAGTAGAATTGGGAGAGTCTGGGAAGGAGATTGAGAAGGAGCTGCCGGAGAGATAGGAGATCAGTGGAGATAATAATGGCATGGTAGCCAAGGCAGGCTGGAGTTGACATAATGATCATGATATAAATACTGATACCATAGCAATTAACAACATTCATATTATAAGAAGCATTCATATTCTTACTGTATCCCAGAGTTTAAGCACACTACACATATTAACACGTGTAATCCAGTTAACAGTCTTATGAGACAGATACTATCGTCACCCCTATTTTATAGATAAGGGGATGGAGTTATTGATGAGCTACATAACTGGCCCAGGCTTATAAGATGGTAGAGGGTAGAACCAAGATTCAAATCTGGACATTTTGTCTCCCTTATGTTACCCTTAACTACTTAATTTCAGAAGGTTAGGCTTATATAAGATGAATTGTACAGAATCCATTGGATTTATCAGCTTGGTTGGGCCTTGTAGATAGAGGCAGAAGCCAGTGATGGCAGTGTTTAGGGGAGAGAGGTGGGTATGGGATATGTACTGTTTTAAGATGGCTAGCTGAAAAGACAGGGAGAAGCAGGTCTGAATACAGAAAAATGTATAGGGAAAAGAGAAGGCATGCATATGCAACAGGAGATACTTGAACATGCTTATAAGCTGAGGGAAGAAATCTGGAAGAGAAAGAAGAGGGAATTTGAAGACATTTTGGGAGAGCATTTCATAAAGCAAGATGTTTAGGGGGCAAGAGCAGAAGGGTTGCATGGCTTAGGTTTAGGGATTAGTTTATGTAGGAGGAGGGAGAGATCTTTTGTCCACAGAGATGGAAGGGAAAGTAGTACAGTGTGGATGCAGAGGCTTGGAGCTGCAAAAGTTGGCCTGTGGCCTTTAATTTCTGTAAAGTAGGTGAAGTTACCTGTTGAGAGAGAAGGGAAGGTGGTGTGGTAGTGAGCTTGGGCCAACTAGTGAAGACTGAAACAGCTTTTCTAAGAGTGAGGAAAGATGATTATGTGTCAAATCCCTGTTTTATTGCTTATAAGTATTGTTATCCTGGAAAAATTATATGACATTCCTGTGCCTCAGTTTCCTCATTTTTAAAATAGGGATATAGTAGTGCTTACTATCTTTTACTAATCTCTTACTACTAAGAGATTTTTTTCAAAGGATTAAATGGATTAATAAGATTAAAAATGCTTCTAACAGTGCCTGGGACCTCGTAAGTGCTCAAGACCTGTTTGCTCTTACTGTATTGGGCTTGCATAAGGATTCCTTAGTGCTTGTAAAAGTCAAGTTCATTTTAGAGATTATGAATTTTTAATATTCCATATTCTCAATAATAGTGCATTTTTTCCCCAGAGGTTCTCAGTGTTTTTGGAATAGGACTGTAGAGCGTAGCTATAGATTTATTTAAAAATCTAAGTTTTGACAAATGGTTAAATGAAAGCAGTTGAGGGCTATTGCAAGAGGTCGTTGAAGAGGTGAGAGCCCTGGGTATGGGGTGTGTAAGAAAGGAAGTTAAGAGGGAACTTGATAGAAGAGAAGAGGAGTCCAAATCTGGGAGGTTTTGTTGATGTCAGTTTAGTTCTCAATCTCACTTGATTGCTACCTTACATAAAATGGTAATTATCTTGGAAAGCATATTTATGAAATTTGTTTTTGAAACTTTTACTTTACCATTGGCTTATGCTGACTCTGTGTTTCTTTATACCTCTTTTCATTCTAATGCATTTATCTTATCCATGTGTCATTATTTTTAGGAAAACTTAGAGAATGAATATGAACCACGAAGGAAAGATCATATTTCTCACTTTATTTTACGCCTTGCTTATTGCCAGTCGTGAGTATACATTTATGCTCTCACAGTCAAATCTGACATCTTGAGTTGTAAATTGGTATATGGGAAACTGACATGTATTGTACTGAACATTGAAAAACTCAGAATAACATCAGAAACTGGGAATTCATGAGTTGAACACATTGTGGTGAATTATTTGAAGCCAGTTGTTTTCTAAAAAATACTGAAAAAAATTCTGTTGTAAAGTTTGCCTTTTGAAACATTTGTTAGCTTCCTGGGACAGGTTCTTCACTTTGGGATTTGAAATTGGAGGGGATTTCAATAAGAAGGACTTTTGCTGCTGTTTTCCCAGAAAAAAATAGTGGGACTATTTCTAAGAAATAGTAACTCAAACATGTGCTTGGTACAGATTTTCTGAAATTGAGATGTATGGGTTAGTGGCCATTAAATTAAGGGTGGCCATCTCCTTTGCTAGTTGGTTTGTTATAATGTAGTGCCACCCAGAGGGAGAAGGAGTTAGTTGCCTTTTTTTTTTTCAACTTTGTGTTTTTTTTCCTGTATTAATTTTGGCTAAATAACATACTCATTGTGTTTTTTTCCCCTGTTTCTTTCTACTAAAAGGCTTATCCAGTGAGAATCTTGAAACTGTTTATTATCACAAGATTATAACTGAGAACTTATTGACTGTGTTTGGTCCTGGAGTTTTTCTTTTGTAAAAAAGCATGGGCAGTTTATGTAGTTTATGCAGTAAATAAATTGCTGACAGTCTGTGAAAGTCACTTTGGAAAAAAAACTAACTTATGTTTTACATGCAGTAGTATAATTATTTTGTGACAACAATAATGTCCTTTGTATATTTTATGGATTAATATATTTGTATGTTGGCTTTTAAAAAATTGAGGTATACTTGCACATATTAAATTTTGTAAGATTATAAACTATAAAGCTATAAGCAAAGTTTAATTTCAGAGTTTCTCTGATCATAATCTATTCAGAGATAAAGTTACCTTTAAAAAATTTGGTGTTTTAAAAAAATAAAAAAAAATTTGGTGTTTATTTGGTGTTGATGAAACCCACCTTAGACTGAAGGAATATCCCATTTTCTGATGTAAATGACTATTTTGCAGTAAAATGCAATGAACTATTTTATATTATTTGATAATAGCTAGGCTTAAGGTATTCTTTAGTTCTTTTAATTTTATATATATATGTATATTTTTAAATTAATTTATTTATTTGACAGACAGAGAACACAAGTAGGCAGAGAGGTAGGCAGAGAGAGAGGAAGAAGCAGGCTCCCTGCTGAGCAGAGAACCCGATGTGGGGCTCGATCCCAGGACCCTGGGATCATGACCTGAGCCGAAGGCAGAGGCTTCAACCCGCTGAGTCACCCAGGCGCCCCTAATTTTATATTCTTAATACCTCTCCCCATGTTCAGCACACCCCTGGTAGATTGTGGTCTGTATCTATGCTGTTTATCATAATACAGCGCTATTATGCTTTTAGCTTCTGTCTTTTGGCATCTTGCTTGTGTTTGAGTTTTAGTTCATAAAACTTTCTTGGATTTAATAATCAGTGGACTTTTAAAATAATCATTGGGCTTTTCATTTATGATTACCATTTCTTGTGACCATTTCAGTGAGGATCTTAGACGCTGGTTCATTCAACAAGAAATGGATCTCCTTCGATTTCGATTCAGTATTTTACCCAAGGACAAAATTCAGAATTTCTTAAAGGATAGCCATTTGCACTTTGAGGCTGTAAGTATAGTTTTGTATCCATTTTCAAATTGTTTTCATCATTCATCCCTTCCTGTTAACCTTAGGTCTGAGTATTAATGTGTGGAATTCTTTCTCTTTACATTTCCTTCTGAAGTACCTGCCTGAAAGCATATCTATTGTTTTTGCACAACAATGACCCCTTCCCTCTCCATGACTAGAAGAAAGGGGCCTCCTTAGTACCGAAGTGTCACGTTTAGTAACTTTGTTAAATATGTGACTTGTGAAAGCACACACAAAAAAATTAGTTTATAAAGGTTCATTTTTTTTTTTTTTTAAGATTTTATTTATTTATTTGACAGAGAGAGAGAGATCACAAATAGGCAGAGAGGCAGGGAAAGAGAGCAGGGGAGCAGGCTCCCTACTGAGCAGAGAGCCAGATGAGGGCCTCAATCCCAGGACCCTGGGATCATGACCTGAGCCAAAGGCATTGGCTTTAACCCACTGAGCCACCCAGGCGCCCCCAGAAAGGTTCATCTTTACCACAGTCTTCTAGGCCAAAAATTTAAAGCTAATAATATGTTAAAGAAAACAGAAGGGTGCTTGGGTGGCTCAGTCAATTAAGTGTCTGACTCTTGACCTCAGCTCAGGTGTTGATCACAGAGTTGTGAGTTCGGTCTCCACATTAGGTTCTGTGCTGGGTGCTGGGCATGGAGCCTACTTATAAATAAGTAAATGGATAGATGGATAGAAATGAATAGAGATGTGTCCTTGAGAGGATATTTTTTATTCTTTTTTTTTTTTTAAAGATTATTTATTAAAGAGAAAGAGAAAACATGAGCAGGGGGAGGGGCAGGGAGAGAGGGAGAAGCAGACCCCATGCTGAGCAGGAAGCCCCAAGAGGGGCTCGATCCCAGGACTCTGGGATCATGACCTGAGCTGAAGGCAGACGCTTAACTAACTGAGCCACCCAGGCGCCTCTAAATCTCTATTTTTAAAGTGTTTCAGTGTACTGCCAAGTATAATTTTTTTTAACCAAAAACCATGTTTTTTTTAAACTTTACAATTTAATTATGTACAGAAGGGTGTACTGTATACTTTCATAACTGTATAGCTGATCATAACTAATCATATAACTGACCATTATTGTATAGCTCTATAAAGTATCACAGTGATGATTACCAAAGTTAAGAAATGGAATATTGCTATCACCTGCGCACTTTGTGCCTCCTCTTAGTCACTACCTTCTGTCTCCCACCTAAAATTAGCCACTATCTAACTTCTTATATCTTAAAGTCTTCCTGTTTTTGAACTTTATATAAATAGTATCATATAGTGTCTTTTTTTCCTCAGCTCTGTTGAGACGTAATTGAGGTATAGCATTGTGTAAGTTTTAGGTGTCCAAGGTGATCATTTGATACACGTATATATTGTGAAGTGTTTACTATAATAAGACAATTAACACATCCTTCACCTCACATAATTACCATTTTGTCGTAGTTATGGTGAGAACATTTAAAATTTACTCTCACGGCAACTTTTAATTATACAATACAGTGTTGTTAACTATAGTCATTGTGATATTATGCTACTGGAAGCTTTTTGACCACTGTCTCATCACCCCCATCCGCCCAGCTCCTGGCAGTTACCATTCTGTTCTCTGCTTCTATGCATTTGGCTTTTTTAGATTCCACATGTAAGTGAGATCACAGGTATAATATTTTATAATACCTTTATTGAGATAGCATTCACATACCTTGAAATTCACCCTTTTAAAATGTACAACTTAGGGGAAGGGAAAAAAATAAAACGTACAATTTATTGGTTTTAGTATAATCACAGAATTGTACAACCATCACCACTATCTGATTTTAGAACATTTCATTACCTTAGAAAAGAATCTGAGAACATTTCATTATCCTACCCATTAGTAGTCACTTTTCATTTCTCCCTCTCATCCCTTGGAAACCACTAATCTGCTTTCTGTCTCTGAATTTGCCCATTCTGTGTATTTACATAAATGGAATTCTGTAACTTGGTGGTCTTGTTACTGGTTTCTTTCACTTAGCATAATTTTTTTTACAGATTTTATTTATTTATTTGAGAGAGGTTGAGAGAGCATGAGAGGGAGGAGGGTCAGAGGGAGAAGTAGACTCCCCGCTGAGCAGGGAGCCGGCAGTAGGACTTGATCCTGGGACTCTGGGATCATGAACTGAGCTGAAGGCAGTCACTCAATCAGCTGAGCCAGGTGCCCCCTTTTTTATTTTCCACTTAGCATGATTTTTTTTTTTTTAGAAATTAAAGTATAATTAACATACAGTGTTGTATTACTTCTAGTATATATATATACATATATATATATATTTAAATTTTTTTTTAAAGATTTTATTTATTTATTTGATAGAGATCACAAGTAGGCAGAGAGACAGGCAGAGAGAGAGGAGGAAGCAGGCTCCCTGGTGATCCCAGGGCTTGATCCCAGGACCCTGGGATCATGACCTGAGCCGAAGGCAGAGGCTTTAACCCACTGAGCCACCCAGGTGCCCCTATTTTCAGTATATATTTCTGTACAATTCTCAGTGCTTATCACAAAAAAATGTATTCTTAATCCCCTTATGTATTTCACCCATCTTCCCACCTACCTCCCCTCTGGCAACCACCAGTTTGTTCTCTATATGTGAATCTGTTTTTTGGTTTGGCTCTTTTTTGTTCTGTTTCTTAAATTCCACATATGAATTGTTCTGTTTCTTAAATTCCACATATGAATGAAATCATATAGTATTTGTCTTTCTCTGATTGACTTATTTCACTTAGCATTATATCTTCTAGGTCCATCCATGTTGTTGCAAAGGAAAAGATTGCATTTTTTTATGGCTGAGTAATATTCCATTGTGTATATATATACCACGTCTTTTTTATCCATTCATCTGTGGATGAATACTTGGGTTGCTTCTGTATCTTGGCCGTTGTGAATAATGCTTTACTTAGCACAATATTATATTTATTTATTTTATTTTTATTTTTTTATAAGATTTTATTTATTTATTTGACAGACATAGATCACAACTAGGCAGAGAGGCAGGCAGAGAGAGAGGAAGGGAAGCAGGCTCCCTGCTGAGCAGAGAGCCTGGTAACACAATAAAGTTTCATCCACGTTGTAGCAAAAATCAGTACTTCTTTTTTATTGTCAAGTACTATTTCTCTGTTCAACAGGTTGATGGACTTTTGGATTGTTTCTACATTTTGGCTATTAGGAATAATGTTGTAGTGAATATTTATGTACAGGTTTTTGTGTGGATATCTTTTTACTTTAGGTATGTATTTGGAAATGGAATTACTAGGTCATCGGGTAATTCTGTGTTTAAACTTTTGAGGAACTGCCAAACTTTTTCAAAGTGGCTGCACGATTTTATTTTATTTTTTCAGGCAAAATATTTGGTTTAATATTTGATGCATCTGAACATTTTTATTGGCATTTCAGGCTTTTCTTCCTCTATCTTCTTTCTAGGTAATTTTTTTTTTATTGTGTTGTTAGTCACCATAAAATACATCATTACTTTATGATACAGTATTCCAAGATTCATTGTTTATGTACAACACCCACTGCTCCATGCAATATGTGCATTCCTTAATACCCACCACCAGGCTCAACCATCTTTCCTCCTCCACCCCCCACCGCCGAAACCCTCAGTTTGTTTCTCAGAGTCCACAGTCTCTCTCATGGTTTGTCTCCCCCTCCAATTTACCCCAATTCACTTTTCCTTTCCTTCTCCTAATGTCCTCCATGTTATTCCTTATGTTCCACAAGTAAGTGAAACCATATGATAATTGACTTTCTCTGCTTGACTTATATCACTCAGCATAATATCCTCCAGTCCCAACCATGCTGATACAGAAGTTGGGTATTCATCATTTCTGATGGCTGTGTAATATTCCATTGTATATATGGACCATATCTTCTTTATCCATTCGTCTGTCAAAGGGCAGTTCAGCTCTTTCCACAGTTTGGCTATTGTGGACATTGTTCCTATGAACATTGGGGTACATATGGCCCTTCTTTTCACTACCACTGTATCTTTGGGGTAAATACCTAGTAGGGCTGCACCATTTTATATCTTACTGGTATATGATGGTTTTCCTTTCTCCATATTCTCACCCACAGTTGCTGTTATTTATTTTTGAATGTAGCCATCCTAATGGATGTGAAGTATTTTATTCTTTAATGTCACTGTAAGTGGAGTTATTTCTTTATTTTTGGAATGTTTATCCTAGTGTATAAAAGTTCAATTGATTTTTGTATATTGATCTTGTATCCTGCAACCTAATGGAACTCTTAATACTAAGAGGTTTTAGTGGATTCCTTAGGAGATTATGTCTCACAAATAGAGACAAATCTAACTCATTACTTTCCAATATGGGTGCTTTTTATTTCTTTATTTTTGACTAATTTCCCTAGCTAGAATCTCTAGTATAATGTTGAATAGAAGTGGCAGTAGTGGACATCCTTGTCTTGTTCCTGATTTTAGGGGGAAAGCATTCAGTCTTTTACTGTGATCTGTGATATTAGGTATGTGTTTTTACAGATGTCTTTTCTTCAGATTGAGCAAATTTCCTTCAAATTTTATTTGAGCATTCTCATCATGAAAGGGTGTTGGATTTTGTCGTGTGCTTTTTTTGCACCTGTTGAGGTGATTGTATGATTTTATTAGTATGGTGAGTTACATTAATTGATTTTTGGTCCTGACCTTGATGGATATTCCTGGGATAAATCCCTCTTCGTTATACTGTATGATTGATTGATTGATTAATTTGAGAGAGAGTGAGCACACATGCACCAAGGTGGGGAGGGAAGGGAGAGGTAGAATCTCCAGCAGACTCCACACTGCGCCACCCAGGTACCCCTATATGATCCTTTTTATATGTTGCTGAATTTGATTTGCTAGTAATTTTTGGAGAATTTTTGTATTTATTGGTAAGGAATGTTAGTCTGTAGTTTTCTTGTGATGTCATTGTCTAGGTTTGGTATCAGGTAATCTTGGTCTTAGAAGGGGTTGGGAAGTACGAAGTGTGTCCTGCTCTTCTGGGTGTTTTTTTTTTTTTTTTTTTTTTTTCTTTGATGAGATTGTGAAGGATTAGTGTTCATTTTTCTTTAAACAGTTGGTAGAATTTAACCGGGGAATCTGTCTGAGCTTAGGCATCTCTTTGTGGGGTGTTTTATTTTTTTAAATTAAATTTAATTTATTAATTTATTTACTTATTATTTAATTATTTTTTATTTTTTTAATAAACATGTAATGTATTATTATCCCCAGGGGTATAGGTCTGTGAATCGCCAGGTTTACACACTTCATAGCACTCACCATAGCACATACCCTCTCCAATGCCTATAACCCCACCACCCTCTCCCTACTCCCGGCAACCCTCAGTTTGTTTTGTGAGATTAAGAGTCTCTTATGGTTTGTCTCCCTTCCCATCCCATCTTGTTTCATTTATTCTTTTCCTGCCCCCCAAGCCCCCCACGTTGCAGCTCTACTTCCTCATATCAGGGAGATCATATGATAGTTGTCTTTCTCCTATTGACTTATTTCGTTAAGCATAATACTCTCTAGTTCCATCCACGACGTCACAAATGGCAGGATTTCACTTCTTTTGATGGCTGCATAGTATTCCATTGTATATATATACACCACATCTTCTTTATCCATTCATCTGTTAATGGACATCTAGGTTCTTTCCATAGTTTGGCTATTGTGGACATTGCTGCTATAAACATTTGGGTGCACGTGCCCCTTTGGATCACTATGTTTGTATCTTTAGGGTAAATACCCAGTAGTGCAATTGCTGGGTCATAGGGTAGCTCTATTTTCAACTTTTTGAGGAACCTCCATGCTGTTTTCCAGAGTGGTTGCACTAGCTTGCATTCTGTGGGGTGTTTTAAAGTTACTGATTTACTCTTATTATAGATCTATCCAAATTTTCTATTTCTTCTTGAGTCAGTTTTGGTAGTTTGTGTTTTCTAGGAATTTCTCCATTCATCTGAATTATCTAATTGATGCATACATTCATTCATAGTATTTCCTTATAATCCTTTTTTTTTTAAAGGTTTTATTTAGTTATTTGACAGACAGAGATCACAAGTAGGCAGAGAGCAGGCAGAGAGAGAAGGAGAAGCAGGCTCCCAGCTGAGCAGAGAGCCCGATGTGGGGCTCGATCCCAGGACCCTGAGATCATGACCTGAGCCGAAGGCAGAAACTTAACCAGCCACTCAGGCGCCCCTGGATCATTTTTTCTAAAGAATTTATTTGTCAGAGAGAGAGAAGGAGAGTGTGTGCACAAGTATGGGAAGGGGCAGAAGGAGAGGGATAAGCAGACTTCCCACTGAGTGGGGAGCCTGACTCGGGGCTTGATCCTGGAACCCTGAAGTCCGATGCTTAACCCACTGAACTACCCAGGCACCTCTTCAATTTTTTTTTTTCCCCTTTTGACTAATTATTTTTATTTTAGAAAATATAATTATTCTTCATAAAAATGTCATTTCTGTAAACATGGAATGGATTTATTATTGTCATTTTAAAATAAATGAACAAATATTATCGTAATTCTTCAGTTCTCATTTCTAATCCTGATAGATATATCCTACATAAACAAAAGTTCTTTGAGTTCCTTGATGATTTTCAAGAGTGTAATGGGTTCTTCAGACCAAAAATTTTGAGGACCACTACTCTAGAATCACATAGCCAACACTCAGCAGAGGTAAGATTTTTCCAAGTGAGTTATTGAAATATTGAATGAATAAATGGAATAAGTATTTTTATCTTTTTAAATTTTTCTCCAAGTTTTTAACTTAAATTTCAGGTAGTTAACATACAGTGTAATATTTTTTTTATTTTATTTTTTATAAACATATATTTTTATCCCCAGGGATATAGGTCTGTGAATTGCCAGGTTTACACACTTCACAGCACTCACCATAGCACATACCCTCCCCAATGTCCATAACCCTACCCCCCACAACCCCCCTCCCCCCATCAACCCAATTTTTTTTTTTTTTTAAAGATTTATTTATTTGACAGACAGAGATCACAAGTAGGCAGAGAGGCAGGCAGAGAAGAGTGGGGGAGCAGACTCCCCACTGAGCAAAGAGCCTGATGGGGGGCTCAATTTCAGGACCCTGAGACCATGACCTGAGCCGAAGGCAGAGGCTTTAACCTACTGAGCCACCCAGGTGCCCCTCAATATTTTTCTTAAGTGTCTAATGATCTTTGGCTTTTTGTTTATGTTTATTATAGAGATACTAAAACGTGGACTGGAAGACTGGGGTTTATATTTTGTACATGGAAGTGTATGAGATACTTATTTACCATTGGGCATTATTCACTTATTTTCTAAAAAATAATTGGTTGATGATCCCTGCCAAAGTTAATATGTCAAAGGAAGCCTCCAATCTCTTTCCACAGTGATTTGTGTCTTAATGCCAACATTCTTGTATCAGAGAGCCAGGAGCCCACTGTTTACTATAGTGATTTATTTCTCTCTCTCTTTTTCTTCATTCTTCATTTTTTGTGTTTGGTGCATCTAATTCATGATTGTTTTTTGTTCTCTGAGATAATACCAGCTCTCTTTTCAGTATCTTTCTCTAGGGATTTAAATTGCGGTGTCCTGTTCTCCTTTGGATCAGTTAGCACATTTTCATCCTCTTTCCAAAAACACGTTGAACTCCCTCTTTCACTGTTTTGTTTGTCCTTGGTGGTTTATATTCTTTTTATATCATTATTGTCATTTTCATTTTATTGTGGAGGTAATGGAAATATTTATATTCAGTTTGCCATATTTAGCGAGAGTCCTCAATGATCTCAGTAATTATAGTTTTAAATTAGGGGAACAACAATGAAGTTTTTTGTTTTTGTTTTTGTTTTTTAGATCTTTTTTTTTAAAGATTTTATTTATCTATTTCACAGAGAGCACAAGCAGGGGGAGCAAGGGAGGGAGAAGCAGACTCCCTGCCTAGCAGAGAGCCCGATGTGGGGCTTAATCCCAGGACCCTGAGATCATGACCTGAGCCGAAGGCAGACGCTTAACCAACTGAGCCACCCAGGCGCCCCATCAATAATGTTTTTGAATGTGATTTGTTAATAGTGGTTAATAGTCCTCCAGACTCTGGTGTTGTATTTGGGGAGTTCGAATTCTGTGTCTGATGCATATTACTGTTGGAACTCCCCCCTTCTGATCCTACATGTCTTGCTTGGTATGTCAAGAAAATATGGTCATGACTACTCTTCACCCAGGCCATTTCTCACAGCGGTGTTTTTGACAAGCAGCCTTGAGGGATGAAGTAATAACCTTCCTGATATATAGAGGAGACTTGCTTACTGCTTGCTGTAAAAGTGATTGTTTCTCAGTGTTCCTTGCTGTAGTGCAAACCCATTCTACTTGACCATTCATCTGGAATATGTCATGTTGTCCCCCAAAGAACTTGACGGTAAGAATGACACAATGTTTTGGCTCTCTTGCTGCTTCTTGTGATAGGGGAGTAATAAAATTTCTTTGTCTCTAATGTAGGAGTCTTTGTCTTGTGTCAGCATCCATTAAAGAGTAATAGGCTAACTTTTGACTTAATAGGTAACCTAAAATTCAGTCCCATACTTGACAACCAGCTTTGTGATTTTTCTTTTTTTTTTTTTTAAAGATTTTTATTTATTTGACAGACAGCGATCACAAGTAGGCAGAGAGGCAGGCAGAGAGAGAGGAAGGAAAGGAGGCCCCCTGCTGAACAGAGAGCCCCACACAGGGCTCAATCCCAGGATCCTGGGATCATGACCCGAGCTGAAGGCAGAGGCTTTAACCCACTGAGCCACCCAGGTGCCCCCAGCTTTGTGATTTTGAGTAGATTTCCTAATCTGTACTCGTTTCCTCATTTTTAAAATAAGGATAATCCTGGAGTGCTTGGGTGGCTCATTTGGTTGAATGTGTGACTTTTGATATCAGCATTATGAGATTAAGCCCTGCGTTGGGCTCCGTGCTCAGCATGGAGTATGCTTGAGATTTTTTACCCCCTCCCTCTCCATTCCCTTTGCTCCTCCCCCTGTTCCTGTTCTCTCTCTCTCTCCCCCCTTAAAAAAAAATAAAATCTTAAAAAAAAAAATGAGGATACTCTTAATTCTCACCACAGATGCCTGAGTTTTAAATTAGAGTAGGGGTGCCTGGATGGTTCAGTCAGTTAAGTGGCTGCCTTCTGGTCATGATCTCAGGGTCCTGGGATTGGGCCCTGTGTTAGGCTCCCTGCTCAGCGGAAAGTCTGCTTCTGCCTCTGCTCCTGCACCCCTGCTCATGCTCTCTCTCTCTAAATAAATGAAATCTTAAAAAAAAAAAAAAAGAGTATATAGAGTTCTTAGTATTGTGCCTGGCACATGTATTAACTAGTAATATTGTGGTAGATGTAGAGGCAGCAGATGTCTGTATTTGCAGAAGTGTGGGGTTAATTAGATTTGATATGTTTTTGCTGCAATTAAAAAAATCTGGTTTTGAGTTCTGAACCTTATAAAAATCCTAGAAGAGAACACAGGCACTAAGTTTTTTGACATTGGCCGTAGGAACTTTTTTTTTCTAGATATGCCTCCTGAGACAAGACAAACAAAAGCAAAAATAAATTCCACATCAAAATAAAAAGCTCCTGTACAGTGAAGGAAACAGTCAACAAAACTAAGAGGCAGTCTGTGGAATGGGAGAAGATATTTGCAAATGACCTATCTGATAAAGGGTTAGTATCCAAAGTATATAAAGAACTTAGAAAACTGAACAGCACTGGGGCACCTGGGTGGCTCAGTGGGTTAAGCCCATGCCTTCGCCCCAGGTCATGATCTCAGGGTCCTGGGATCGAGCCCTGCATCGGACTCTCTGCTCAGCAGGGAGCCTGCTTCCCCCTCTGCTGCCTCTCTGCCTTCTTGTGATCTCTCTCTCTCTCTGAAATAAATAAAATCTTTAAAAACAAAACTGAACAGCACCCCCCTGATAATCTAATTAAAAATGGGCAGAAGAATGAACAGACATTTCTCTTAGAAAAAACATATAGATGGCCAACAGACACATGAAAAAATGTTCATCATCACTTACCATCAGGGGAATGCAAGTCAAAACTACAATGAGATGTCACCTCATACCTGTCAGAATGGCTGAAATCAAAAACACGAGAAACAGCAAGGGTTGGTGAGGCTGTGGCTGTGGACAAAGGGGAACCTTCTTGCACTGTTGGTGGGAACAAACTGGTGCAGTCACTCAGGAAAACAATATGGAGGTACCTCAAAAAGTTAATAGAACAAGCCTATGTGATCCAGCAGTCACACTACAGGGTATTAACCCAAAGAATACAAAAACACTAATTCAGAAGGATAAATGTACTCCTTTGTTTGTTGCAGCATTATTTACAATAGCCAAACTATGGAAGCAATCTAAGTGTCTATCGATAGATGAATGAGTAAAGAAGATGTGGTATATATATGCAATGGAATATTGTTTAGCCAACAAGGAGAATGAAACCTTGACATTTGTAATGACTTGGATGGAACTAGAGAGTATTATGCTAAGTGAAATAAGTCAGAGAAAGACAAATACCATATGATATCACTTGTGTGTAATTTAAGAAACACAACATGAGTAAAGGGAAAGAAAAAAAGAGAGGTTTAACCATAGAGAACAAACTGATGGTTACCAGAGGGGAGGTGGGTGGGTGGGGGGTAGATTGAATAGGTGATGGGGATTAGGAATGCACTTGTGGTTATGAGCACCAGGGGATGTATGGAAGTGTTGAATCACTATATTATACCCCTGAAATTAATATAACACTATTTGTTAACTAACTGGGATTAGAAAAGAACTTAAAATCTATTTTGGGTCTTATTATTATAGGAGAGTGGAATTTATGGCACATACAGGCATACTTTTAACAAGTGTCTTGGCAGTCATGATTGGCTATTAATACTATTCTGGTTACTTCCAGACTGCTATAATTACTGTATTTATATTCTGTTTCATTCTGCAGGTCATTTGAGGTGCATTGTTTTTTCTTTTTCTTTTTTTTTTTTTAAGATTTTTATTTATTTATTTGACAGAGATCACAAGTAGGCCGAGAGGCAGGCAGAGAGAGAGAGGAGGAAGCAGGCTCCCTGCTGAGCAGAGAGCCCGATGCGGGGCTCCATCCCAGGACCCCGGGATCATGACCTGAGCCGAAGGCAGAGGCTTAACCCACTGAGCCACCCAGGTGCCCCTTGAGATACATTATAATAAACATGTATTAAGATGTAGAAATACGGATAAGATTGAATGTAGGGAAGATTAATGCCTGCATTTGTAGGTCACTGGGGATTCTATGCAGTTTCTAAAAGGAATAGTAACTTTTGGCTTCTTGTGTGACTTTTTGTTTTTTTAGTTCAGTGATTCGTAGTTGGGGGATAGGATGCAAGTAGTCCTCCTAGGGGGTTGATCAGAACTTTGGTTGGAGGTGTACAGAGTATAAAAAAACATTTTTTGTTTTTGAAATAAACAGTGTGGAATATAAACTTGATCAAGTGTTTGTAGCTGATGCTGATTCATGGAGGAAAGAAGAGAGAGCATTGTAGGGGCTTGGCAGAAAACCCATTCCTGTGATAGATTGTACCACTTTACTGGCAGAAACCTTTTTCCTTTTTCTGGTATACTCTCATGGCAACTGATACTAGTAAATGAGGCACTTGAATTCAGGTGTTTTTGATTAGCTTGACTGTAGCTCCCTGTGGCTCTTCCTTCCCATTTCCCAACTTTTACCATTTAATTAATGGGAATATGCACATTTTTCTTCTTCACTTTGATTGGAATATTTGGTTTGCATTTGAAACTGTTGTGCTAAAACAGATATCAGTGATGCTTTTAGGCTCAAGGGACAGCAAGAGTTAGGGTAAAGTTACTAGTATTTATAGTATAAGCTTGTCTCTGATGAGTAATAGACCCTTCTGCCCAAGATGAGGCAGAGGGAAATAGTGGGGAGTGGAGACACAAGGCCATCTTGGCTTACATGTTACAGAAGCTGGGTTGCTGGCACACACATCTTAGAGTCTACCTGGACTCTGTATACATTTATCTTTCAGATTTATTAAAGCTGCAATGACTTTTTTTTTTTTTTTAAGATTTTATTTTTAAGTAATCTGCACACCCAGTGTGGGGCTTGAACTTACAACCCTGAAATCAAGTCACATGCTCTACCAACTGAGCCACCCAGGCACCCCGTTGCATTGACTTTTATGTCGATCTCTTTCTGTAAAATAAATGTATTTTTATGTTAGAAGGAGATGCAGTGTTACAACTAAATTGCATTGTGTTTACTTTGATGGAGAAATATGTACAGAAAAAGAAATAATTTCTTTGTAAGGTTTTTTTTTCTTTTAAATTTTTTTGTTATTTGCCATAGTTGATGTAATTTTACTGAATAAAATTTTGAAGGAGGTGAATGAGGCCAGTTATCAGACTGGGATTCTTCCATTGTGTTTCTTGTTCTGGCTGTGTTTTGAAAATTTGGCTTTTGTAGTCTGTGTTTGGGTTTTTAGTGGATAGTAGCTCCTGAATCTTTAAGATACATAACATAAAACTTTAATGTGAAGTATTCAGAAAGGAAAAACTGTTATTTTTCATTCTTGGCTTTATGTGTAAATAATTTGTATTTTAAATCCGAAATTTCTAGGAAG
The DNA here is from genome assembly GCF_010015895.1 of Lontra canadensis. Lineage (NCBI taxonomy): Eukaryota > Metazoa > Chordata > Mammalia > Carnivora > Mustelidae > Lontra > Lontra canadensis. The sequence goes on along the minus strand of NW_022631021.1, from coordinate 14,984,602 downwards.
GATTAGAAATGCTGTCTTTGGGGGATATTTTGGATCTCATTGCTGATGATTGACTTAACCTTGTGTCCTATTAAAGGTGAATGAGTAAGGTCAAACATACTATTAACGATTTTTCAGTTGACCAGTTAGGCAAAAGTCAGGCTTTGACACGTGTCAGCTTCGCAGACAAAGGATCTCTGTGCTCTTGCAGTTCACAGTCTGGTAGCTGTTTATAATTTACCTTGATGTTTTAAAAAATCTTCTTAGGACAGTCAAAAAATATATATATATTTTTAAGATTTTATTTATTTATTTGATAGAGATTGCAAGTAGGCAGAGAGGCAGGCAGAGAGAGAGAGAGGGAGAAGCAGGCTCCCCGCTGAGCAGAGAGCCCGATGCGGGGCTTGATCCCAGGACCCTGGGATCATGACCTGAGCTGAAGGCAGAGGCTTTATTTAACCCACTGAGCCACCCAGGCGCCCCTCAAAAAACATTTTTTACCTGATTTGAAATACCAGTGGATTTAATGTTAAGCAGGATGCTTTTCATCCAAATAGCCCAGAGAGACAGGGACAGTGAAGGTAAGTATCTTAAAAGATATCCAGTGTATTCTGTGTATCACAAATGCGAAATCCACTGCTTATTAAATAGAAATAGTGTTGTTCGATTGTCAAATATGTTCAGGAAGGAAGGGTTTTTGAGTGAAGGCATTGTGGTTGGTAACATTATTACCTGGCTCACTGAAAATAAGTACATGTAAAACTTCGGATTGCTTATTTTTACCTATTTTAAAATAATTTTCCTTATCCTGAATTTGATATTTAAAATTTGTTTCTTATCCCTTGAAGTTTGGAATCTTATTCTCCTATCTTAGAAATAATTTCATGTTATTTTTGGCTTACTCCTTTTTGGTGATCATGAGTTAATGTTTAATTTGTCATTTGTTATTGGAAATGTCAATTATGTGAATTTATTAGGAACTTCTGGGTACTTTTCTCTAGTTAACATTGGAACATTGATTTTGCATTGATTTAATAGTTTTATATGTTGAAGTTTAAAATGGTTTTGGGGGTTCACTTGTGCATTATTATTTCTTAGTTATTTGCAAGTTGGCCTTGAGGTAGTCATGGTTTTCTGATCATTTTGGCCTTTATTATATTGTTTTCATAGCTAGTTGATCTAGTTTGGGTTGTTGTAGCTCTTTTGGACTGTGCATTCATTATTGTGGTCAACTCTATTACATAAAATAGGAAAATGCCATTCATTTGATATATATGACTCATTTTGTAGCTAACTTCTGGGATATTATTGTAAATTATTATAAGCCTATCAATAAGTTGCAAAGCAGTTTTAATGTGCTTGCAAAATCTAGAAATGCGTATCAAACTTCCCTTTGATGCAGAATAAATTTCAGCCAATGGGGAGTCTAATGTTACAGCTGAGACAAGACAGGCAGATGTCAGAATGGACATCTGGTGGAACACACTGGGGAACATATGTGTTTGATGAGCATGGAAGCTTTTCATAGGGCGTCTGACAAGCCATTGACTATGACAGGAGTGGAAAGGGCCCTGGAGAAGAGTGAAGTGGGATGGTAAGCTCATACCGTTAACTCTTGTTGGAATTTCGACTTAAAGGAACTGAAGGAGAAAGGATTAATGATCAGATGAAGGTTCCAGTTTATTTTCAGAGTGGGGAAGTAAGCCCTTTTATTTATTTATTTATTTATTTATTTATTTATTTATGATTTATTTATTTGAGAGAAAGAGCACAGGGGGAGGGGCAAAGGGAAAGAATCTCCAAGCAGACTCCCCACTGAGCGTGGAGCCTGATGCAGGGCTCAGACCCAAAACCTGTCAGATCATGACCTAAGCGGAAACCAGGAGTCAGGTGCTCAACTGACTGAGCCACGCAGGCACCCTGTAGATAATTTTATATTCCAAGAATTTGAAGTGGGCAGTTTTGAGTTGAATTGCCTGATGGATTCAAGCATGGTGCTGAGTGTTGAGTAAACAAGTTAATTTCCAGAGAAAATAGTAGTCAGTTCAAAGGATTTACCTCTATTTCTCTTTCATAAACAAAGTAATCTTTAAGAGGAGTACAGTAACATGGAATACTTATTTTTTCTCAGGGTTAAATATTAGGTAATAAGTGTATATATATATATACAAATGTATATATATATAAGTGTATATATATACATTTGTATATATATATATACACACACACACACACGCATATATATATATATATATGTTGTATATGAAATGAGCTTTTGCTTTTGAACTGAATTTGAGGGATTATGCTGGTTAGCAGAGTTCAATTTGTTCTCTATTCTTTATAGGAAAATTTATGATTTACACAGAGCTCTTTATGTGTTTCTGTTGCAATGCATACTTTTAACTTCTTTTCAAGTGATGTAAGTGAAAGCATTAATAGGGCTTCCTTTCTGTAAGCACACTCCATAAACAATACACTTATCTTCACGTTGTTTTTGACATCAAATAATTATGGAAGCTAACTTTATATTGTTTCGTATATATTTTTGTGCAGCCGTAGTATTATATTTGGAGAGTGAGGAAAGGTTCATTGAATTCTTTTACTTAATTGAGGACTCACCATTTATGCGTATAATTGTAAAAATATGCCATAGCAGATGGTCTTTAGTGGCAATATTTTAGAAGTTCACAGAATTTGGATTTTCCTTATCAAGCTACAAAATTAGATTTTGCTCATTATAAGATAGTTTAAACCTAGAGATGCTATGACTAAATGTAAACTTCAAGCTGAATTACCCTTGAAGGCTAAAATTAACATATGCAAAAATTTTCAAATAACTTACGAGAGTCATTTTTCTTTTTTAAAGTTTTCGTATAGCTGTTGAATATAGAATTCTTTGTATTCTTATTGATGATGACTTCATGTCTCTGACTTTGCCCTTGAAAAAGTATGACTGTAACTTAGCTGAAGTTTCTTACCTAATAATATTATATATGTTACTATTTAGATCCTAAAAGAATGAAATTAATTTACTAAATATCATCTTTAGTATTCTGATATTCTTTTGGTTAAACATTACATTGTGAAGTGTTACTGATGTTTCCTGAAGGTCTTCCAAAAAAAGAGCATATACTGACTTTTCAAATGTATACTTTATTTTTTCAACCTATAACCGTCCTTTTTCTTGTCTCCTGCTGCCCCCTCCTCCCTGAATATTTAATCCTTTTTAGTTGAACTAGTCCTGTCATGGGCTAATTCAGAGTTTAGATCAGAGTGCCTTAACCTAGGTCTTTGGGATGAGAATAAGAACCAGGATGTGGAAGCCTGATGGAGTTGCAGGAAAAAACCATTTTGTGTTCTAGTCATTGAGTGGCTAAGGCTGAGTTACAAAGGCAGGAGGAAATAGTTGCAGTTAGCCCAGGCCCCATCAGTATAACCATCCTGCCACTCCCTACCCCTCTGAAGACAGAGATGAAGTAGTTAAAATTCTTACGCTCTCTTTATGCTCTTTACTCCCTAGTTCCACTGATTGCTAACCTCCTTGGCTTTCAGATTCTTGGTGCCATAAGTCCAGCTATTGATACCCGCCAGCTGTCTGGCTTTTTCTCCTGTTCAGCTCTGCTCGAAGTGTGCTCTCCCAATTTCAGTGTCGCTTGACGCTTTTGGGCAAGAGAATCCTTCTGTTGTCCATATTGGAGCCTAGTAGGCAAATATTTTCCAGTTTTTTTTTAGTTGATACAGAGACTGTCACCTCTGTTTGAATGTTAGAAAATCTAGAGGACTGTTTTGGGGCTTGCATGGGGTCCTTGTTCCCCGAGGAAGTAATACTTGTTGATACCTAAACGAGCAGTGGACTTCTTAAGCTTTGGGTGTCCACAGTGATCTGAGGAGACAGAGGAGAGAAGTTCGTCACTAAAGAGCTAACTTTTGTTATGTGTTTACTGAATGCCAGGCACTAAGCTAAATGCTTTAAATGGATTATGTAAGTTAATCCAGACAGCAGTTCCAGGAGGAAAGGTTAGAGAGGTGAAGTAACCTCTCCAGAGTTAAATGATGGAACTGGAACTAAAAAATTCAATCTGTAGATTTTTGAAATGTGTTTATTGCAAAGCATGTTACTAAATATATGAGCACATTTCCTCCCAGCTAGTCCTTAACTACACTGAAATGATGTGGAATAGATGCTGACATTTAAGGTGACAGTGCCCATCAAAAGGGATATGCAAACACAGGTGTGAGATTAGAGATTTACATTAATGTAGGAAATTAAAGCATTAACTGTAATTTTATGAGGATGTTTTATTTTAGCTGACAGTTCCTGGCAGAAATGGAAACACAATATATTAAATATGCCATAAGTAGTTTTCCCAATATAATATGTGTGCTACCTCTAAGGAAAACACTATATTTACACAGCTCCATTGTTGAAGGGCTTATTATCTCAACCATGGCTTTTCTATACCCTATGTTGCTTTTCTCTGGTACTTTTTTTTTTTTTTAACCTTTTTTTGTCACATTGTATGTTTTAGTTCATGTTCAACAATAGACTCATGTGATATTCAAATGTCAGTGGAAACTGAAATTCCAAAGTAGACTTTATGCTTGAGATAGGAATAATTTAACAGTATGGTAAAAAGGAAATTACAGCCTTGATTTGGTTTTGTTTTTGGCTTAGGAGAAAGGAGGAGCACCTTCTTTGGAGAGAGGTCCACTGGTTGTTTCAGACTGGGCCTTTTAGGATAACTCCTTGGTTCATTTAGGGGTTCTGGACTTCAGGGACTACTTCCTATACTTTGGACTTCTTTGTGGTATATTGCTGATGGTTGTAACAATGACTGGCGTGTTCTACAAGCATTTAATAGACAGGAAATGGGGATGCTGGACTGTCTGCAATGCACTGGATAGTTCTGTACAACAATGAATTTTCCCATGTCCTTTTTGATTTTTCTTTTTCCTTTTAAAAATTTATGTGGGGTAAAAAAACAAACCTGTTTTAATGACCTGAATCTAGACCCAAACACTGTTTTATAAATATACATAAAATGTTTTTTCCCCCCACGGTTTTTGTGTACCCTGGAATGAAACTACTGTGTGAATTGATGGATAATTATACTTTGTTTTGTTCTCTTTGTTTGTGTAAGTTCACCTTTTTGGAAAAGCACTTGACCGATGGGGCATTTGAGGCACCAACACACACACTATACCAGTCTGCATCGGTGGATATTGCATTCACAGAGTTTTTAGGAGTGGGTACAGTATTTAACCACTTGATTATGACATTTTTAAAAAAAGATTTATTTGAGAGAGTGCGTCCATATGAATGGGGGCAGGAGTACTCAGAGAGGAAGAGAGAATCTCAAGCAGACTGTGCACTAAGCACAGAAGTGGATGCAGGGCTCAGTCTCATGACCCTGAGATCATGACCTGAACCGAAACCAAGAGTTAGATGCCTAACTGACTGAGCCACCTAGGTGCCCCTTGATTATGACATTTAATACACTATATGTGATTCTTTATGTTTGTTAGTATTATTTTGTTTTAGATTGCTTTTCTGTTTCTTTTATATTTTAGTTATGGAATTACCCCTTCCCCCCTTTTTAAAAAAATATTTATTTATTTGTGAGAGAGAGAGCGAGAGAGAGAGAGCACATGCAAACAGGAAGAGTGGCAGGCAGAGGCGGGGAGAGAAGCAGGCTCCCTGTGGAGCAAGGAGCCCGATGCGGGACTCGATCCCAGAACCCTGGGATTATGGCCTGAGCTGAAGGCAGCGGCTTAACCGACTGAGCCACCCAGGCATCCCGAATTACCCCTTTTTAAAAAATAGACTATTTACTATATTCTTTACTAACACTAAAATAACTGTCATCCCAGACTTATTATTTCCATAACTAAGGTTATATCTGGATGTCTTCCTATTATTTGTAAAAAATAATCTTCTTAAACCCTCTGTATTGTGTAGTTCCAGTATGCACAACTGTGAGTATAACACATGAAGGAGACAGTCAAAAGTGGCATCAACATAATATTTCTTTTTAGTCTGCTTTATAAACAGAGTTCAAAACTCTTCATTATTGTGGATGTAGAGTTTCCTAGTATCCTAGTGTAAGAGGGCAAGCAAACTTCTCAGATTGGGAGAGTTAAGACTGGCTGTCTGCTCCTAGATCATTTGTGGGCCTGGGGTAGGATATTCAGTTCTTCTATTTCCTTTGGAGATATCTTCATAGAATATATAGTGAAGGTGCTTTTTTTCCTGAGATTGTGCTCTTCATATAGTGAGGTTTCTGGTCTTTGGATCGCGTATGTATAGAAATAATTCCTAGAAATTATGTATTTTTGGTGACTTAAGATAGACTTGAGGAATATTAATCATAAGAATTCTAATTTTTAAATTTATTTATTTATATTTTAATACATGGGGATGATGATGTATATAAACAATAGAGGAATTCCAAGCACCAAACCGTTGAGAAAACTTCGCCTTTGGACCTAGGGACCTATAAAATTTATTGCCTTGTCGGCTTACAGGTTCTGAAGATAAACCTAAGGGATAGAATGGGTAGATTAAGGTGATCTCTTTCTTTTGCATCTTTGTGGGGGCTTACCAACTGTTGGAACTCTGTTCTGAGGACTGGTTGGTAATAGAGGGCCGTGGAACCTGCCTTTTCCCCCCCCCTAGAAACAGCAGCCTGCTCTTCCTTCATGTGGTGTGGTACTCTTTCTTCTTTCCAGCTTGAACACTCATAGTTTTGTCATTCTATTTTTCCTAACCCCTACTCCTGTGAGATCTTCTAGATATCATATACTCTGTTCATTTGGCATTATTTTAATGGCTTTATGAATTTCAAGGAAATACATTCACATATTACCCCACATTAATCTGGTTTTGGTTATACATTTTTATGAGAAGGAAGCTTGTAATTAAATTATGGGGAAGGGGCGCTGGGTGGCTCAGTTGACTAAGTGTCTGCCTTCCGCTCAGGTCATGATCCCAGGGTCTGGGGGTCGAACCCTGCATCGGGCTCTCTTCTCAGCGTGGAACCTGTTTCTCCCTCTCTCTCCACCTGCTGTTCCCCCTGCTTGTGCTCTCTCACTCTCTGTATCAAATAAATGAGTAAAATCTTAAAAAAAAAAATTATGGGGAAGAGAGGGAGGGGAGGTTAGTGAGATAGGATAAGGGCAAGAGGTAATTGCTGACTTTTTGAGGAGGGGACTGACATGTTTTAATTTAGTATGGTAAAAGAGAAGCACAGTGGCTGAGTGAATAAGGAAGTCTAGAGTTGAGACCCAAGCTGAGATTTAAGATTGTCAGGTAATATGGGACACCTGGGTGGCTCAGTTGGTTAAGCAGCTGCCTTCGGCTCAGGTCATGATCCCAGTGTCCTGGGATCGAGTACCACATCAGGCTCCTAGCTTGGCAGGAAGCCTGCTTCTCCCTCTGCCTCTGCCTGCTGCTCTGTCTGCCTGTGCTCGCCTGTGCTGTCTCTCTCTCTGACAAATAAATAAAAATCTTAAAAAAAAAAAAAAAAAAGATTGTCAGGTAATATTGGACACCACTTTGTATCTTCTAGTGGACCTCCCTGCTAGCTGATCGTGAGAATGAGTCTGTTAAAGCCTTGATGAGATTAATTAACACTAAGACCCTCAGAGTAAAAATAATTCCTCTCAATTGTGGTTGTTTCACATATCTACAGATGTGGTGAAATGGCATGGAACTGTACACATGCACTGTACCAGCATCATTTGTCCTGGTTTAGGTTTTGTACTCTAGTTATGTAACATATAACCATTGAGGGACCCTGAAGGGTACAAGGACACTCTCTGTACTGTTTTTGCAACTTGTGAGTCCATAATTATTTTAAAATGAAAGCTAAAAAAAAATTGAAAGTTAAAAAAAGATTGACAAATAATAGGATGTTGAGACTTATGGCAGCGTTCTGTTGAGATATTGCCAATTTCTGTGTTAACACCGAGGAAGATTTGACCAAATGAAGGACTGAATGAGGGTCTGAATTACAGTAGTGGCTGTGACAATGGGAAGAAGTGGGCCAATATGATAGACATGGACAGAGCCTGAAGGTTGGATGACATAATGGAGTATGAAATGAATAGGACTCTAGGCTGTTTGGTAGATAAAGAATAGTGTCTTAGTAATGGTAGGGAATATAGAAATAGGAGTATGTTTTGTGGATAGGATGGTATACTTGGTTGTGAGCATACTGCTTATGAGTGCTGGTGGGCCAGTAGGGATAGGCTGTGGACAGTTCAACATACTAGGCTGTGTTCAAGAGATCATGGTTGAAAGTACATAATCAAAATATGTATGTAACAGTAGTATTTGAATCTGTGGAAAAGAAGATTGCTAAGGGAAAGTGTATGAGTGAGAAAATGTGGGAAAATTAATCTCATAATGGATTTTTTTATGACCCTGGGTAAGTTACCTAACTTTTCAGTGCCTCATTTTCTTCATGAGTAAGGTAAGAGAAGTGAGGTAGAGAATATCATAGTATATTCCTCATAGAATTGTTGTGAAACTGAAAGAAATTATCTATATAAATTGCACAGTGCTTGGCACATTGTAAACACTAATGGCTAGCCATTTTATTATTTAGTAAGCACTTTGGTTATGCATATGAAAACAGTGGACTCTAACTCTGAAAGGTATATTGAATGTTTAAAATTAAACAGTGATTTTTATTGGCAGTGACATTTTTTATTTCTTGAAATAGAACTTTTTGGTGTTTGAAGGTCTGGTTAGTTATAATCTTGGAACTAGTCTTTGTGGTTAATTACTTTAAGGCATTTTTATAGAAATGTGTCCCCTTTTTTGGACTGTTATACCTCTGTGACGCAAACTTTGGTACAATACTTTTACCTTCACCTTTCTCCTGTTTCTTTTTTTTTTTTTTTTAAGATTTTATTTATTTATCTGACAGATCACAAGTAGGCAGAGAGGGAGGCACAGAGAGAGAGAGGGAAGCAAGCTCCCTGCTGAGCAGAGAGCCTGATGTGGGGCTGGATCCCAGGACCCTGAGATCATGACCTGAGCCAAAGGCAGAGGCTTAAACCACTGAGCCACCCAGGCACCCCTTTCTCCTGTTTCTTAATTATATAATTCTTTCACCTTTTGGGGCTTGGAGATAAACTCTTGGCTGAATACGTAATATTTTTGTTTATTTGTTGAAAGTAGAGTAGATGAGGGATGATATTAAAACTGAATCTAGGACTGGGCAAGTTTCTTCCAATGAAGATGGGATACAAGGAACCCACCTGTATTTATTTAGCTTCTGTTTCTTTTCTCTGTGACAGGATTATTATGCTCTAGAAGTGTCATTTGGGGGAGCCAAAGCACTGTCCTTAAACTTACATCGGTCTGTTTAGAAGGGAAAAAAGTAGTGAATTGAATTGAAGTTCATGCTTTGCAGGTGTTTATGTGTCTCTTCTTTCTGTTTTAATAGTAAGTGGCTAGTGGGGTTTGTTAAATAGCAAATGAATAAGACTAAAGGTTGGGCATTTATGTTCCTAGAGTTTTAACTTTTTTACATTTGATTTTAGTTGCCCTATTGATACTTCAAGGGTTAAGAGAAATAAGTATTTTTGGCTGGATATATATCATATCACTTCAGAGCCAAATTAGACTGTGGATGCCTTGTCTGAGACCCGCTATGAAATACCAAAAGAATAGTCTTTGGAATGTAGGCTTGATTTTTCCAGTCAATGAACCGACTGATATTTTTGGAGTGCCTGTAGATGCAAAACACTAAATTATATTAAAAATATTGCCACTCGAGTAAGTCCTTAAAGAAACAATTTTGGTACTGTTTGGTTGATTAGTGTACATCAGAGCTATTGTTTGGGCTCTCCAAATACAGGTTGTTCAGGGATGCAGTAGGACCTGCATACAAATAGATTGCAATTTGGATTTGGAAAGGATAGCTTCTTGTTTATTCTGTGTCAGTTTTCATTTGGTGTGTTGTATATTCTTTAAAATGAATTACAATTTATTTGAGTGACCCTTTTTTAATATAAGCTTGACATGATTATTTTTCTTTATATTTATCACTCCCTTTGACACACAGGCACACACCCACATGTGTGCGCGCACACACACGAAGAGCTATAGTTTGGGTAGTATTCATAGCAGGAGAAAGATAATTTATTTGAAGTTTTTAGTAGGTTGTTATCTTTAGTCATGAGAAAAGTCTACTTTGAAATTTCACTGCCTCTTTTTGGTAAGAGGATTAATTCTAGAACAGAGGGGCTCTTTCCAAACCATGTCTTCATTAGAAGCTGGGGTTTGATGTATGTTAGAAAAGATACACACTTCCTCCACTGTTTCTTAAGCTCTTGCTATTTATTATCTGACTTGTTTATCAAACCCTGGAAATTGGTACCGTTGATGGCTAATGGGGTGTTTTGGTCAGTTGAGAGTGGAGATACTTTAAAAAAAAAAAAAAAGCATCACTCTGTGTGTCAGAGAATGTATTGCTTGTAGCTAAAAGTAATGGCTTATCTTGGTTTTTTTGATGGCATCTTTGCTACTATATTGTCCTGTGGTCTCTTTCTGTCTAACAAAGAAAATTGACAGGTTACTTACCTTTTTATGAGTGCTTTTCTTGAGAACTGTATGATTGAATGCGTAGTGAAATTAACCTTGGCTTCTGCAGTACTGAATGGCAGCAGAGAAATGCTTGCTTCTTCCTTCCTTCTTAAAAAATGCTGTTTGAATATAGTTTGGGTAAGTTGACCTCTGAGGTAGTTGATGGAGAAAATTGAAATGAAATATTTTTCTTCTCTTCTGAGTATTGTGTTAATTTGCCCCAAATGACATAATTAGCTTAAATGTTGTGTGACGTGTTAGGTTTTAGCCAACTAGGCTGACTTTAATTTGTATGTCTTTATTTTTACTATGTATGTGGTAAAATTTGATAATTAATAAAGATTTAAAGGAATATCTACTGATAAATTCACCCTGTTTCACCTTCTTAGACCTAAGAAGCATAATTTGGCTAAATTATGCAAAATGCTAATTAAAGGGTTTAATTTGCTAATCATCTCAGTTTGATTAGAGGCAGATGCTGATTATCTACACAAATCTAAATGGACCTTTCAGAGATGGCTTTCATTATTTAAAATCAACTTGTCAAACTATGTAAGACATAAATTTAAGGAATAACAAATACCAATAGTTACCTATTTACTTTCAGTGTAATGCAAGGCTGGATAATTCACAAATGCTATGCATCTGAGACTTGGTGTATACAGTGTCATTAGGCATTTCAGTATTTTCAAAGTTTAAGAGTTGAACTTTGGCTTTTTTACTGAGCTCATTAGATTGTCTGATCTTACCTTTTTTGGTCCTTTGGGTCTCTGATATTTTTCCTGGCCCTTTTTGCCTTCTTCTAGGAAGGAAAAGGACACTGCAAGGGAGCCAAGACAATGCCGTGCATATACGTTTAAACCATGCATAGACATATTCAGGTGTATTGTAGATAGGTATACTAGATTCCTTAGAGGTGACCAAAACTTCCTCTTACAAATCTGAAAGATGTGGCAGGAAACTGTTGGTAGGCATGGGTCAGTGTTAACACCAGGAAGCGGTGGGGGGGAGCATCTTAGTTCACTAACTGAGGAACAATTTGGATCCATGCTCCCAGCCTTTTATTCTTGCTGGCTTGTCTTTTTCTCAGTGTGTGCAAAGATATAAAACCATTTACAGTTCAGTCAAGTGTCTGTGGCTGACTTAGGGTTAAGAGTGGAGAAATCAAGGCAGACACTATTCCTAATTTGAGTCAGATACAAAAGGCCCAGTAACAGGAAATGTTTGGGGTTTTTCATTGCAGGCAGGGTATTAGGATAGAGGATCTGAGGTGCATACATACAATCCTGCTTTCACCTGTACCCAGGTCAAAGTTTGGTAGGATGAGGTAGCATGATGTCTAAGTGGGGATAATCTATATGTCATACGGCCCTAGGGTAGAATGCACTGGTGCCATACTACCTGGGGTTGAATACTGGTGCTGTCACTTAGTAGTGTTTTTTTTTTTTTTTCTTCCCCATGCAATTTGGTTTTCTCATCTGAAAAACAGAAAACATAATACTATCTCATAAGGTTAGATGGCTTCAATAAAGCTAATACATGTTAAATACTTAGAACACTGCCTAGCAGATAGTAAGCACATAATAAATTTTAACTATTATTATTTTTGTTTGTTACGTTCTGACTTCTTTGTGAGATTTGCAAAAGATGGTGTACATAGAGAACATTGGGTTCTTACCCCTAATATCCCTTTCAGTCATTTAAAAATGATTGCTACATGCATCAAAACCCATAAAATACCTAGGAATAAGTCTGAACAAAGAGGTAAAAGATTGGTAATCTGAAAACTATAGAACACTTATGAAAGAAATTGAGGAAGACACAAAGAAATGGGAAAGTGTTCCATGCTCATGGATTGGAGGAACAAATATTGGTAAAATGTCTGTACTACCCAAAGCAATTTTTACATCCAATGCAGTCTCTATCAAAATACCACCAGCATTTTCTACAGAGCTAGAACAAACAATCCTAAAATTTGTATGGAACCAGAAAAGATCCCGAATAGCCAAAGGAAGGTTGAAAAAGAAAACCAAAGCTGCGGGTACTGTAATTCCAAACTTCAAACTGTATTCCAGTGCTGTAATCATCAAGATAGTATGGTACTAGCACAAAAACAGACACAGATCAATGGAACAGAATAGAGGACCTGGAAATGGACCCTCAACTGTGTGGTCAACCAATTTTCAGCAAAGCAGGAAAGAATATCCAATGGAAAAAAGACAGTTTCTTCCACAAATGGTGCTGGGGAAATTGGACAGCCACATGTAGAAGAATAGAACTGGACCACTTTCTTAAACCATACACAAAAATAAATTCAAAATGGATGAAAGACTTAAATGTGAGACAGGAATCCATCAAAATCCTAGAGGAGAACACAGGCAGCCATGGCAACTTCTTCCTAGAAACATCACCAAAGGCAAGGGAAGCAAGGGCAAAAATGAACTATTGGGAATTAAGGAGGGCACTTGTTGTGATGAGCACTGGGTGTTGTAGGTAAGTGATGGGTCACTAAATTCTACTCCTGAAACTAATATTTCACTATATGTTAATGTGAATTTAAATAAAATCTTGGAAGGGAAAAACTTATTGCTATACATACATGTATAATAACAAAAAAATATAAGAACCTCAGTTGTGGTTAGCTAATATAATTTAGCTAATAGGTAAGCTAATAGATATTTGGATAAGCTAATAGATAAGCCAATAGAATTTGGAATACTGGTGGGATGCCTGGATGGCTCAGTCGGTTAAGCGTCTGCGTTTGGCTCAGGTCATGATCCCAGGGTCCTGGGATCAAGTCCCACATTGTGCTCCTTGTTCAGTGGGGAGCCTGCTTCTCCCTCTGCCTACACTGCCTGTTCTGCCTGTAGCTCTCTGTGCTTCTGCTATTTCTCTGACAAATAAATAAATAAAATCTTTAGGAAAAAAAAATAGAATTTGGAATACTGGAGTTTTATTAAAACGAAAAAGTGCAGATTTTGGTCTGATTCTTTTTATGTAGTATGAGTGGTTTTAGAGGTGTGTAGAGATAGTTGCTAGACTGACAATTGGACAGTCCCTGATCATGAGTATTTTTTATATCTGGATTCAAAGGGTAAAAAAGAAGGTTCCTTTGAATTCACTTGTTTTCTCATTCCCAGAAGATTAAAACAATTTATTGTGTAATGGATAAAGGGTAATAGAATGCTGTGAGTTTTGTAACTACTTAGACCAATAGAATTTGGTGGAAGTGACACTGTACCTGTTTCTGGGTACAGACCTTAAGAAACTGGCAGCTTCCACTTCCTCTGTCTGATACTTTCTTGTCAGTCTTGAGATGTCATGTAAGATCTGACTATACTTGCTGAAATGTACTTGCTAGAGAGGTCTGTTCTGAAGGCTGGCATACACTAGCAACTGTCATACTTGAGAGGCCATGTCTCAGCACTCCTGGACATTCCCAGTGGAGCCTGGCCATTTAGCCGACTCTACCAAGGTCCCAGGCATGCGAGTGGGGCCATCTTGGACTCTTCAGTCTGTTCATCAGCTCAAGACCCAAGGGATGTCATTTGATGCCACATGGAACAGATGAAAGCTGAAATGAACATGAACAGACGAAAGCTGTATGCTTTCTGAATTTCTGACCAACCAAATTGGAGACAAGAAAATGGTTGTTGCTTTAAGCTGCTAAGTTTTAGGGGTAATTTATTATGCAGTGATACATAACTGGAAATGGTAGCTAAGCTGGAGCTTCTGACTTCTTAAGTTTGAACAGAAGCCAAAACAGTGTACCCTAAACACTTTCAACAACTCTGCGATGATTTAGAAAGACTATGAAACATGATAGTATGGAAAATGAAATTCAGATAATTAGATAACTAGAGAAGGTAACTCTGAGGGAGCTCAGATTACTCAGAAGAGAGAGAAATGGAAACGTTCTTGATAAATGCTTTCCACTTTCCAGAACTTTGGTGAAGCTGCTTCAACAGAGTTAGCTGAGAAGTTTATGGCTTTTTAACTTTGAAGAGAGGCTTGCTGCATTTCTGAAACTTGCCAGGAGTCTCAGAATCCTTTGAGGTCTTCTTTATTTTCAGAGATACTTTTTTATGTTTCAGAACCTGGGAAAGAGAGGTAAAAAGGTATAAGGTAGTTGATGTTTTTATACAGTGTTACCTCTCACGAATTTGACAAAATTTACAGTAGTCCAAATTAATGACTTCAATTAGTAGCATAGATTGCGGATAGTCCTTTTTGCTTGCTATATTCAATTCAGCCAAGAGATGGTGAACTAAGAGATATGGTTAGGGCCCTGTGTAGGTGCTATGGGGGATTTAAAGCACTTTCTTAATTAGAAAGGGTTATAAATAAGTGAGTAAAAGCAGTCATGAGTTACCATTGACACCGTACCATACAGGCTTCTTGATTTTTGTTTTTTGTGTGCTGTTTTGAAACATTTGCAGATTTCTATTTTCTTTTTAATTTTTAGCATTTAATGGTTTATATTGGTTCTCAGTATGTGGAGTTTGGATTATGGTAGTTAAGGGAGAAATTTTAATTCATATGGAAAATCTGTGGAAATGATTTCTTATTGAAAAACTGAAAATGGATTAAAAAACTTATTTCATAAGTCCAGGGAAGCAGGACAGTTGAGGCCTAATAAAACCTTTTTGTGTTGGCAGACACATTACTGCTATTATAACACTTTGCTTAAGGAACGGGAGAATCAAGGATAAATGTAGTACATACACAGCCGTTTGAGGAGCCGTTTGAATTTGCTGCTTAGCTTTCTGGATTCCTTAAGCTGTATCACTTTTGGGTTGGTAACGGTCTTACTGGAGGCAAGAAACAAAGTGAACAAGATGATTCTCATATATGTTTCCCAAGGCTGCTTTTATTTATTTCTGTAAAACAGAAGTAATAATTTTGCCTTTTTTTCTTTTTTGGTAACTCAAAGTTAACAGTAGCAAGGAAGATATAGATAAGGAACCAAGTGGTATTTTAAGAGATCAATGTCAGGATCATTACAGAGAACAACATAATGGCTCTAGAATGGATGAATTCAGTGTTTTCTCTTTTTGCAATTTTGAGCACATGGAATGAAAATGGCTACATTTAGGTGGGGTAGGAGTTTAGCTTTGGAAGAAGCTGGTACACTACAATATGGATAAAATACATAATTACAATATTATAAGATTGAGGGCTGTTATGGTGAGGTTCACATGATTATCTGTTCTTCAAGGCAGAAATGAGCTCTTTTTTCCTGTTTCTGCTGGAGAGGAGTAGGAGGAGGGCTGTGACTTGATGACGTACAGAGGGGCCTCTGAGTAGTGCAGCTAGAACTGCTTCCCCTCACATCTGGTGTTCCCCTCAGGACTGGATGTCTCTGAATAACACCAGCCCTTCTATCTGGTATCATGGCTTCTTCTGGTATTTGAATCCGTATTTTAAGTGCAGCTGAAACGCTTGACTGTTTTAGGAATGGAATTTGAGATAGAACTGTAAATTGAGAAAGGAGTATAGGCAAGGGAAGGGAGCTCTTGATGGACTTTGAAGTAAGACAAATGGCTGAGTAGCCTCTTTCTGCCTTAAGGGAGGGTAAATGTATAAGATGTTGGGGAACACTTGTCTAACTCTCTGTTATTGTCAGGAAGTGGCTTGGAGGGACTTGAATCTACCAGCCTCTTCCCTACCGAGGTACCCAGATTAACACATGGTTTATAGAAAGTGTGCTTGCTATGCAGATGTATCTTTAAGCTCAGTCCCTAACTACCAAAATTCTGCTCCCAAGTACACATGACACAGAATATCTGGAGCTATTGGTGTCCTCCATAGTACTTTATACTTAATGTTTGATAATGCTTTATGTTTCTCCAGCATTATGTTCTGCATTATGGAGGATTTGTAACATTTTTAGTTTGAGAGAGTAGAGAGAGACTTTTCATGAAACAGAGAACAAGGCAAAATAATCACATTCCAGAATGTTTGATATAGTCTCTAAGAGTTATGAAAAAGTAAACAGGATATTGCTACAGACTGGATTAATCTAGAAAGGCATCATTGAGCTGACAGTATTTGAACTGAGTCTTAAAAGATAAGGCAGAAAGGAGGTAGCAGATCTATTCTGGTGGGTGGGATATTGTGCCAACTACACCATCAAATGTTTGAATAATTTTCTGAGGAACTGAAAATGTTGAACTGGGTCAACAGATGGGAAACCTTTGTCAAGGCCACAAAAGTGCTTTCTAATATTTTCAGTTGCAAACCTGTGTATTTAAACATCTCCTGAAATAAATACCTCCTTTCTCTTTATCCAAGGCACAAACAATAGCTAGTATTCTCACTGTTTGAATTTCAAATAGTATGATAGAAATGTAAAATTAATGATAAGACTTGATTTCCTATGGACTATAAGAGAAAATGATAACAAATCACTTTCTTTTTCTGCCTTTATTTTTTTCTGCTCGTTTCTCCATTTGCTTGATAAACATAGCTGCATCATTGGTCCATACGGACTTTTTTTTTTTTTTAAGTTTATTTATTTATTTAAATAGTCTCTACACCCAGCATGGGACTCGAACTCACAACCCCAAGATCAAGAGTCAAATGCTCTTCTGACTGAGCCAGCCAGATACCCCGAGTCCATACTGACTCTTGAGAAAGCTTCAGACTTTCTTCCCCAGCCAAGTAAGCCATATTTTTGTAATCTGCTATTAGCTGCTTAATTTGGAAAGCTTCAGTTGTCATCATATCTTTCATGAATTAGAGTTTGGCTTCCTCTCTTCCATTCATCTTGAAAATGTCCAAAGTGCTACATAGTTTAAAAACTTAGAGCCAAGTTGAGCAATTTTCTACTGGGCTACATTGTAAAAATGGGAAAGGAAAATTACTTTCTTTTGTTTTTTTTGGAAGACATTTGCCAGTTGGAGCCTCAACAAAGATTGAGTTTGGGAGGCCTTTAATTGTGCACCAAAAGGTTATTGCAGAAGATAACATAAGGGAGATGTCATAAAGAAGAAAATTTGAAGCTCAGTAATAGAAAGCTGTGTGAAGAAATAGGCATTCTGCCAATTAACTGGATGCTTGAAATAAATAGTTTGGAATTAAAGAAACAGTTGCAAATTTCGAAGACTTGATTAACTTAGTTCATAGGGAAACTTGGGAGTGGGGAAAAAACTTCAGGTTTTGGTAGTTTGAAAGCTGAAAGTGTACTTACTGTTCATTGCAGTTTTGCTCCAAAATATTTAATTTTTATAAAGTTTGATAATGTAAAATCATAAGAATTGTTAATCTGATTTTATGTTAAACCACGGAAATAAAATTCCAAATATGTTTGGGCAAAATGAAATATGATCATAGGAGTTCAGTCTTGAAATGTTGACTGTCTCAGCAGTCAGTAAATATTTCCAAAATTGGGCATAGAGTGATTATGAGTATGTGTAGGAAGGATATCCAACGAAGCAGATAAATGGTACCTGACCCTTGGGTCTTCTTATCTGTTGAGTAATCATGACACAATTATATAAATAACCGATTAATAAAATTTTGTGTGTATCAGGGAGATGTACAGAAGAACATTAAATGTTCATCTTTCCATAAATGTCCAGCTCTTATGTTGCATTAGTTTTAGGTGAAGTACAGTTCTTTAAAGTTTTTATTTCTATACTTCTTTTACCTTTTAAGCATTGTCACACAGACCAAAAAGCAAGAAAGGAGATTGCATTCTTTACTGAAAGGTATTTTTGCTGGATGTAGAATTTTAGGTTGTCAGGTTCTTTCTTTCAAGATTTTATTTATTTATTTATTTTTAAAAAATTTTATTTTTATTTTTTTAAAGATTTTATTTATTTATTTGACAGACAGAGATCACAAGTAGGCAGAGAGGCAGACAGAGAGAGAGGAGGAAGCAGTCTCCCTGCTGAGCAGAGAGCCCGACGCGGGGCTCGATCCCAGGACTCTGAGACCACGACCTGAGCTGAAGGCAGAGGCTTCAACCCACTGAGCCACCCAGGCGCCCCTCAAGATTTTATTATTTTTTTTTAATTTATTATTTTTTTTAAAGATTTTTTTTTTTTTATTTTATTATTTGACAGAGAGAGAGAGAGAGAGATCACAAGTAGGCAGAGAGAAAGGAAGGGAAGCAGGCTCCCCGCCTAGCAGAGAGCCTGATGTGGGGCTCGATCCCAGGACCCTGGGACCATGACCTGAGCTGAAGGCAGAAGCTTTAACCCACTGAGCCACCCAGGTGCCCCTCAAGATTTTATTTTTAAGTAATCGTTACACCAGTGTGGGGCTCCAACTTAAAACTCTGAGATAAAGAGTTGCTTGCTTTACTGACTTAGACAGACAGCCTTTTCTTTTTTCTTTAAAGATTTTAAGGTAGGTACTTTTCACATTTAAAAAAATTTTTTTTAATTTGTTTATTTGGCAGAGAAATCACGAGTAGACAGAGAGGCAGGCCGGGTCAGGGGAGGAAGCAGGCTCCCCCGCTGAGCAGAGAGCCTGATTCGGGTTTCGATCCCAGGACCCTGGGATCATGACCTGAGCCGAAGGCAGAGGCTTTAACCCACTGAGCCACCCAGACGCCCCTCACATGTTTAATATATATAATTCTTCTGTCTTCTGGCTTCCATTTTTGCTGTTGAGAAGTCAGCTGATAGTCTAGCTGTAGTTCCTCTGAGGATAAGATAGTCACCCTCCTGTCGTGATATCCCACACTGAGATACCATGGATCTGTTTGGGGGCTGGGGTCTCTATGAGGACTGAAGGAGCAGAGGTTATGACAGAGACTATGATTCCAGGATAGATGGTGACAGAAGACCATTTGGTAGTGGGGTACTGTATGGATGATGACTACAGAGGAGGTGGGGACAGCTATGAAGATGAGTATGACAGATGAGATGATCGCTCATGGAGCTCCAGAGAGGATTACTCTCAGGATAATTACAGGCATAACGATAGAGGTCCTCCTCCACTTTCCCCTCCCTCTAAAAGAAGGCAAACTGAATCCAAAGCCTTGGAGTACTCCTAAGGAAGATGATTCCTCTGCTAGCACCAGTCCACCTGAGCAACCTCTGTCTTTGGAGGGGGAAACTCTGTCAACACGGCTGCTAAAGACTGAGAAGTAGAAGAATGGCTATAGGAGGAGTGGGAGAAACTGAAGGGCCAGTTGGATGAGCTGGAACAGGAACAATGGCCTCGGGGTAGACACCCAAGCTGGCGAAGTGAAGAAATTCAGGAACAGAATAATCCTGGACAGGAAGTGAGCCATCACAGGCTGGGACCTCAGCCACAGCTGGCAGAAATGCAGGGGAGAGAGAGGGAGAAGTCTCTAGAAAATGAAACACTCAATGAGGAAGAAGAGTGTCCCTCTCCAACTTCTAAGCCTCCCAAACCTCAACAGCCTCTAAAGGCACTCCACCGAAGGAGAGTGCTTGGGTGTTTGGAAGGCCTAATCCTCCTGCTCTGTCTCAGAGCTCAGACACAGAGCACTAATCCCCACAAGTAGTGGTGGGGGGGAAGTGGTTCTGGCTCAACCATTTGAGGAAGGAACAGCAAGGAAAGATGAAAATAAAGTAGATGGGGTAAGTGTCCCAAAGGGCCAAAGTGGGAGCTCCAGCCACTGTCCAGGAGGTGGAGGGAACAAAGACCACTGGAAGGCATCAGATAGGAAAGATGGCAGAAAAGGATCAAAAAGATCACCTGAGCCAAACAAAGAAACCTGAAGAAAATCCATCTTCCAAGTTCAGTTCTATAAGGAAGTATGCTGCTGTCTCCATTGGGGGTGAAGATGAGAACGAGGAAGATTATACCAAATAGACCTCTGCATCCTGTGCTTTCTCCAAGTCTCTTCACCCTGGAGTGTTCAAGAGCAAATCAAACCTCTATCCAGACAAGACAATAAAACCCATCTCCTGGAGACCTTTCTTTGGGGGGAAAAAAACCAACCAACCAAACAAAAAAAACACCCAAAAAAGGGAAATGAAATGAAATTGTTTTGCATACTGCTGCAGCCTTTAAAATATTGAACTAACTGGAGAATTGCCAGTATAGCCTGAGAGAAAGAGATGTACAGCTTTTCATGGAAAAGTTGTGCATTTTTATGACATGCAGTTGCAGGTGTGATTAGTGTGGGTGGGGGGCTCCATTTAGTAAAATGGCGTGATGATGATGCAGTGTCTGGAATCTGGTTGGGCAGTAGGACAGGCTTTAAGGAAGAGTGTAAGATTTCTACCTTTTAATTTTTTTTGTCCTATTGTGGCATATATGAATTCTTAAACATATGAATACATTTTCCATCCTTGGAAAGTACATTTTCCATCCTTAAAAATGTAGGTTTAGTTTCTGAAGTTGTTTTTTTATCTCCAGGAGGCTGCCTGCCCCTCCTTTTATTTAATTCGGAGTTCCTGGGACCAGCCTGGGGGATTCCTTCATTTTTACCCCTTAGGGTGTAGTGGGGAGTAGTCTATTGAATAAGAGTGTTTGGTGACCAAAATAAGTGGGAGAATCGTGTTTTGAAAAAAAGCTGTGGGGAGGTGACAAATTATTTTGAATGAGTGGTAGGGGGAAATGGTATGACCAATGGTGAACACTGGAGCAGGAAGCACTTAGGTGTCGTGGGAATTCCTGAGTCTATTTTATAAGAAAGGGTTTTTGTATCCCTTCTGAAAGTTCTGAATTTTTGAATTGTTGAGATCTTGAAGCTTTATTTAGACTTTTTTCCTGGTCTTATGTTCCTCATGCTCCTCCTTGCTATTACCTCCCCAAAAAGCAGTTTCTATTTAAATCACATACCTGATCTAGGCATTGTTTATCAGCCCCAGGGAGCAGAAGCAAATGAGGAATCACTGCTTTTCTTCAAGAGATCTTGGCCTTTCCGTATGTCTTTTGACTCTTACTCCTTTGGTCCATTCCTATTCTACTTCTTTCACCCCTTTTGTACTTTTATATGTCAGAAAACTCTGGAATTAATGGTCTTAGGTAGTGAGTGAGGGTTGATAAATAGGGACAGGTAAATTGTGAGCTGTTCTTACAACCATGGTTTGGGGCTTTTGTTTTTGTTTTTACGTTTCCTTCTCTCCACTGAAATCCCACACCAGTGTTTGGATTTATAACATGGCCTCCACCAATTTGTGGGTTTATTTGTTTGTTTGTTTGTTTTAACATCCCTTGAGAGAGAACAAATGATAATGGAGAGAACTGTTTAACAAGGTCCTTGTTTCTCTTGAAGCACATTAGCAAAACTTGTTTGTTTTTATGTGCACTTTTGTGCTGTTAGCCTAGTAGACTGTATTCTTATGGGTGTCATTGGTACCTGCAGAGAAATGACACCTTAGTCTCTTGGTTACAAGCCCTTCTCCCATCAGTCCTAGGTTACACCCTGCCTGGCCCTGCAGACATGTTGGTTTATGAGTGCTGCAACAGTGGGCATACTGAATGATTTACCCAGTGGACATAAAAGATCACATGAAGTAACTTCAAATAATTGGTTTGGATTGGCCAGTAGCCAGGAAGTGGCTTTCAGAGAGATACCCAAGGCTGAACGTTTTTTTTTTTTAAAAACTCTTTTCTGTAGAGGATGAAAAGGTAGAGTTTGCCTTCTTCAGGTATAGTCGTTCCAAATAGTTGTGTCCAAAAAAGCTGTTTTTTCCCACTCCCCTCTCCTGTCTCCACCCCCTCCCCCGTTAAAACAGAAATGGGGATTATTTCCTACTTCTTAATATATGTAAAATTTGTGCAAAATATCTTCTATGAAAATGATTTGTAAACTGTAGACTTACTACCTGGGAGTTGTCTTGAGATGTAAAATCCTATTCTTTGAGTTGTGGGGTTGTTTGTTTGTTTTCTAAAAAAAAGAAGTTAAAAAAAAAGTTAAAAAAAAAAACAAAAAACCCAAAACCCCAAACACAAAAGGTAGCCATCTTGCTTGTTGTCTCCCTTTAAGATATTTTGATTCACTTCTGCTTGATTTAAATGTTATGTTTGTTGAGTAGTGGGATTTTTTTTATTTTTTCAAGTTTCACTAGGTTTCTTGAATCTGTGGATTGGTGCTCTTGTCCCAATTCTTTCTTCTCTGCCTGGGATTCTAATCAAATGTATTTTAGATCTTCTTAGTCATTCGCATCTCATTCTAATATCTGCATTTTCTTTTTTATTCTTTATCTTTTGAATTATTATTTCTCTTGAACCATTTCCCATTTTTTTTCTCTATTCCATTTTGTCAGTCCTGCTGCCATTAGGTTTTAAATTTTAGCTATTGTAATTTCTAGAAGTTCTGTTTGGTTCCTTTAAAGATCTGTCATGTTAGGGGCACCTGGGTGGTGCAGTTGGTTAAGTGTCTGGTTCTTGGTTTTGGCTCAGGTCATGAACTCTGGGTCATGAGATTGAGCCCCAGGCTGGGCTTTCCACTGAGCGGGGAGTTTGTTTGAGATTCACTCTTTCTCTCCCTCTCCTCCTCCAATCCCTGTGTGCTTGCTCCTTCTCTGTCTCAAATAAATCTTTAAAGAAAAAATCTGTTAAGTGTATATATATATTTTTTGCAGTCAGTTTAAAAGCTGTTGTCATAAATGTAGATTGCTTTTTAATCTGTGTCTGATAATTCTAAGATTTAAAATTTGTGTGGTCCTTCTTGCTGTTATTTATGCTTGTTTTTCACTCCTGCTGTTTTGTTTCTTTGTGTGCCTGGTTATATTTAACGGATTATTGCCCTCATAGAGTTTCTTTTAGGGGGTTCCCAGAATGAGTGTGCTCTCCTCTGTTGGCTTCTGCCAGGCTTCTGGGGCTTGTACCTGTCAAGGACTTTTTTTTTTTTTTTTTTTAAGATTTTATTTATTTATTTGACACAGAGAGATCACAAGTAGGCAAAGAGGTAGATGGAGAGAGAGAGGGAAGCGGGCTCCCCGCTGAACAGAGAACCTGATGCGGGGCTCGATCCCAGGACCCTGAGACCATGACCTGAGCTGAAGGCAGAGGCTTAACCCACTGAGCCACCCAGGGGCCCCAAGGACTTTTTAAAAATTATATTTAGGATGTGGTGGCTTCCTGGCTCATCAAAACTCTGGGTGTGTGCCTGGAGTGGCTAACCTTCTGAAAGACTTTGTTTTTCCTACTTTTTTCTTTCCCTGACTTGTCCAGCGCTGAAACTGCCTGCTTTTCATTCTCCTGTGGTTGAGGGAGAGATGGAGGGTCCATTTTATTTCATTGGTTCCTTGAGGATGTCATCCTTTGGGGTCCCAGTTTAATGTAGGGAGGGTCTCCTGTAGGATCCAACATTAGGCAGGCTCTTATCCTTATCTTTTGTCACTTTAACCCTTGAGGCTGAGGATCTGAAGTACAAGTGGATGCCATTGGCTGATGCCTTCATGGCAAAACTGGCTTTGGTTCTCCTGGCCTTAGATTTCCCTCAGAAAGGGGCAGTTGCTCTTGTCTTGTCAGTTTTTTAATTCTTGCAAACTAATTTTTGTTTTATTTGTTATTTACTTTTATTTATTTGAGGGAGACCTCACATGTGTGTACGTGGGGCAAGGGACTGAGGAAGAGAGAGAATTTCTGGCAGACTCTGCACTGAGCATGGAGTCCAACTCAGTGCTTGATCTCACCGCCTCAAGATCATGACCTGATCTGAAATGAAGAGTCAGATGCTTAACTGACTGAGCCACCTCAGCGCCCCCTGTGAACTAATTTTTTAAAAATGGTTTATCCACCATTTTTCATTATTTTCACTAGAAAATGATCTAAATAACTTAATTAGAAACTGCCTGATGGCTATGTCTGGAACCCAAGAGCCTGCATCTACTGCTGTTATGTTGGAGATGCAGCAAGCTTTGCCCCCCAACCCATCACCCTATTCTTTGCAGTCTCTGTCTAGACAGAGTACTGACTTGGATGGGTTCTAATTTTTTTTAAAAGGTTAAGGGGCGTGGGCATCTGGGTGGGTCAGTTGGTTAAGTGACTGCCTTTGGCTCGGTCATGATCCCAGAGTCCTGGGATCAAGCCCTGCATTGCGTTCCCTGCTCCCAGGTGCGTGGGCACCTGGGTGGCTCAGTTGGTTAAGTGACTGCCTTTTGGCTCAGGTCGCGAAACCAGGGTCCTGGGATGGAGCCCCGCATTGGGCTCCCTGCTCAGTGGAGATCCTGCCTCTCTCTCGCGTGCTCTTTCTGCTTGTGCGCTCTCACTCTCTCTGTCAAATAAATAAATAAAATCTTAAAGAAAAAAAAAAGGTTAAGGGGCTCTTGGATGGCTCAGTTGGTTGGGCAGCTGCCTTTTGCTTAGGTCATGATCCTGGGGTCATGGGATTGACCCCCATATCAGCTCTCTGCTCAGTGAAGCCTGCTTGTTCATCTCCCTCTGCCTGCTGCTCCCCCTGCTTATGTGCACGTGTGCTTTCTCTCTTTTTCTCTCTCTCTCTCTGTCAAATAGATAAACCTTAAAAGGTAGAATAGCTTCATAACTATTATTTATTTATTTGATGAATTATTGTATGCTCTGATTATAAATTTTTAGTCTTCTAGAGTTTCATTATATTTTCAGAGTATTTACCTTTTCTTCTTTTTCTTTGTTTTTTCAGTTGAAAAAACATAGTTTATATATTCCTGTTTATAAACACTTTACCAGGTACTGTGATGAGAGCTGGGAATATAATAACAAATTTTTGTATTTATGTTTGTATAGCAGAGGAGATAACACATATAAATCCTTATAGTACAGTACATAAGTAGTATAATACCACATGTTCAAGCACAGAAGAGGAAGTAGCTGCTACTGAGAAAATCTGGGGAGACTGTAGAGATAATGTGTTAGCTATATAGACATTTTCTAGTAGTAACAGAGGGTATGGAAGGGAATTTCAGATATGGGAAATAAAGTGTAAAGACATGGAGATAAAAGCCATGGCGTGCTATAGGGAGTGCATGTAGATTAATGGAATTGGAGGATGAAATATTTTGGGGGACGAAAATTAAAACCAGGAAAAGTTAAAGGCAGAGGTGGGGTAGAGACTTTGTTGATCCAAGGAGCCTGTGTAGTGGGGATGTGGAGGAGGTGAGTAGGGAGGGTGAGGAGGAATGGTTGGGGGGAGTATATATGTGTTGCTGGGGGTAGTTGTGAATTGGGCTCTGATTTTTTTTTTTTTTTAAGATTTTGTTTATTTATTTGACAGAGATCACAAGTAGGCAGAGAGGCAGGCAGAGAGAGAGGAGGAAGCAGGCTCCCTGCTGAGTAAAGAGCCCTATGCGGGGCTTGATCCCAGGACCCTGAGATCATGACCTGAGCTGAAGGCAGATGCTTTAACACACTGAGCCACCCAGATGCCCCTGGGCTCTGATCGTGAGAGTGAGCTGCCAAGATAGAGCGTGAGGAGGCAGAATGTGCCAAAGACTGTGAGACTGGTATTGAGGGATATGGATTTATCTGTCAGTCAGGGCAGTGGCAAGAAGGTGGATGTTACAATGCTGGCAAAGTTTGTGTTTGGAGGGTGTCTGTCCCAGGTTTAACACTGAAAGACTGGGGCCTCGAGAAACCCCTAAGTCCTGGGAAAACTGGGATGATTGGTCACTATAGTGAGGTGCCAGAAGGGCTGGATGAATTTGGGGCAGTTCATGGTGGAGAGCAGTCATCTGTAGCGGGGAGATACTTGGCCACAATAGAGGGAAAAGGGGGAAATGAGTTTATGTCCATTTACAATAGAGCTCTGTTGTCAGGAGGTGGCAGGGATAGGGGAGCATTTAGAAAGGGGTTGAGCATATGGGGGTTGGTTACTATCGGACAAAGTAGAAAATATTTTGGAATGTGTTCAGCAGAGGGACTATACAAATGAATGAGGTGGATAGATGGGGGTCAGAGCTTAATCAAATGAGAATAACTGTATAGGATCTCTGGTAGATCTCCAGAGGGGTCTATTTTTGGTGTACCCACTGAGAGTAAGGATGAGAAGACATAAATGAAAATAAATGAACAAAAGATTCTTTGATAGTTTTGGTATAAATTGTTTCAGTTCTGACTCCAGGTGTCTACCAGGCTTTTAGCCTCCTGATTGGAATAGAATAATGCATATACTTTTTTGTAGTTGACTTATTCACTGTGCCTTATTTCTCTAAGGTTCCATATTTTTATACTTAACTCATTGTCTTTTGTAGAGTATTTATATATTAGGTCTCAGCAATAGAGCAAAAAAATTTTTTTTAAAGATTTTATTTATTTATTTGACAGAGACACAGCGAGAGAGGGAACACAAGCAGGGGGAATGGGAGAGGGGGAAGCAGGCTTCCCGCCGAGCAGAGAGCCTGATGCGGGGCTTGATTCCACAACCCTGGGATCAGACGCTTAATGACTGAGCCACCCAGGCACCCCTAGAGCAGAGTTTTTAAATAAATTTTCTTAATATTGCTGTTTGAATGTTCAGTATCAACAATTAAACAGTATTTTGTTTATTCATTGTTTTTTGTATTTTGCTATGTTATTACCATTTTTCTAGGCCATATCAGCCTGGAAGTGACTCAGCCTATAAATTGGCCCCCGAGTCCTATTTCCCAGTTCAGGACTGGGTGTGTGTGTGTGTGTGTGTGTGTGTGTGTGTGTGTATCAGAGAGATAGAGATAGAAATTGACTGATTAATTGGGATTGGCTAATTGAAAGTGACTCTTTCTATCTTCTGTGCCCTTATGTGGCTTCCTAGGGTTCCTGCCTTTTAGGGGCATCAAGCTGTTCTCAGTAAATCTTAATGCTGTAGTTGCTGCCTGGCTGGGGTGTCTGGTTGGTGCAGTTGGTTCCAGCTCTTAGTTTTGGCTCAGGTCTGATCTCAGGTCAGTGAAATCTCAGGTTGGTGAGATCAAGCCCCACATCAGGTTCTGCACTCAGCATGGAGTCTGCTTGGATTCTCTTCCTCTCCCTCTGCCCTTCACTACTGTGGGCACATGCTCTTTGTCTCTCTCAAATAAATAAATCTTAAAAAAAAAAAATGGTGCCTGGCTACCCTGTGTAGTGCTGTTCTGTAAGCTTCAGCCAAAGCCAATGCCCTAACAGTGCCACTGGTGACTTGCAACGTAGTTTACTAATAGTTGTTTGAGCAGACAGTTTGAGGTGGATTCTGAAATTAGGTTCCAGGGATGGATCACCTTGTTGGCTCTCTTCCACTTTAGTGAGTGTGCTTTCTTTCATTCTGCCCATGTCTAACTTATGTAAGCAGGGCTAGGCATCAGGCCTTTCACTCTTTCATTGCATGCCGGAAACCAGGCTCTTTCCTCTTGTGGGTGGCTGCTGCTTTCAGATTTGTTAGTAGAGTCAACTTTTCTAAGTTTTGCTATGGTTAGGTAATACAGTTAATTTATAAGGTAGCATCTTACTTTTGTTTGTGTTATCTCTTGAGTTTGTGCCTGGCTCATAGAAGATGCTGAAAAATATTTGTGTGATGCGGTGGGATGGGGTGGAATGTATCCTGGCAGGTTGTAAGTTTCTGGTCCTATTGTGTCCAGCTCAGGAATTACTGCTGTTTTGATTTACTTAGGAGACTTTGAAGAATTCGTGTATAAATCACCCAGTTTTGCCGGGGGGGGGGGGCAGGGAGGGAGAAAGGTTTTCTTGTAGAAGAGAAGAAATGAGCATAAGTATAAGGAATTAATCTTTTTTCTCTAGTATAAATTTTAGTATATTAAAATGTGCCTATGCTATTTTAAAAAAAGGTAGTAATAAAGTAACCAGAGGATTGATTTTTACATTGATCAGCTTGGCAGAATTACTGAGATATCAACATACTAATTAGAATCTCAGGGTATTAAATTATTGTTTGCTTTCTAACTGAATGTTTTGAATGATTATAAATGACAAAGAATTTGTAAGTGACATAGCATGCTATCAATTCTGGTAAATTAATACAGCGACACAATGATAATTATTTCCTTTTATTTACTGTTTTCTCTGTTTCCTAAAAACTTACTGATTATTAACAATTTATTTTTCATTTTTTCCCCCCTATTATATGGCTCTCTTTTATACATTTAAATGCAGAAAGTATGTTTTAAGAGTTGGATTGTAGGGGTGCCTGGTTGGCTCAGTTGGAAGAGCATGCAACTTTTGATCTCAGGGTTGTAAGTTCAAGCCCGCATTGGGTGTAGAGACTGCTAAAACATAATAAACAAAATATAAAAAAAAGGAATTGGATTATAAATAGAAAACATGTTTTAGGCTAACTTTTATTTTAGGTTTTTGGTTATTTTATGTTCTGTTTATTTATTACTATATAACAACTACCCCCAAATCTAAAGTAATAATTCTAAAACCTAATAGCAAAACTTAAAATCAAAACCAAAATCTAAATCTAAAACAATAACCAGTTTATAATATTTCACAGTTTTGAGGGATGGGGATTCATACTGGGCTCCCCACAGGGCAGTTTTTCTGCCCACATGATATCATTTGGGCTTATTTGGTTGGCAGCTAGTTTGGTTGTAGGGATGTCCGAGGCAGCTTTACTCACATGCTCACTCAGTATTGAGGTGAGGACTTCTAGAAGGCTGGACTCTGCTGGCATCTCTTCATGTGATCCTGAAAGCAGGATATTAGACTTCTTTGGTGACCCAGGACTTCAAGAGAGCAAGGCAGAAGCTATCAGTCCTCTCAAAGATCAGGCATGGGACTGTCATGGCATCACTCATGCCATATTGTTAGTCAAAGCAGTCATAGTCCAGCCCAGATCAAAGGGAGGATGAACAGATCTCAGTTCTTAATGCTTAGAGCTTCATGGGAATGTCAAAGAATTTGCAGCCATTTTTAAACCCCGCAGTAAGATTAATTAATAGGTCACCGTGCATTTGAGAAACAAAGTGCCCTTTATAGATTTTAATACTTACTACCAATGTAGAACAATATTGATTAGAAATAGTGATAGCAATACTGGGCACCTGGGTGGCTCAGTTGGTTAAGCATCTGCCTTTGGCTCAGGTCATGATCTCAGGTTCCTGGGATCAAGCCCCAAATCAGGCTCCCTGCTCAGTGGGGAGTCTGCTTATCTCTCTCTTTCTGCTCTTCCCGCCAAGCTTGTGCTCTCTGTCCCTTTCTCTCAAATAAAAAAAAAAAAGGAAATAGTGATAGCAATATTAGAAACCAGGATGTTTGCCTTCGCTACTTGTTTTATCCACACATTTTTTATTTCATTGTAAAAGAAATGATTCCTAATTGTTTCATTGTACACTGGATTTTTTTTTTTAAAGATTTTATTTATTTATTTGACAGAGATCACAAGTAGGCGGAGAGGCAGGCAGAAAGAGAGAAGGGGAAGCAGGCTCTCTGCTGAGCAGGGAGCCTGATGCGGGGCTCAATCCCAGGACTTAGAGATCATGACCTGAGCCAAAGGCAGAGGCTTAACCCACTGAGCCACCCAGGTGCCCCTGTACACGGGATATATTAACCAATCTTTATTAATAATTGTATTAATATTGTTGGAATTGTTAACATGTCTTTTTACCTGCTTGTGCAGGTGTGTTTCATTTTTAATACTTTAAATCATTTATTTACATGTATTGATGTCATGCCCCTTTCCACAAAGGATTTGAGATGACTTGCAACAAGACACAGAGGACAAATATGTATCGAAGTAAAATATAAATAGCAGTGGATAATGAGGATCAAGAAAAACAGTTAATAAATGGCATCACCATCTGCCTAGTGGCTAAAACCTAAACCTAGGAATCTTTTTCTTTATCCTCTTCATCTATAATCTGTCCGTCTATGTTACTACAAAATATATTCCAAATCTGTCCACTTGTTTTTTCTACCAGTGCTTCTCTGGTTTGGGCCATCATCATCTTTTCCCTTAGTTCCCGTTCTTCCTCTCTGATCCCTTTTACCATTCCTTCTCTGTTCAGCACAAAAATGGTCTTAAAAAAATTACAGTGTAAATCAGATCTTGATTTTCCTGTGCTTAACATGTCTGTTTAATGACCAATTCTTAGTATAAAGTCTATCTCACCCTGGTCTGAGGGCTCTGTCTGCCTCTCAGCACCTCTCACACCATCCTGCCTGTCACTGCTCTCCATCGGCCTTCTTTCTGTTACTGCAACCTGCCAGTCCTTTTCCTCCCTGGAAAAAGGACCTATGAGGACCTTTGCACTAGCTCTTTCCTCTGGTTAAGATGCTCTTGCCACAGGTTTTGCATGGTTGACTTGTTTTCAGTCATGTTTCCATTTAAAATGCCATTTCTTCAGAGAGACTGATTGGCCATGCAACTGAAAGTATAAATCTGTCCATTCACAGCATGTGTTTTTGTTTTATTTTCATCTTAGATGGCTGCCTGATAATTTCTTGTTTATTGTGTATTGTGTATTTCATTAAAATGTAAGCTTCATGAAAGCAGTTTTGTTCTGTTTTGCTTGTTTGTAGCTGGATCCCATCTTCTGGAAATGGTGTTTGGTGTACGTAAGTTCTCAGTGTTTTTAGAAAGAATTCTACATAAAAAAACCAAACGTTAGAACTGGTAGTGGTATTTCCAGGATGTGATAGATTTATTTTAGAAAAGATGATTCTTTTCTAAAAAAAGAATGCCTAACTGGCTCAGTTGACCGGTAGAGCATGTGACTGACTCTTGATCTCAGGTCTGTGAGTTTGAGCCCCATGTTGGGGGTTATAGAGATTACTTACAAATGAAGGTTTAAAAAAACAAACAAACATTGTTTCTCTGGGACTTATTCTTTAGACTGGTAATATACATCAGAATCACTGATGGATCTTTAAGAAAAATACACACCTGGGCTTCATTCTGAGATTTAGGAGGCACCAGGAATCTAATTTTGGAAAGCTCCACTGCAAATCTGATGTACATCCTTGTTTAAGGACCAGGGTCTGAGAGAGAGAAAGCTATGTGGATGCAAATAGAAAACTTCTGGCCAAATATTTATAAATATTTGAATATTGTTGATGTGATGTTTATGGATAAAATCTCGGGGAAGCCTTATTTATATCTTTACTCTAGAGGCCATTGTAATAGACTAGTGATTCCAAAGTTGTGTGCTTAAGATCATTTGGGAGTGTGGGAAGGAAATAAATAATTCAACTCATGCAGTTTTAATCTCATTCTTTTTACATTTTGGAGTGGGGGGTAAGGCGTGTTATGAATACATAATACACAGTAATGTACGTAATTTATAAAAATACATGTAGAAGTATGTGCTCAGTATTTTATTGATCAAAATGTGGGATCCAAAGGGCATTAGAGATCACTCTGCCAGTCAGGTAGATTGCACAGTGGTAATAACAAATGATCCCTAAATCTCCGTGACTACTAAAAAGGTTTGTTTCTTGTTCATGCTCTGTGTCTCCTGTGGTCCATCTTCAGCCTTGCTCTGTCATATTGATGCTGTGACTGAGACTGATCGAGCCGCTTTTATCTGAAATTTCACTAGTTGCTATGGCAGAGGGAGGAGAGAACTGGGGAAAGCACATGCTTAAAAAGTTTTTGCTTGGGTGTGACACATGCCACTTAGATTTCACTGGCCAAAGCAAGTCACATGGCGACACATGAGTCTGCAGGTGGGGGATGTACAACTCTCTCTCAGGGAAGGAGTCTGCATAGAGTGAATAGCAATGCAGTCTACACAGCCAGCCTCGTACTTGTTTACTGTGTGGAACATTTGCCTCACCAGAGCTCTGTTTTAATCTCCTCTTAGGCGTGCCGGCAGAGCGAAATTGCTCTCCCAGTTCCTGGTTTAATGGAGAGTATGAAAAAGAAAAGGATACACAAAGCCCGAGTCCTTAATTCTGTTAGTAAGGCAGTATGTAAAACAGTATAATTATAACAGTATAATTATAAGATATAAAAATAAAGCTTTACACAAATTGTTAAAGCCCATTAATTTTTGCTTGACAAGAAGATATATACCATTATACAATATGCCACTTGAAACATAGAGGTACTGACTATAGGGATTGAGCTGTGGGGAACTGTGAATAGTGTTGGAAAGAGAAGAGCTTCAGAGATCAAATGTTCAGGGCCTTTGCTAATTGAAAATTAATCAGAGTGAAGTTTGAGCATCTCTAGAATAGTAATTTAAGTTACTCAGGAAATGTGATTCCATTTAGAACAGTTTGCTTATATACCTCTTTTCAGGAAGATGTTGAGAATACTCAAGGTTATTTTAGTTTTTTTTTTTTTTTTTTTTAAAGATTTTATTTATTTGACCGAAAGAGAACAAGTAGGCAGAGCTGCAGGCAGAGAGAGAGGGAGAAGCAGGCCCCCGGCTAAGCAGAGGGCGGTACGGGGTTCGATCCCAGGACTCTGGGATCATGACCAGAGCTGAAGGCAGTCGCTTAACCAACTGAGCCACCCAGGCACTCCAATTTAGGTATTTGAGATAATCAAGTCAGTAGCAGTTTATACTAATTAATAAAGTTTTTGTAAAATCATCTTGTATTTTCAGTGAGAATTTTCTTACTTTGGCCTCTTAAATTTTGGTTATAACTAAATTGATAAATGACGATTTAGAATGTGTGTGACAAATGGATGAACTTTTTTTTTTTTTTTTTAAGATTATATTTATTTATTTGACAGAGAGAGTTCACAAGTAGGTGGAGAGGCAGGCAGAGAGAGAAAGAGGAGGAAGCAGGCTCCCTGCTGAAAAGAGAGCCCAATGCGGGGCTTGATCCCAGGACCCTGAGATCATGACCTGAGCCGAAGGCAGAGGCTTAACCCACTGAGCCACCCAGGTGCCCCAATGGATGAACTTTTTAATTCACCAGGGAAAAACAGTATTTACTGAAAGGCTGTAACACAAGCAACGACATGAATTTTAGATAGAGTGTTGTGTGATTTGGAATGCACCGGGCTACTTTGGGTGAATGATTTAGAAACACATTGAATTCCTTAGAATTTTATTTGTTATTTCTAATCTAATCAAAACTAGGCAATTTTTTTCTATTTTTTGGGAAGGTACTTTTTTTTTTAATTAAAAATTTCTTTTAAGATTTTATTTATTTAGAGCATGTAGGAGCGTGAGCATGGAGAGGAGCAGAGAGGAGGGAGAGAAAGGGGAAAGATTCTCAAGCAGATTCCATGCTGAACTCAGGGCCCAAGGTAGGGTTCAGTCTCATGACCCTGGGATCATGACCTGAGCTGAAACCAAGAGTGAGACGCTTAATGGACTGTGCCACCCAGGCATCCCTGGGAAGTTCATTTCAGTGAAAGAACTAATTGCTATTTTTTTTTTTTAAGATTTTATTTATTTATTTGACAGAGACCGAGATCACAAGTAGGCAGAGAGGCAGGCAGAGAGAGAGGGGGAAGCAGGCTCCCTGCTGAGCAGAAAGCCCGATGTGGGGCTCGATCCCAGGACCCTGGAACCACGACCTGAGCCGAAGGCAGAGGCTTTAACCCACTGAACCACCCAGGCGCCCCTAATTGCTGTTTTTTTAAAGTAAGCCCTATACCCAGTATGGGGCTTGAACTCATGACCCCAAGATCAAAAGTAGCATGTTCTACCAGCTGAGCTAGCCAGGTGCCCTTTATTACATTCTTTAATATTCTAGTTTTTATTCAAAAACTTTTGAATGAAAAAAGGTTAGTCTTGACTCTGTTTCTAAGGCAAAAGACTATTTGGACAACAGAGTCAAGACTATATATAAAATTATAAGACAAGTAAAGTCTTATAATTTATTATGTTGTATGACCAGTAAGGTGATGTGTGCTTCCACTGCTTCCCTCATATTTACTAGACAAGCAGTTAATTGCTTATAAACACCTGTGGTATTGTTAATACAAATATTTGAGCTGAGTTTAGGGAAAGGGGAGATACTATATTACCCTGGAGAAGCATTAGCATTATATATTGATGTGGGATTTGTTTAGTTGGAACCCAAAAGAGTATTAGGAAAAGTGTCTGTATGTTCAAAGATGCGTATTTTTTTCTTTGTTGCTGTAATAAGTGATTATAAAAGGGCCCTGGTGGATTAACATACCTGAACTTCAGTTTTGTCAGCCAATTCAGTCAAAACTATTTGGGTAAAAAAGTATATGCAGTCAGTTATAATTACCTTCATTAATGGTGGGGAGAGTAGGCATGTATACTAGGATTTTATTTAAATTCATATAAGTGTTCATTAGGCAAATTCAAAGTCCATTTTTATATTTATCTTTTTATATTTCCAGGTAAATTGACTTAAAAAATAATGAAAACTTTCATGAAGACATTAAGATTTCTTCTCCTTTCATCATGTCTCCCTGATTAGTTTCTTTATCAGTTGCTGTGTGAGAATTACAGTTTGACTCTAAAACTGGTCTAAATTATAGGTACCTTTGCTCAGATTTTCTTTGTGGTATGTATCTGGTCGTGCATTTGAGTTTTTTTTTTTTTTTTAAAGATTTTATTTATTTGACAGAGATCACAAGTGGGCGGAGAGGCAAGCAGAGAGAGAGAGAGAGAGGAGGAAGCAGGCTCCCTGCAGAGGAGAGAGCCCGATGTGGGACTCGATCCCAGGACCCTGAGATCATGACCTGAGCTGAAGGCAGAGGCTTAACCACTGAGCCACCCAGGTGCCCCCCGTGCATTTGAGTTTTGAAGGATTTCCCTTATGATGTGCAAAGGAAAAGGTAGATAGTCAATTAAATAGAGAGATAGATGAAGAAAACAAATGCTGAAGCAGAATAATCTGGTGTTACCTCTTAGGAAAATATTTGCTGTTGCTAAGCCTCAACATAGAACACTGTAGAATGAGTGTTGATTATATATAATTTGTGCTGTGACACCCTTTAAAATTTTTACCTATAAGACTTATAGCATGACATCTAGTTGTATGATATTTTTAGTTTCTGTATTTTTATCCTGTTCATTACCAAAGAAGAATTGCAGTGAAAATTTTAATTGATAACTTCCTTTTGATGTTACATGTTTGCCTAACTCTCCTGCAGAGTATTATTTTGTTTATTTGGAGATTGCATGGTGTTGTGAACTTTAGTGTCAGTTTTTAATTGGAAATCCAATTTCATTTTTACTTCTATTACTTTGCAGTAAAATTAAGATAATATCTACCTGGTAGGGTTATTGGTATGATTAAATGAAATAGTATCAACTAGTGTAACTAGTAGACGGTAATGCTTGGGTCTCAACCTCCAATTGGCTTTTTAAATAATCTGGTGGACACACCTAGACTGCCTTTCTCTCTGCTGTATTTCTACTTTCATATAACACCTATGAGCAAATATTTTAAGCCATTACATGGTGGTGGGATAGCTGTCCACCAGCCTGTGATTCTATTTCAGTAGTAGTGCCATCATTCTTTTCATAGTACGATTTGTGCAATTATTTAACTATTTTGTAGGCTTTCTCTGCCTGTGCTCTTTAGAAACCAGCCACAGAAGGGCAGGAAGGGAGTGATGTTGGGTTGGATGGGTATGCTTTGGGACCAGCCTCACTTCAACCAGAGTGGTGTTGGTTTTTTTGTTTTTATTCCCCCTCCTGATTTCTGCAACATAATACCCTTCTAGGTAAGATTTCCTTTCAAGGAGGTTTTCAAAGTCTGCTGGATTTTTATCTTTCAGGGAAATAAACAGAGAAGCTTAACTAACGTTAGTAGTTAAGCAGCAATAGTGTTAGACTTAACAGATTTGGATAAATATAGAAATCATTAGGCATGCCTAAAGTGGTGATTCTGTAGTACCACTTTAATACTTAAGCTAGCCAATAATTTCTTTTTTAAAAAATCATTTATATATATATTTTAAAGATTTTATTTATTTATTTATTTTTTTGGTCAGAGAGAGAGAAAGAGAGAGAGCGAGCACAGGCAGGGGGAGTGGCAGGCAGAGGGAGAGGGAAAAGCAGCTTTTCCACTGAGCAGGGAGACCAATACAGCACTCGATCCCAGAATCCTGGGACCATGACCTGAGTTGAAGGCAGACCTTAACCAACTGAGCCAGCCAGCATCCCTAGCCAACAGTTTTTTAAATTTTGAAGTAAAAGAACAAAGTAAAAAGGATATGCAAAAAAGCAGTGAACATTTAGAAATTGGAATAAAAAAACACCATTAGAATAACATTCATGAAATACACAAGGAATAAATTTAATAAAGTATGTGCAAGTGTAAGGAAGAAAATAAAAATGATCTGTAGTCCTCCCCCTTTTGTTTTAAAGGATTTTGTTTATTTATTTATTTGACAGAGAGAGAGAGCGCGAGCGCACACAAGTAGGCAGAGCGGCAGGCAGATGGAGAGGGAGAGCAGGCTCTCTGCTGAGCAGGGCGCCCAATGAGGGGCTTGATCCCAGGACTTGGCCGAAGGCAGACGCTTGACCCACTGAGCCACCCGGGCATCCCGATCTGTAATCCCTTTATCCAGAGTTACACAGTTTTACTTAGGTCTAAACTTTTCTGCCACCCGTAAACTTATAACACAAACACAGACATGGAATCTCTTAAAGGTTTATTTTAATTTGTCCTCACCTAGTTGTATTAATTTACTTTTACCTAACAGTGTTCATGGATATATTTCTTTAACGGTAATCATAAGTATTCATAATTTTAAGAATTTTACTATTATATTTCATTACAACACAGTTCACTTTTGTTTACTTCTTTAAAATGTTTTAGGGCATGTGGATGGCTCAGTGGGTTAAAGCCTCTGCCTTCGGCTCAGGTCATGATCCCAGGGTCCTGGGATCGAGTCCCGCATCGGGCTCTCTGCTCAGCAGGGAGCCTGGTTCCCTTCCTCTCTCTCTGCCTGCCTCTCTGCCTACTTGTGATCTCTCTCTGTCAAATAAATAAATAAAATCTTAAAAAAAAACATAAAATGTTTTAAAAAGTAAGAAGTATAACACATATCCAGAAAATATGTCCAATAAAAACATGCAGTCTAGTGAATTATTATTAAGTCTGTCATCCAGAATAGCATTGCTGTTACTCTTCAGACTTCTTGTGCTCTTTCTCAGCCAATTGTCTTCTTTCTCCTAGAGGAAACCCCTGAAATCTGACTTTATGGTTAACACTTCCTTACCTTTTTCCCCTTGAGTTGACCACCTGAGTATTCATTCCTAAACAGTATAATTTTCCTTATTAAGACAAAACTTTATATAAATGGAACAATGAAGTATATTTTATTTTGTATCTGTATTTTGCTTAATATGTTTTTAAGACTTAACGCATATCAGGGGCGCCTGGATGGCTCAGTGGGTTAAAGCCTCTGCCTTCGGCTCAGGTCATGATCCCAGGGTCCTGGGATCGAGCCCCACGTCCGGCTCTCTGCTTGGCGGGGAGCCTACTTCCCCCTCTCTCTATGCCTGCCTCTCTGCCTACTTGTGATCTCTGTCTGTCAAATAAATAAATAAATAAATCTTAAAAAAAAGATTTACACATATGTGAAGTTGTTTATTTTTGTTGCTATACCATAGACTATACTACAGATGTACTATATTCTGCTTTCAACACAGTTTTGGGTTTTTAGTTTTGGCTGTTATGAATAATGTTGCTTCATGAGTATATGAATAATGCTTGTTCATGTTTCTTTGTATGCTTCTCTAGGGCAGTGGTCTGAGAATTGGAATATTCCCATCACTGGGGAACTTCTTAGAGATAGAATTTTTGGGACCTGCCCTAGAGATTATGAATCAGAAGCTCTAGGAGTGGAGTGAAGCCATTTTTATTTTACAAAGCCTTCTAGGTGATTATAATAGTACTTCTTAAAATCCATTGCTCTAGGGTAGGGCTCAGCAAAATTTGGGCCATGGGCCAGATTCTCTCTGCTGTCTGTTTTTGCATAATCTGTGAGTGAAGATTGATTTTTACCTTTTCAAGTAGTTGAAAAAAATTAAAAGAATAACATTTCTTATCAAAGGAAAATTCTGAAAAGAAATATAAGCTTCAGAGTTTGTAAATACAGTGTTACTTTAACACAGCTCTATCCATTGGTTTACAGGTGGCTCTTTTCTTGCCATAACGACAAACTACATACTTGGGGTGCTTGTGAAAGAGACTGTGGCTTGCAAAGCCTAAAATTTTAACTGGTGGGCTTTTTCTTGAAGAAGTTGGTTTGTCTCTTCACTAATGTATGTACTTGAGAAAAATTGCCGGGTTATGGGTATGTTTACCTTCAACTTATGAAGTAATGCCAGATTTTCTGAAATGTTTATACAAATTGGTGTTCCTGTCAGTATGAGAGTCCCATTGCTCTACACACTCATCTGTGTTGTCCAACTTACTTTTAGTTCTGGTGAGTATGTAATAGTATCTTCATTGTGTTATTTTGCTCCCAAAATTGTAATATGAAAAATTCCAAACATATGGGAAAGTTGAAAGAATCTTACAGTGAATATCCGGTACTCACTATCTAGGTTCTATAGTTTACCCTTTATTGTACTTGTTTTATCACTTACTTTCCATTACCATATTTATCCATTTCAGAGTAAGTCTCTTTCAAAATTGGTACAGTTCCCACCAGATACTACAGCCTGCATACCCTTAACTAGAGTTTAATGCTTGTTTGTTTGTTTGAATATAACCTCAAGCTTTTATTGTCTTCATAATATAACAAAGAATGAAGCTTAGAACTGGATCACTTGGCCCTTTCTCTTATCTCCTCCCAGTTCAGAATGCTAGCATCGCTTAATGGCATTCTCTTAGTACTGCAGTTGGGCTCAACACATTCAAGCCTCAGCACAGTCTTTGTAGTTAGCCTCTTTCTGGAAAATCTGCCCACTTTACCCACTCCGCTTCCTATCATAAAGCTGCTTTCCCTGGGCGTAAAAAGAATCTTTGCCTTTCTTGTCCTATGTCACTTTGTGAAGTTGGTGCTTACACAGTTCTTGCAGAAGGTGCAGCAGGTTTTAGGAATGTTTACCATGTTTGCAAGAGTGCTGCTGGCACAGAAAGAAAGCTAGAGTTCAATGTTTGTTAACAGTTCTCTTTTTATTTAAGGTAAAGCTTACGTACAATGAAAGGCACAACTCTTAAGTATACCATTCATGAATTTTGACAAATGCATAAGTGTGTGCAGCTCAAACTTGCCAAGATACAGAACATTGCTATCAACCCCGAGAGTCTCCTCATGCTCCAGAAAATCCCTGTTCCTGCTCTTCAAGAGGCAACCACTATTCAAATCTTTATTTATTTATTCATAAAAGATTTTATTTATTTATTTGACAGACAGAGATCACAAGTAGGCAGAGAGGCAGGCAGAGAGAGAGAGGAGGAAGCAGGCTCCCCACTGAGCAGAGAGCCTGATGCGGGGCTCGATCCCAGGACCCTGAGATCATGACCTGAGCCGAAGGCAGAGGCTTAACCCACTGAGCCACCCAGGCGCCCCTGTTTTTTTTTTTTTTTTATATTTTTCTTATTTAATTATTAGAGAGAGCATGAGAGGAGAGAGGTCAGCTGGAGAAGCAGACTCCCTGCCAGGCAGGGAGCCTGATGTGGGATTTGATCCAGGGACTCCAGGATCATGACTTGAGCTGAAGGCAGCCACCTAACCAACTAAGCCATCCAGGTGCCCCTCAGATCTTTTTTAAAAGTCATTTTCTTAAAAAGATTTTATTTATTTATGTGAGGGATTGAGAACAAGCAAGGGGAAAGGGCAGAGGGAGAGAGAGAGAGAGGCAGACTTTCCACTGAGCAGGAAGCCCAATGCAGGGCTTGATTCCAGGACTCCGAGACTGACTGTGACCCAAACTGAAGGCAGTTGGTCAACCAACTGAGCCACCCAAGAGCCCCAGCTACCATCATATTTGTCTTTTTTCTTTATACATATTAATATAGTTATTATCTATATATTTTGAGTCTTATTGTTAGTTATGAAGTGATGTTTTATTGTGAGCCTTGTTATAAAATACAATATGCTTGACATGGTATTTGAAGATGAGTTTTCAGGAATCCTTTGAGGCATACTGGAATGTGCTTTTCTTCATAGAAGATTTGAGTTTGCTTATGCCAGCTGTCTGGAGGTATTTGATTCAGGGACCACCTTAAAAGAAGTTCAAGGCTTGGGATTTCACTGATGACATTTGAGCAGGAGGATTTCTTGTTAGATACTCCACTCCATATATACAAACTCACTCAGAGCTTGAGTTTATATATATATAATCTGTGCTTTAAAGAAGATGCTTTTATTTACTAATTAAAAGATTTTATTTATTTGAGAGAGAGAGAGATTGAGAGCCATCATGAGCAGGGGGAGGGGCATAGGGAGAGGGAGTAGCAGGTTCTCTGTTGAGCAGGGACCTCTTTGCAGGGCTTGATCCCAGGACCCTGGAATCATAACCTGAACTGTAGGCCCAGCCACCCAGTTTCCTGAGTGGCTCCGACTGAGCCACCCAGTTTCCCCTAAAGAAGATGCTTTTAAAAATTTTCTCATTGTTGGGGAGCCTGGGTGGCTTAGTGGGTTGGCCCTCTGCCTTCGGCTCAGGTCATGATCCCAGCGTCCTGGGATCAGCCCCGCATCAGGCTCTCTGCTTAGCAGGGAGCCTGCTTCCCCGCCACCTTCTCTGTCTGCCTCTCTGCCTGCTTGTGATCTCTGTCAAATAAATAAATAAAATATTAAAAAAAATTTTTTTCTCATTGTTATTTCTTTGATTTTTTTGTGAGAGGTTGATCTGAGTAATATAGCTTGCTTTACTGAAACTTAAAGTTCTACTGAAATTTACTTACCTACATACCTGTTCTTGGACATTGGGTTTTTTTTTTCTCCTCTTATTGTAAATAGCATTCTGATGAAAAGAAATTGTTCCTGTGTATGTAT
Source organism: Lontra canadensis (assembly GCF_010015895.1). Lineage (NCBI taxonomy): Eukaryota > Metazoa > Chordata > Mammalia > Carnivora > Mustelidae > Lontra > Lontra canadensis. The sequence continues at coordinate 14,943,353 of NW_022631021.1, read as the reverse complement.
TTCTCCTGTTATTTACTTAGACTGATGTTGGAAGTGAAATTGTTAGGGCCTGCTCGTTTTAAATCTTTTTTGATATGTATTGTCAAAGTGCCCTCCACACACTGTATTTTCTAAATCTTTGAACTTTTTGCATTTTAATAGGTATAAACTAATACTACATTATTATTTTAATTTACTCTTCTCCCTATTCTTCACCCCCCCGCCTTTTTTTAAGAGAGAGGGCATGCTTGTGAGAGGGGAAGAGCAACAGGAGAGGGGGAGAGAGAGAGAGAATCTTAAGCAGGCTCGATGCTCAGCTCAAACCCAGTGGTGGGGCTCAATCTCAGGACCCTGAGATCATGACCTGAGCCAGAATCAATGATGGGATGCTTAACTGACTGAGCCACCCAAGCACCCCATCTTCCCCTTTCTAATGTTTACCATGATTATTCTGTCCCTATTAGAGCACTATTTACTGAGTGTGTGTGAGGAGGGTGTTGTGTCTGTGTGTCTAAGTGGAGAGGACATGAGCAGCTTTATCTTTTTATATAGGGACTACCAAGCATCACCCATGGATACCGAACTTTGAGATTAATGCCGTTACTGTATAGAACTTTTAGATTGTCTCACTTGTGATAGGAGTGAATGTATTTTGTATCATAAGTTGAGTGAACTGTAAATTGGTGACTAGAAGAATGGATTGCTGTAATCATTGATACTGTTCACCAGTAAATTTGGATTCTCTTCTTTCTGGGCAAGTAATAGAATTACTTCCCTGCTCCTTTGAGGATAGTATGCAAAAAAAATGATACGCTTTTGTCAATGAGATGTAAGTGGAATTGACCTACATAACTCTTAAGAAGAACCAGTTTGCCATTCTTGTTCATTCTGCTTATCATGCAGGATATTGGAGCCTCCCTCAGGCATCTGGTTGCTTGGTGAGAACCACTGATAGTGAAGCATTCCTGCTTCTGCCGCTGCCTCCCCACCATTCCTCCTGAACATGGAGAAAAGCAGGAAATACCATTTTTTGTTAAGCCACTGAAATTTATAAATTCTTTGTTATTGCACCATAACTTAGCCAATCCTAACTAACATAGATGGCTATAATAAAAGTGACCAGAAGGGGCACCTGGATGGCTCAGTCAAGTGTCTGCCTTTGGCTAGGTCATGATCCCAGGATCCTGGGATCGAGGCCCGCATTGGGCTCCCTGCTTGGCTTCTCCCTCTCCCACTCCCACTACTTGTGTTCCCTCACTCACTGTCTCTCTGTCAAATAAATAAATAAAATCTTAAAAAAAAAAGTGATCAGAAAAGCTACAAAGAAGAAAAGCTACAAAGCTTTTCTCTGATCATCTTGACAATTATAAAAGTGTAATTTTAATTTACTTTTATTGTTGTCACTTAAATGATTATTGTGTGTATTTTGCTTTTAGATTACTAGTACTTACATCCTCCTACTATCTTGGGGCTTATTGAGCATAACCTGGATGTTAAATGATCTAAGTATTCCCCTCAATATTTGTTTTATATTTTATCTTCATTTACAGATCTTTTTTTCTCTAGAATTTTGAAATTTTTATCTAGTCAGATCAATCTTTTTATTTTTTTTTTTTAAAGATTTTATTTATTTATTTGAAACAGAGAGAGAGAGATGACAAGTATGCAGAGAGGCAGGCATACAGAGAGAGAGGAGCAAGCAGGCTCCCCGCTGAGCAGAGAGCCCGATGCGGGCCTCGATCCCAGGACCCTGAGATCATGACCTGAGCCGAAGGCAGAGGCTTAACCCACTGAGCCACCCAGGCGCCCCAATCTTTTTATTTTTAAAGATGTAATCAGTCTGAGATAGTAGATCTACAGATATTTCTAGAAAAGCTGGTGTTTTAAATTTGAAATTGTTTTGTATGGCTAGAAAATTGAGAAATATGTTAAACCATTTTTAATTGCAAATAATGTATTGTAATAAATTAATACAACTGTTGAATTGGAATCATGTTCCCAGTTAGACTGTTATGCTCCCATAGACTATTTTTAGTCTATGTTAACCTGAGTTTTTTTTATTTTTTAAATTTTTATTTATTTATTTATTTTAAAAAAGATTTTATTTATTTATTTGATAGAGAGATACATAGCGAGAGAGGTAACACAAGCAGGGAGAGTGGGAGAGGGAGAAGCAGGCTTCCATGGAGCAGGGAGCCTGAGGCGGGGCTTGATCTTGGGATCATGACCTGAGCTGAAGGCAGCCATTTAACAACTGAGCCACGCAGGCACCCCTAACCTGAGTTTTTATTAAAATTACCTGTTGTAATACTTTCCGGGTTTTTTTGTTTGTTTGTCATATGTTCTCAGAAAATGGTGGAGTAGAAATTTTAATGTATATTGAATTTAAATTTTCTTTCATATTTTGGCTTTCTTAATTATAGTAATGAGTTATTACTCATATTAGGAATGATTTGAAGTACCAGGACTTTAAAATTTTATAAAAGTATTGAATCATTACTAGAATAGGAAAGTATTTTATTGAAACTGAATGTAGACTTTTAATTTTTTTTAAGAGCTTTAATTTTTTAAATTGTACAAAATATATTTCCTTTTAGATAAGTGATGAAGAGAAGAAGCTCCGAGAACCAGAGATTCTTGCTTCATCACCCAGTTTGAGTGGATCTAAGATAGACTGGGAGTCGGAGTCAGTTTATAAGGTATGTAAACTTTTAAAATACATCCTAAGTTTTATTAAATATATCCCATTGAGCTTTATATACATAGTTAATAAACCCAGTCGTATAGCCTCTGGTTACTGCTCCCTCTTCTTCTCTCTCTCCTGTGCAGAATTCATCTTCACCTCTGCTGAGGGTGTGCTGGGCTGTCCCACAGAGTCTACACACTGTCTAACCTTATTTGGTTAGACTAGACTCTGGTTAGGCTAGACTCTGACCCCACCAAAGCAGGCCATTCTCTTAAAGGAATACTCTTCTCAAAATACATAGGCTTCGACTCCCCATGCTGAGCTGCCCCTGCAGGGACACTCTTCACCCACTGGGCTTCAACACCTTGTTCTGGATCACTGCTCTGCGTGATAGCCTTTCCATCACTCTTGGGCTCTGATGCCATGCTTGGACCATTTTCCCCACCTAGACTCTTATTCCATTTGGGCCCTGGCATTTTCTGCCCTTTTGCTCTTCCCTGACAAACCTTCTTTAACAACTACTCAGGTTCTGGCATCTTGAAGTGGGCCATCTCTGCTGCCCTCTTTTCCTCAGCACAGATAATCTACTCTGCTTGAACCCATTGAATAGCTTTTGGATTGAATAATTCCAGAAGGGGAAGGGGTGGAGCTGAAATTAATTTTAAAAGTTTGATAGCTGCAACACCACAATTTCCTTTGAAAAGCATGTACTGATTATTGTCAGTGAGTGCCAGTAATTTAAAATCCTGCTTCCACATTAGCTCCCTATTTCGACTTCCCTGTTTCTACCATTTAGGCCATCATTCAGTCAGCTTTCCAAATGTAGACTATGGGAATCAATATTTATTCTTCCCACACCATGCATTTCCTATTACTCTCTCCTCACATCATTTTTTTGCTTCTCCTTGGGCATTTTTGTTTCCACTGTGACCACCTTAATAAGCTAGAATCATGGAATATTAGAGCTAAAGAACACCTAAGAGTCATTTATACCATCTCTCTCCCCTTCCTTGCTGAAATTTAGAAGCATTCATTAAATATATAGAAATCATAAGTCTGGTCAGTCACAGAGTCTGGACTAGAACTCTTGCTTCCAAACTATCCCCATCTCTTGCCTGGATCATTGAAATAAACCATCTAACCACCTCCTCCAGTATGTTCTGTGTAACTGTTGTTCGGTGCCGTGTCATACACATACCACCCTGCAGAACTGTTTGACTTTCCACGTGTGTCTGTCTTGTTTTCTCAATTAAGTGATGAACTTCTTTAGGACTGTGTTGTAGTCATAGATATGTTTTTTTAAAAAACATAATCTGTTTATTGGGTGGTTTTATTGGATATGTAGAAAAATCTTAGAGATGTATATATTATATATTTATATTTTTATATAAATATATTATTTATTTATTTATTTATTTGAGAGAGAGCGAGAGAGTGTGTGTGGGGGTGGGCAGAGGGAGAGAATCTTCAAGCGTACTGCCCCTGAGCACGGACCCCAACTCACCTCAGTCCCATGACCCATGAGATCATGATCTGAGCTGAAGCTAAGAGCTGGATGCTTAACCAAGTGAGCTCTTCAGGTGCCTCTTAGGCATATCGATTTATTTATTTTTTATTTTTCTTAAAGATTTTATTTATTTATTTGACAGAGAAAGAGATCACAGGCAGGCAGAGGGAGAGGGGGAAGCAGGCTCCCCGCTGAGCCAGACGAGGGGCTCAATCCCACGACCCTGAGACCATAACCTGAGCTGAAGGCAGAAGCTTAACCCACTGAGCCACCTAGGCGCCCCACGCATATAGATTTAACTCCTCTCTAAAACTTGGGTGACTAGGTAATTTGGGGATCATTTCTTTCACCTAATTTTTTACCACATTAAAAAAAAACTGTATTGGAGAGTAAGGATGATTTTCAGTTTACTCATACTGTGTTCTCATATCATAAAATTTTAGGGTAGTTCTCAGGATTTAAAAAAAATGCAAATGGAGTATTGTGTTTTAAATGATATTTATTGGTAAGTACTTGAGTAGCGGCACTGAGCAGTTTTTATTTTCATTTCTTGGTGTTGAGATTAACTTTTCTAATGTATTTTTCTAGTGAAATAATGGAAACAGATGAAGAAATTTAGAATTATTAGTAATTTTTGTTATCGAACATATTGTATATACATAATTGATACAGAGTAAAATTGTGGAATATGTCATATGAGGGGAATGCAACATGCTTAGTGGGCTTGACTTGAGTGTTTAAAATCCTAAAGATTATAATTTGTAAATTCATGAGTTAAGAATAAAAATAATGCATTCTAACTTGGCTTATTATTTTTCAAAGCATATACTCTGAAATGAGCACATTTTTGGACTGTCATTTCTTACTAATATTTGTCATTTAGTTTTAAGGATTATATATTGGTTTTTTGTTTGTTTATTTTTGATCTGCTGGGACAAGTTAATTTCTTACAGGAAGAATTTTGTTTAGATTTAGTACTTAGGAAGATTTAGGGAGATTTCATGACACGTACTGACTTATTTTCCCTGTTTCACTATGAATTCAGATCCCTTTTGCTGATGCTCTGGATTTATTCCGAGGAAGGAAAGTCTATTTGGAAAGTGGCTTCGCTTATGTACCACTTAAAGACATTGTGGCAATTGTCCTGAATGAGTTCAGAGCCAAACTCTCCAAGGCTTTGGCAGTAAGTGTTTCACTTTATTTCTGTATTTACCTTATTTCTGCATAGTCACATTTTCAATTATATGCTTTTGGTAGTTTTGTTCTGTACTTTTTAAGAAATAGTTTTTATAATGATACTTTAATTGCTTATGATGTCATACTGGTAATTCTAGAACCCCTAGGTTTTTATTTGTTACTGCCCATGGTTAGTTTTCTTAGTTATCTTTCTTATAGTAATACTAATAGTGAGCTGATGAATTTTGTGAGAGGCTTCTGTGGATTGTGTCTTCAAGGTTGTGCCTTTTTTCCTTAGAGATGGATTTCTTATGAGGCCCTTCACAGTTGTCGTTGCCTATGGTGTATATGGTCCCTAGATTTCTGTTCTGAATTGGTATTTTGTATCTGTAGAGGGCGATATAGAAGAAAACCTTTATAAAAATGTTGATACGCTACTGCTGCAATAAACAACCTATTGCTAAGTGAAAGTGGTAGTAGCTGTTTGAATAAATAATATGATCAGGGATGCCTGGGTGGCTCAGTTGGTTAAGAGTCTGCCTTCAGCTCAGGTCATGATCCCAGCGTCCTGAGATTGAGTCCCACGTGGGGCTTCTTGCTCGGCGGGGAGCTTCTTTCTCTCTCTGCCTGCTGCTCTCCGTGCCTACGTATTCTTTCTCTCTCTTTGTCAAATAAATAAGTAAAATCTTTAACAAAACAAAACAAAACATGTTGAGTGCTTTTCAGTGGGTTTGTTGAAAGAGTTACACTTCAGTGATAACATCTTAAAAATACATGTTTTGGTAGGGGACTTGAATACCCTACTTAACATCAATGAGTTGACCATCCAGACAGAAAATCAACAAGGAAACAGTGGCTTTGTTTGACACACTGAACCAGATGGATCTAAGAGATATATTCAGAACATTCCATCCCCAAACAGCTGAATACGCATTCTTTTCAAGCGCACATGGGACATTCTTCAGAATAGATCACATGGTAGGCCACAAAACAAGTTTCAACAAATTCCAAAAGATTGAAATCATATCATGCATCTTTGGCGACTTCAACAGTATGAAACTAGTAATCAAGTCACAAGAAAACTTTGGAAAGAACACAAATATATGGAGGTTAAATAACACATTGCTAAATGATGAATGGGCCAATCAAGAAGTCAAAGAGGAAATTAAAAGATACTTGGAAACAAATGAAAATACAATGACAAAATTTTGGAGATGCAGCAAAAGCGGTTCTAAGATGGAGGATAATAGCAGTATAGGCCTACCTTAAGAAGCAAGGAAAATTACAAATTAACAACCGAACCTTACAGCTAAAGAAACTGGAAAAAGAACCAAAGCTTGGAGCCAGTAGAAGGAAGGAAATAATAAAGATTATAGTAGAAATAAATGAAATAGAGACTGAAGAAAAAATAGAATAGATCAATGGAGTCAAGAGTTGGTTCTCTGAAGAGATCAACAAAGTTGATAAACCTTTAGCCAGACTCTTCAAAAAAAAAAAGAAAAAGGACTCCTATAAACATCAGAAATCAAAGAGGAGAAATAACTGCTGATACCACAGAAATATAAAGGATTATAAAAGAATGTTATGGAAAATTATATGCCAGGCAATTGGATAACCAAGAAGAAATGAGTAAATTCCTAGAAATATTTTAAGCTTCCAAAACTGAATCAGTAATAAAAAGAAAATTTGAACAGACTGATTAGTAGCAATGAAATTGAATTAGTAATTAAAACCTTCCAACAAACAAAAGTCCAGGATTAGATGGCTTCAAGGCAAATTCTACCGAATATTTAAAGAAGAGTTAGTACTCTTTTCAGACTATTCCAAAAAACGGGAGCAGAGAGAAAGCTTCCAGATTCATTCTGTAAGTCAGCATTACCCTAATACTAAAAGGTACTACAAAAAAGAACTATAGGCCAGTATCTGATGAACACAGTTGTAAAAATCTTCAACAAAGTATTAACAAACTAAATTCAACAATCCATTAAAGTGGGATTTCTTCCAGGGATGCAAGGGTGGTTCAAATTGATCAGTATTATAAATCTCATCAACAAGGAGGTAAAAGCCTTATGATCGTTTCAGTAAATGTGGAAAAAGCACTTGACAAAATACAACGTCCATTCATGATAAAACTCTGAACAAAATAGGTTTAGAGGGAATGTACCTCAACACAATAAAGGCCATATATGAAAGACCCACACACTAACATCATACTCCATGGTGAAAAACTGAGAGGTTTTTCCTTAAGATCAGGAATGAGACAAGGATGTCCACTCTTCTGCCTTTATTTAATGCATTACTGGAAATCCTAGCCACAGTAGTCCTACAGGAAAAAAGAGGCAGAAGAGATCCAAATTGGTAAGGAAGAAGTCACTTTCACTATCTGCAGATGACCTAATATATATAGAACATCTGAAAGACTCCACTAAAAACTACTAGAATTGACAAATGAATTCAGTAAGGTCACAGATTATATAATTAATAATAGAAATTTTGCATTTCTTTTTTTTTTTTTTTTTTTAAGATTTTATTTATTTACTTCAGAGAGGTAGAGAGAATAAGCAGGAGTCAGCGGAGGAGGGATGGAGAAGCAGACTCCCCACTGACCAAGGAACCTGATGCAGGGCTCCATCCCAGGACACTGGGACCATGACCTGAGCCGAAGGCAGATGCTTAACGGACTGAGCCACCCAGGCACCCCAAAATCTTGTATTTCTATACACTGATAATGAAGTAGCAGGAAGAAATTAAGAAAACAATTCTGTTTATAATTATACAAAATGCTGATAGAGCTGAATTATACATATTTCGGTAACCCTAATCAGTAATAAAAATTATTTATACCAGAAAATATTACCCTTTTTAACTCCAAAGGAAAGGTTGGCCTGTACTTCTGACTGGAATCAGTATAGCTTAAAAGAGCCACATCACATAACCTTGAAGTTCTGAATCAAGTACCGAACGTGCAAATCTAATAGAATGCTTAGGAATAAACTTAAGCCAGGAAGTGAAAGACCTGTACTCTGAAAACTGTAAAACAGTGATGAAAGAAATTGAAGATGACACTAACAAAGGGAAAGATATTCCGTGTTCGTGGATTGAGAGAACCAATATTGTTAAAATGTCTGTTCTGCCCAAAGCAATCTACAGATTTAGTGCAATCCCTATCAAAATACCAACAGCATTTTTCAGAGAACTAGAACAAATAACTCCAAAATTTTTATGGAACCACAGAAGAGCCCAAATAGCCAAAACTGGTGGTATCACAATCTCAAATTTCAAAATAGACTGTAAAGCTGTAGTAATCAAAACAGTATGGTCCTGGCATAGAAATATAAAACAGATCAATTGAACAGTATGAGTCCAGAAATGAATTCATGCTTTGATGATCAATTAATCTACGACAAAGGAGGTAAGAATATACAATGGGAAAAAGTCTCTTCAACAATTGGTGTTGGGAAAACTGGACAGCTACATGCGAAAGAATGAAACCGGGCCACTTTCTTAGACTATAATAACTGAAAATGGATGAAGAACCTAAATGTGAGATGTGAAGCCATAGAAATCCTGGAAGAAAACATAGACATTTGTCTCTTGGACATCAGCTATAGGACTGTTTTGCTAGGTATGTTTCCTTTGTCAAGGGAAACAAAAGCAAAATTAAATTGTTGGGACTACATCAAAATAAAAAGTTTCTCCGCAGCAAAGGAAATATCAACAAAACTAAAAGAGCCTACTGAATGAGAAATGGTATTTGCAAGTGATGTATCTCATAAGGAGTTAATGTCCAAAGGTATTAACTTACTACAAGTCAACACCAAAAAAACAATCTGATAAAAAAAATGGACCAAGGGTCTGAATAGACATTTTTCCAAAGAAGACATAGAGATGGCCAAAAGACACATGAAAAGATGCTTAACATCACTCATCATCAGGGAAATGCAAATCAAAATGACAATGAGATATCACCTCACATTTGTCAGAATGGCTAAAATCACAAAAGCAAGAAATATATTGGCAAGGATGTGGAGAAGAAGGAACCCCTGTGCCCTGTTCATGGAAATTCAAGGTGGTGCAGTCACTGTGGAGAATGGTATGGAGGTTCCTCAAAAAATTAAAAATAGAACTATCATATGACCTAGCAATTCCACTACTGGCTATTTACACAAAGAATATGAAAGTATTAATGCAAAAAGATATATGTACCCATATATTTATTGCAGTATTACTTATAATAGCCAAAATATGGAAGTAATCCAAGTGTCCATCAACAGATGAATGGATAAGAAGATATGCACACACACACATCCACAAGAAAATTACTCACCTATAAAGAATGAAATCTTGTCATTTGCAACAACATAGATGGATCTAGAGGGTATAATGCTAAGTGAAATAAGTCAGAGAAAGACATACCATATGATTTCACTCATGTGGAATTTAAGAAATAAAGAAAAAAAGAGACAAGAAGACTTTTAAATACAGAGAACAAATTGATGGTTCCTAGATGGGAGGCTGGCAGGGGATGGGTGAAATAGGTGAAGAAGATTGAGTGCACTTGTCCAGATGAGTAATGTATAGAATTGTTGAGTTGTTACATTGCACACCTGAAACTAATATGTATGTTAACTATACTTGAATAAAAATACATTTTGCAGTACCTTTGCCTTTTAAAATGAGTCTAGTTTTTTAAAATAACTTTGTGGTACTCCAAGCAAAAGAGAACTTCGAAGTTGTGATGTGGCTCTTTTTAGGCTATACTGATACCAGCAGAAGCATAGGCCAACCTTTTCTTTTGAGTTAAAATTTATAATATTTTCTCATTTAAATAATTTTTATTACTGACTGTCCAGGGTTACCTAAACATGTATAATTCAACTATTTCAGTATTTGGGAAGACTAAAATATTAACTAGTTTTATTAATAAGGCACTTTATGAAAGCACCAGTACAATAGGTATTTACTAACTATTAATATTCTTCCTCCTTCCCTAATTTTGTATTTTTTACTTTAAAAAAAATTCTCAGTAAAGTTAATGTTTTTATGTTTTAAGTTTTTAAAAGATTTTATTTGAGAGGAAGAGAGAGAGCATGCGTACACATACAAACAGAGGGAGAAGCAGGCTCCTCGCTGAGCAGGGAGCCCAATGCAGGACTCCATTCCAGGATCTGGGATCATGACCTGAGTTGAAGGCAGACGCTTAACCGACTGAGCCACCCAAGCACCCCAAAGTTAATGTTTTTAAATAGTTTCTTTAGTAGTTTGTGACTTACTTTGGACCATATCTACTTACGGATGAAGATAGTGTCTTTCACTACAGTAAATCTCTGTGGTAGACAGTGATGTTTGCCTACTAGTTGGCCATTCCTCTTGTTTTATTATTACTCGTTTTATTCACCCATTTTCTCTGCTGACATTTTGGATAGCACTTCTTTGTGTGAATCAGCTGTATACTTTTTAGGATATTGGGCATCCCTTGCTCTTATTTATTAAATGCCCTCCCAGGTCCCACGAAAAACAAAAATGTCATGATGCATTTCAAAAAGCTTCTAGAGTATTGGTACCACTCCTGTGCTGATTTTGGTCTTTTTCCTTCTCTTTTCCTAATTGTTAATCTGTGCACATAATATAATAATTGTGGCTGAAAAATGTGAGAAGTTGTTTGGGTGCCAGTAAAAATGAGCACATGCATATTTGCTCTTCAGTTTATCTTTCTAATAATCTATGTGCAAAGAAGGATATGTACAGTTTTCAGCAAACTTTATAAATTGGAGATTAAAGACAAACTTTTGTAAGTTCCTAAGTTAGTAACACTTTCATTTTTTCATCAAATTTCATTTAAGTTTTGTACCCTATTGGGAAAAATTCTTTTCTCTTTTTTCTCTCCTGCTCATTCTTTCCTCCCTCCAAAGTAACTTTAAAGGGGCGCCTGGGTGGCTCAGTGGCTTAAGCCTCTGCCTTCGGCTCAGGTCATGATCTCAGGGTCCTGGGATGGAGCCCTGCCATTGAGCTGACTGCTCAGTGGGGAGCCTGCTTCTGCTTCTCTCTCTGCCTGTCTCTCTGCCTGTTTGTGATCTCTGTCAAATAAATAAATAAAAAATCTTAAAAAAAAAAAAAAAAAGTGGTGCCTGGGTGGCTTAGTTGGTTAAGCACCTGATTCTTGATCTCAGCTTAGGTCTTCATCTCAGGGTTGTGAGTTCAAGTCCTGGATTGGGCTCCATGCTACTTAAAACAAAAACAAAGTAACTTTGAAAAAATTAATAATGTTTTACAATTTTGAAATACATACTTACAAAAAAGTTGCAAGTAAACAATAGCATTTTGCCATAGGCTTCTGAAAATAAGTTCCCAACCTGATGTCTCATTGCCCCAGTACTATAGGTTGTAATTTTTATATTGTTCCAATTTTAGTATATGTGCTGCTGAAGTGAGCATTTATAAACAAAGATATTCTCCTGTATAATGACAGTTCAACTTTGAGAATAAGCAAATTAGCATCAATACATGAGTACCATCTAATCCTCAGTTCTCATTCAAGTTTCACAGTTTCACAGTTGAATTATGTCCTTAATTTCAGAAGGATTCAATTTTGTATGAGATATGTTATGTTTTTTTAGTCTCCTTCAGTCTGGAGCAGATTCTTTGTTTCTGTTGGATTTTCATGACTTTTTTACTTCTGAATAAAATACGAAACTATGATGAAGTTATGCTCATTATGTGTTTTTTTTTTTTTTCTCTCAACAAAAATGTAAGTTCTGGGGCACCTGGGTGGCTCAGTGGGTTAGACCTCTGCCTTCGGCTCAGGTCATGATCTCAGGGTCCTGGGATCGAGCCCCGCATCGGGCTCTCTGCTCAGCAGGGTGCCTGCTTCCTCCTCTCTCTCTTCCTGCCTCTCTGCCTACTTGTGATCTCTGTCAAATAAATAAATAAAATCTTTAAAAAAAAAATGTAAGCTCTGTGAGAGTAGGGGCTCTTGTCTTAATTAAAATTTATTTGTTATTTAACGTCTAGCAAGTGCCCAGTAAAGTTTTATTGAGCTCTGATAGATTGTAATAGCTTCCACTTGTGTATAGTTTATTATTTGCTGCCTCACTGGACCTTTACCACAGTCCTCTGAGGTAGACAGGGACTACCGTCTGCATTATACAGTGAGGAAAATGTAGCTCCAAGAGGCTAAGTAATTGTTCCAGGGTTCTGTTGGCTAGTAATTGCTGGAGCTCTAAATTTCAGGTCTTCTAATTATAATTTTTAGAATCTTTTGATGAGAACTGGATCTTTATAAGGAGTTAGATTATTGAGGATTTAGATTTTTAAGAGCTGAGGAAGTACTAAAAATTATATTAGGATCCAGTTATAGAACAGGCAAAAAAGTTGAATTAGGAGCTGAGTTGCAATAAATCGATAACCAGTTAGGGAAAAGAATGAGGGAAAGATGCATTTATTTGCCTCACATAACAATTTTAGAAGCTTTGGCCAGTTATTTCAGTTAATGGTTGATTTATTTATTTATTTAAAAAATTTTATTTATTTATTTGTCAGAGAGAGGGCACAAGCACAGGGAGCAGCAGGCAGAGCAGGCAGAGGGAGAAGCAGGCTCCCCACTGAGTAGGGGGCCTAATGTGGGACTTGATCCCAGGACCCTGGGATTACGACCTGAGCTGAAGGCAGACGATTAATGGACTGAGCCACCCAGGCATCCCAATGGTTTATTTTTTTAAATAACTTTTTGTTCACCCACATATTGTTTTGGGTACTAGAGACACAGTACTTAAGATAGATGAGGTGTTTTTTTTTTTTTTTTTTTTAATCTTATATTGTAGTGGAGGTAGACAATTACCAAAGAAATAAATAATAACACTATTGTATCTAACATGAAGGAGCCAGCTGAACAAATACAGAGGAAAGTGTTTCAGACAGAAGAGAATCTTGGCATTTTTGCAGAATGTAGAAGGCCCGTGTGGCTGGAGTGTAGTGAGCCAGCAGAGGGTAGTACAAGATGGGCCTGCGAAGACTCGATACAGGACTTTGGATAAACCAGGGTCGAGAGTTTGATTTAACATAACTCATTAGAAAACCATTGGATGGTTTTGAATGTGGGAGTGATATGATCTGATTTATGTTTTAAATAGATTACTGTGGCTGCTGCTTGTAAAGCACTTTGAGGGGCAAGAAAGAATGGAAACATGAAAAGTAGTTGGGAAGTTTATTGCTGTCTAGATGGTGGCTTGAAATGGGTGATTGCATGAGGCTGACATGACAGACTGGGTGTGAGAGGAAAGAGGAAATAGATAATCATAATGATAGCTGGAACTGGATTTAATATTTGCCAGGTGCATTTCTAAATGCTTTAGATGAATTAGCATATTTAATCTTCATGGTAACTGTATCAGGTGGGTGTTGTCATTATTCAGAGGCTTATGACATCTCTGCACAAGTAGAGAGGAGCAGAGGCAATATTTGAATCCATGTGATCGGGACTTGGAGTCTCTATTCTGGACCACTGTGTTACACTGTCTAGACTTTTGGCCTAAATAACTGATTAGGGGGTGATGCCTTTTATCAAGATGGGGAGGCCTGTGAGAGAAGTACGTAGAATAAAACCAAGAGTTCTGTTTTGACTAGGTCAAGTGGGAGGTGCTTTATTAGTCATCCAATTGGAGATGGCAGCTATGAAGTTGGATTTAGAAGTTAGATTTCTGGGGAGGAGAAGGTGAGGCCATGAGATTCCATGAGATCACATAGGAGAGAGTGGCTCTTCGGTGGAGAACCAAGGAGGGCGCACATCTGAGCACGAGTTTCCATACAACCTTTACTCTGTGTCAGGAAGCAGTAGAATATGCTTTGTTTGTTTTGAAAAATGCGACAGCTTCTTAAATTGTAGCTGAATTTCCTTAAAGTAAATTATCTTTTTTCTGGCATAGTGTGATTAATTTCACTTTCTCTTTGTGAGATTCATCATTAGAAGGTGCTGGTACAAATTAAAAATACAGACTTTCAGAAAGTATTATTTACACACTTCTAATTTAGATATAGAAAGAAGGACTTTGATAAGTTCCCAAAGAAGTAATGGTAGGCAAAGAAGAAGCCCTTTCTCAGAGTCACAGCGAAAGGAAAGATTTTCTTTTTTTGAAAAGGGTTTCGTTTTCACATTTTTAGAATACTAGTTAAGTTTGTGGCTCACCATGTTTTGCTGCTTTGGAAAAATGTTCTTTATAAGCACTTGATCAAGTAATTTTTATTTCTAAAGAGCTTACGATCCTCTTAAATCTTTTATCCTCTTTTAAAAAGCTGTATTCAGTTTAGTTTCTTAAATTGTGGTTAAATAGAATTAATTTTCTTGAATGGTTACTTAATTTGTAATCACATTAATTTTCTTGAATGGTTACTTAATTTGTAATTACACAAGAATTTTTGTTTTGTCTAACTAGTTGATTTTCTTGGGTTTTAGATTGATTACTGTGTCTTTTCTAATATTTCTTCCTGATTATATAATGTCATTTTAAGGCAGTTACAATGAATCAATCAGTGCTGCAGCTAATGCTTCACCTGCACCTTTATTTAGTATCCGACACCGCCCATTTATTCTCTCATGGTACTGATCTGTAGGAAACAAAACGTTGCAGTTGAAAGCCATGAAACTAATGGAAAGAATCATTTTGCGGGAAGAAGTAAACATCCTCCTTCTATTTTGAGACGCACTAGTTGACTGAGGATGCTAACCTGAACTTGATTGTTACTTGGTTTGTGAGATAGTGGTTTATTCAACCTTATATAATGTCCAGCTTACAATTGTGTCCATTCAACAAGCATTTCTTTAACATGTTAGGTTTACAGTGTAGTGCCTAGGATAGGATGGGAGATGGGACATTTATGAGACGGGACTTTGACCCTCAAGATCCCTTTTTTTATCTAGTAGGGAGAGCTAAAATGTACAGGAAAGACTCAGTGACTAGGTTGAAATGGGCATTGTCCTGAGAGTTGTGTCACCTCAACTGAGAGAATTTTGAGAGTGGAGTTGACCTTGGCTTTAAGTGATTTGCTAGATGGAGAGATGAACATTTTGCAGAGAGTAGTAGAGCTAAATGATTGGGGTGCTGGAATGCCTAGGCTGTGTTTGGAGACTGGTTAGTGGTATGTTTGCTTGGATTTAATGTCTATGAAGAATAGTAGAAGATCAAATTTTAACAGTGGATATCACCAGGCTTATGAGTTTGAGTTTTAGTCTGTATGTTAGTGGTTTCCAGGCTTTTTGATTGTGCTCCCTTACTTAAAGTATCACACATCTTCAATGCACAGATGTAGACATTAGAAAGTAGTTTTAAAAGAGAAGAAAAAAGGGAATAGATAGTTAATTTCTTTCTCTATCTCAGTAGGTCATCTTGCATATATCTATTTTGGAAACCATTTTTTAAAAATTTAATTTTTTTTTTTTCAGTGTTCCAAGATTCATTGTTTATGCATCACACCCAGTGCTCCATGCAGTACGTGCCCTCTGTAATACCTGCCACTGGGCTCACCCATCCCTCCACCCTTTTCCCCTCCAAAACCCTTAGTTTGTTTCTCAGAGTCCACAGTCTCTCATGGTTCATCTCCCCCTCCGATTTCTCCCAATTCACTTTTCCTTTCCTTCTCCTAATGTCCTCCATGTTATTCCTTATGCTCCACAAGTAAGCAAAACCTTATGATAATTGACTTTTTCTGCTTGACTTATTTCACTCAGCATAATCTCCTCCAGTCCTATCCATGCTGATACAAAAGTATTCATCCTTTCTGATGGCTGAGTAATATTCCATTGTATATATGAACCCTATCTTCTTTATCCATTTGTCTGTTGAGGAGCATCTTGGCTCTTATTTTGGAAACCATTTTGAATAAAACTGCTTGTGTTAACATTGGATATGTGTTTTAGCAATAGGGATGTGAGACAGAGCTATTTGGGATAGAAAATGATTTTGGTATTGGGTGTGTTCAATTTCTTGGATTAATAGGACATTCTGGTAAATCTGGGTTAAAATTTAGAAAAATTCTTGGAGGTTAAGACACAGATTTGGGAACTAGTGGATGTAATTTCTAAGGAGTGAAGAATAAAAAGAGAAGAGGACCAAATACTGAACTATTTCGGGGTTGGATATGGGGATCAGTCAGGTGCAATGAGCTAGATACCACAAAAGAAGAAGTCAGTTTTGCCATCTTTCGCCGTATGTATTTTACTTTAGAAAATGAGGCTTTTGGCACCATTCACAGAATAGGATTCGGTAACAGTTATTTTCTTGTTTTAGTGAGATATTCTAGGTTTTTGATAGAAAGGTTTATTCATTGGGCACCTGGCTGGGAGTGGGTTAAACCTCTGCCTTCAGCTTGGGTCATAATCTCCTGGTCCTGGGATTGAGCCTTGCATTGGTCTCTCTGCTCAGCGGGGAGCCTGCTTCCCCCTTTCTCTCTGCCTGCCTCTGCCTGCCTCTCTGCCTACCTGTGATCTCTCTCTCTCCCTCGGTCACATAAATAAATAAAATCTAAAAAAAAAAAAAAAAAAAGGTTTATTCACTGAGAAAAATCACTAATGTACATAAAGTGCTTAAAAGTTTCAAAGTGCTAGTAATTTTTTAAGGTGTTCTTTTGAAGGGGTTCGTTTTTGTGAAGAAGAGTATTTTAAGGAGTTTCGATTTTACCATTTTTTCCCTATAATGCTTAGTATACCTTTGCATTTTGTGCTTATGGAAATTATTGGTGGCAAGAATTTTAATGAATCACTTATTTCAAGTTTTCTTGGCTTTTTAGTTGCCAGCAAATGTTAGTGGTACATATACATAGAATTTTTAGAGCCGGCAAGGATTTTAGAGTTGTGTGATAATCATTTGTGTGTTTTCTTGCCCTTATTTTTGGCAGCTAGAATGTAAACTCTAGGTTTATAGATATCAATGGACATGCTTGCTTGTCCTGTTCCATGTGGTAGTGCTTTAGTGCAATGCTTTCTTATTATGAGAGGCTCTCAGTAAATACCAGTAATGCCTCTTCATTTTGCCCATGAAAGCATAACCCCAGAAAATTTGAACGGTTTACCAGAATTCACTCAGCAGACCATTAACTGACTTAGCCACCCTAGGCACCGCTACATGTTTTTAAATGTAGGGTTTATCAGGGTAAAGATTGAGCCATATTCATCTTCTCCATGGTGGGGCTTGTGCTATATCCTGCTTAATTATCTCTGATGCCTAGCACAGTGCCTTGTGCAGAGTATGTGCTCAGGACCTTAGGAAGTACCTTGTGAGAACTGCATGTTTGCATTTTCTCCAGATTTGTTGAGAAAACTAAAGTGAAACGAGGATACACTTGAGTGTACTGTCTATAAAAGAGTAAAATCTTGATAATGGGTAAAGTGCAACTGTTTATGGCCTCAGAACACTTCCGAAGAACTAGTGCAGTTGTCTATAGTAGTTTAAACTGTTACTCTTTTGACAAGATGGGAATTTTATACTTTGTTTAGAAACTCTGATGATGCAACATAATCCAGGCTTAAACTCTAGCTACCTTGAGAATAGCAACTTCCTTCTTCATGACTGGACTAGCTCTTTATAGAGTAATTCTTAGGTTACTGTTTTTGTGGTCACCTTGTATCCTCTGTGCATCCTACCTACCCCCAGAAACAGAAAAGATCCCTTTTTATAAACACTTCTGTTCCTCAGATCATTTATCATATTTAAGATTTATAGTTAACCATTTTAAAGGAGTAGCCAAAATTGTCTTGAAAAACTTAGTACTTTATATGTCATTTATGGTTTATTTACTATTTTTTTTCACTAAGCTGCATTGCTTTTACTGATACCTGAGAGCACCAAAATACAGATTTTTGTCTGTTACTTGTGATGAGAAAATATCAGCAGATTCTGTTGCTAGGAAACAGCTGAATACTGAAATAGTTTTTTTGGGGGGGTGCTTGTAAATTCAAATCTTTGACAGTTCTGCTCTCTTAGAGCAAAAATTTATTCGGTCACTACAAAGAAAGATGCATCACCTGTTAGTTTTCCAATTTTTTATTATAAAGTATTTTTACTTTTTATTTAAGTTTTTATTTTAATTCCAGTTAGTTAATGTACAATGTTCTATTAGTTTAGTTTTCCAATTTAAAAATTTTGCACAGGGAAGCTAGGATTATGAAGAATATTTGAGAAATATCTAATATCTAATATCTAAAAATATTAGATGTTGAGAGTGTAATTTGTAACCACGACTGGACATTGAAAAATAATGATTAGACATTTTTGAATTTTAGTTTTTTTTTTTTTTAAGATTTTATTTATTTATTTGACAAACAGAGATCACAAGTAGGTAGAGGGGCAGGCAGAGAGAGAGGGGGAAGCAGGCTCCCTGCTGAGCAGAGAGCCTGATGCGGGGCTCGACCCTGGGATCATGACCTGAGCCGAAGGCAGAGGCTTTTTAACCCACTGAGCCATCCAGGCGCCCCTATAAACGTCCCTACTGAGCAGGGAGCCCGATGCAAGACTCGACCCCAGGACCATGACCCAAACCAGAGGCAGCCACTTAACGACTGAGCCACCCAGGCGCCCCTTGAATTTTAGTTTTTTTAAGGGTTTCTGATTCATCATTAATGAAAGAAAGAATGAGAATGGGAGGAAGATATATATAAACACACACACACACACACACACAGAGGACACAGAGGATTTAAACCAAAGAAAACTATTATATTAAGCCAACTTCGGGGTGCCTGGGTGGCTTAGTCGGTTAAGCATTTGCATTTGGCACACGTCATGATCCCAGGGTCCTGGGATTGAGCCCTCGAGGCAGAGTCCTGCCTTGGAGCCTTGGAGTCCGAGTCCAAGAGATTGAGCCTTGGAGTCCGAGTCCCGTAGTCCGAGTTGTCTGAGTTGTCCGAGTTGGCGTTGGGGAGTCAGAGTCGGTCTTTCTGCTCAGTGGGGAGCTTGCGTCTCCCTCTCCCTCTGCCTGCTGCTCCTCCCTTTGCCTGCATTCCCTCTCTCTGTCAAATAAATAAATAAATCTTAAAAAAAAAAGTTAAACCAGCTTTGTTTCATGGAAATAGGTTGGCCACATCCTATATTAAATTGCCCAGGTCTACTCTTTTACCTGTAACACTTAATATATGTGCCAGAGAAAAGAAATATTAAAAAGAAGTATTTGTTTATAATTAGGTTTGCTTTCCTTTATAACCAGCTGTCATTTAATTTTGTCATGGTTATATAATGTTGAGAAAAAGATTTTTATTCAGATTCAATTTAGCAAGTTTTCTTGAATATTCACTTTTGACCAGGCACAAACACTGGTGATAGGTGTGATTGAGCTTTCAGGGTGTTCAGAACATGTGAGAGGGAGCAGCAGTGAGAGGGAGATGTAAATGGTTCTCCTACACTGTGGTCAGTAAAAGCTTAAGTACAGAGTAGCACAGAAAAGAGAGTGATGAAGTCAGTGTGGAGATCCCAGAGAGGGCTTCAAAGAAGACAGCATCTTTGATCTGGGTTTCGCAGAGCTCTTCCTTAGCTACGAACAGTTCCCTGATCTTTTCTTTTTTGGCGAGTAGGGGTAGGGGATGGTGAATAAGATCACTGTTATTTGTCTTCATCTTTGAGTTCCCTCTTTGTTTCTTCCTTGTCTGTACCTGTGGCTGATAACAAGTCCTGGCATTTCTCCTCCTGCTCTCACTCCATTCAGGGAGGTGAGTACTGTTTGTATACCAGTTTTTGATTCTGTGCCTTCAAATTTCACTGCTTGTCTGTTTAATTGCACACATATATTTGAGGAACTTGTCAGAGAGTACAGAATCCATTTTCTGGTTTACATGCATTGTGAATCTTGTGCCTCAGAAATAAAAATCTTATTAAGGTTTTACATCTTTATCCAAGTGACACAGAACCTTCTGAACTCAAGTAGGCAGGGTATATACTAACATTGGGGTGGTGTGGGAAATATTATCTAGAATATTTAGGGGAGTAATGCACAAGTTCAAAACAAAAATAAAAAGAGCAAATGAAAATTATCCTAGACTTGTTTTATATTAGAAATAATCAAGGAATGATGGAATTGAGGGTAACTAAATGCACAGGTTTGGTTTCCCTTAAATTTTTAAGGAGACTTTAAGAGTAGGAGTAAATGTTTTATGAGCCCTCTTGCTGTTAAAAAAAAATGCTTTTTTAAAAAAAATCATTTTATGCTTTTAGGGTACATTTTAAAACATGGTATTAGCTTGGAAACCTATCATAGAGTTAGGAAACTTCAGTAATATGGAAATTTCGTGTTGAAGCTCTCATTTAAAGAAATTATGGCTGTTCTTTGTGAAACTACGATTTTGTCCATATACAAGATTATATTTTTTGAGTTGCAAAACAGTTAGGTGAACAATGTCGGTGAGCTTACTAAATTGAGGTATGAATGAGGTAATGATCTAGAAAATAGAGAACTGAAACTGAAGAAGATAGAGAAGATGGATTTCTTTCTCATAAATTTGAAAACAGAAGAGCAAGCAGGATTGCTAATCAGAATGTTATCTTCTATAACTGTTCCATAAAAAAATGCACAGTTATCACATTGACCATTAAAGCCTAAAATAATGGAAAGAAGATGAAATAATATTCAGTCTTTAGGAAAAAACAAACTAATACAGCTTTGGATTTTGACAGGGCAGCTGTAATCCCAAAGAAAGAGAATAAAAATTTGCATTTATAGTCTTTTCTTCCAAGTAGCTTAAAGCTTTGTAAGTACATTTTCATTAATCCTTCAGACTACTTTTGAGTTTTGTTTGAAATATTAAGAAGGAAATCATCTCTACTTCTTGAGGATGGCTAAAAAAATTGTGTACTGAAAGTCATAGAAATTACTTCTTTACCTTGATAGCGTCAATGTTTTATGTGTTTCTACTCTCATTTCTTCTTCTTTGTTTTTTTAAGATTTTATTTATTTATTTGACACAGAGAGATCACAAGTAGGTGGGGAGGCAGGCAGAGAGAGAGGGGGAAGCAGGCTCCCTGCTGAACAGAGAGCTCGTTTCGGGGCTCGATCCCAGGACCCTGGGATCATGACCTGAGCCAAAGGCAGAGGCTATAAGCCACTGAGCCACCCAGGTGCCCCTTTACTCTCATTTCTTAACACGGACTAAGGAACGTATTCCTCAGCAAGTATTTATCAGTTGCACCCCGTAGTTAAGCTTAAGGCGGTGTACATGTGCACGTGCTTGGATGCGTGCACACACACATACCCATGCTTTAAAACTGTATTTTCCCCTTCAGTTTCATGTGGTGCTGAATCATTCTTATGTCAAGGGCTTCTGAACTTGACGTATTTTAGCTAGAGAACTGGCCTGCTGGGCTATGGTGATTGTGGTAGTGGTGAAAGAGGCGAGTTTCTAATTTTTTTAAAGCACTTACTGTACACCAGACACCATTGCATTTGTTATATGCATTGCCGATTTAATCCTGTTAGTAATATTGTGAGGTGGTTCCTAGCATGGTTTTTGCAGATGCGGAAACTGAAGCTTTAAAAGGTTGACTAACTTAACCAAGATCCCAGTGCTAGTTAGCTGCTGAGCTAGAATTTCAGGCCTGTCCTAGTGAATCCATGGTTTCTCTGCTCATGATCTTTAAGAGTATCTTTCTCTTTGTGGGAGATGGCATGAGTAGGATTCTTTTTATTGTTTTCTTTTTGGATGAGTGTTGATGAGCATAAGTTTGTCAGTCAGCACCTTAGTACAGAGTAATGGTAGAAATGGAAATTTACCAGTTAGAAATATATTAAGCCAGTTAAATATCTTAAACTACTAACGTCAGAGTTATTTTTCTCACTCACCTTGAAATAGGTGTTTGTGCACCATACTGCAGTGGCTTAACAATGTCAAGGTGTTTCTTAAGTCCTCTTGAATCTACTTTTCCTCACAATTATTGTCTCTCAGTTGCAAGGACACGTGGCTTTGGTTTTCTTGTTTTGTTAGGAAGACCAGCTGCTTCTCTTCATCAGGGGAGCAAGAGGAGCAGATGTTTTTTCAGAATTGTTATACCTTATTATTCTTCCTTAGCAAATTCTTTTTATTTCTCCTTGGCCAGAACTATGTCTCATGGCCTTCTTTGGTTGGGAGGGCAAATATTTTTTTTTTCTTCAGCCACTTTTGATAGAGACAGGCAAAGAAAATAGGAATTGAGCTCGTGAGCCTTACATGTTTGCCTCAGGGTTGATCAGCTTTGCTGAATTTTGGTGAGATGGAACTAAATAATATTTCATGATGGCAAAATGATCACCACTATAAGTCTAGTCACTGTACTTGGTTACAGTTTTTTTTTTCTGTTAGGGTGAGAACTTTAAGCTCTACTCCCTTAGGGAAGGGGATGTTGTAAATGTGCCTGGTAGGATGAGCTGTATTCCACAGTAGATGGTACTACTAGAAGCTGATCGTATTGCTGATGACCAGCTGGAACATACCTTTATGTTTGGGTAAATGGGCTTGTGATCTTTAAGTTGTGAAGAAAGAAGAGGCTTTGGTAGAAAAGGAACTTGGAACTTATTTTTGAGAGAAACTGAATTGAGAGAAACTAAAATCAAGATTGTGTTGAATCCTTGTATGCCTTGTGTGTATCAGGGGCTCAGTAATAAACTGCTTGCCAGTCTTTTTTCCTGTTTTTAGTGGGTGTTTTTGAAACGAGCATGTAGGACTTATTTTTATTGTTTGAATCACTAAATCCAGATTTATTAGTCTCTTGAGTGATGGAGTAAGGGTAAGTCACACTTTCTGGTTACTCTTGGGAATGGATTGGCACTGATTCTGCTCTCACGTCCCAGGTCACCAAGTATGGGTGTAGAAGGTAGCAAGGGTAGGTAGAAAAACACCCTCTTTGCTTACCATTGTAAAGGAAAAGTCTGCAGAGAGTGGAGGATGTCACAGCAAATGCAAGGTTATTGTTTTCATTCACTCTATTGTGTTTGGGTTCCTGGCAGGTGACAAGGTAGTCCTTATCTGTATGTTACCGCTCACAAAAATAAGTTCCTTTCTTTATGATTCTTTTGTATTAGATTGTTGTGTTGAATGAGGTACCTTAATTCACTGTTGTTTTAGAATAGGCACTTCATGGTATCTTGTGTGTGTGTGTGTGTGTGTGTGTGTGTGTGTGTGTGCGCATACATGAGAGAGAGAGAGAGAATATGATGTTTTTTGTTTTTTATACCAGCTTAATCTTGGATGCAAAACCTTAGGTAGCTCTTCCTGATTGTTCAAAGCTATCTCAGTTAAACTCTGTATCTTGACTTCCACTTTCCCTGCCCATCCTACAACCTATCCACCCCATGTCTTATATGCCCTATTTTGATCTTATTGTCACTTTACATAGTCCATGAACTTTCTACTCCATGTCTTGTGTCTTTGCTTCGGTCATTCGTATTTTTTTGTTTTCTTTCTTTCTTTTTTCAAGATCTTATTTATTTACTTGACAGAGAGAGACACAGTAAGAGAAGGAACATAGGCAGGGGGAGTGGGAGAGGGAGAAGCAAGCTTCCTGCTGAGCAGGGAGCCCTATGCAGGGTTTGATCCCAGGACCCCGGGATCATGACCTGAGCCAAAGGCAGACGCTTAATGACCAAGCCACCCAGGAGCCCCTTTCTTAGGTATTTTTTTAATTATGGCAAAATACACGTGATACAATGTCTTAACCATTTTTAAGTGTACAATAGAGTGGTATTAAGTACATTCATGCTGTTATGCAGTCATTACTACCATCCATCTCCAGATCTCTCGTAATCTTGCAAAACTGAAACTGTACCCATTAAACAATAACTTCTCCTTATGCCCAACTCCCAGTCTCTGGCAACCACCATTCTATTTCCTGAGCCCCTCCCCCCATTCCCCCATCCCTCAGCCTCTGGTAACCACCACTCTACTCTCTGTCATTCGAATTTCACCAAAGATTGCACATAAAAGTAAGATTATTCAATATTTGCCTTTCTATTCCTGGCTTACTCATTTAGTATAATGCCTCAGGGGTCATCCATGTTGTTGCAAATGGCCAGATTCACTTTCTTTTTTTTAAGGCTGAATAATATTTCAGTGTGGGGGGTGTGTGTGTGTGTATGTGTATATACACACCCACCCACATTTTCTTTGTCAATTCATCTGTCAAGAGATGTTCATGTTGTTTCCCTGTCTTTGCTATTATGAATTATGCTGCAGTGAACATGGGAGTGCAGATGTATTTTCAGGATGGTGAGTTTATTTCTTTTTTATTTGAATGTGTCTTTTTTTTTTTTTCCCCCCTCCAAGTTTTTATTTAAATTCCAGTTAGTTGGGATATCTGGGTGGCTCAGTTGTTAAGTGTCTGCCTTTGGCTCAGGTCATGATCCCAGGGTCCTGGGATTCAGCCCTGCATTGGGCTCCCTGCTTAGCAGGGAGCCTGCTTCTCCCTCTCCTTCCTGTTCATTTTCTTTCTTGCTATCTCTATTGCTGTCTATCTCTTTCTCTCACATAAATAAAATCTTTAAAAAATAATAGTAAGTTCCAGTTAGTTAACATACAGTGTAATATTGGTTTCAGGTATAGAATTTAGTGATTCAGCACTTATATATAACACCTGGTGCTCATCACAGCAACTGCAGTCCTTAATGCCCATCACCTACTTAGCCCATCCCCTGCCCACCTCCTCTCCAGTAACCCTCAGTTTGTTCTCTATAGTTAAGAGTCTGTTTCTTCGTTTGCCAGACCTTCCCCCTGCCCCCACTGTGTTCATCTGTTTTGTTTCTTAAATTCCACATATGTGTGAACTCATATGATATTTGTCTTTCTCTGACTGATCTATTTTGCTTTGTGTAATACTTTCTAGCTCCATCCATATCATTGCAAATGGCGAGACATCATTCTTTTTTTTATGGCTGAGTAATATTCCATCACACACGCACGCGCACACACACACACACACACACACACACATCTTCTTTATCCATTCATCAGTTGATAGACATTTTGGCTTTTGTATTAGATTGTTGTGTTGAATGAGGTACCTTAATTCACTGTTGTTTTAGAATAGGCACTTCATAGTATCTTGTGTGTGTGTGTATGTGTGTGTGCACGCATGAGAGAGAGAGAGAGAGAATATGATGTTTTTTGTTTTTTATACCAGCTTAATCTTGGATGCAAAAACTTAGGTAGCTCTTCCTGATTGTTCAAAACTATCTCAGTTAAACTCTGTATCCTGACTCCATATTGTTTTCCAGAGTCTGCATTCCCACAACAGTGTGAGAAGGTTCCTCTTCCTGAATGTGTGTTTGAATAAACAGTACTTACACTATTTGTTTTCTTTATAAGATTTTTACAAGATAACTTCCAATATATTCTTTGGAAATGAACTTTTCTTGTTTTGGTTTCTTTTTTTAGTCATATGTTTAGTTGTATGTTTTTTCCTTTTTCTTGTATCGTCTTTTTTTACTTTCTCTTATAGTGATGAAACAAGGCAAGATGTGAAGAAGTGGGAAAGTGAGGTCGGGAAGAACTTATTAGTAAATAACACAGTTTTTAGTTGAGTAAAATGAAGTGTGTATGTTAATATAATTTAATGAAAATGATGTGAGAAATATAGGAAATATAGAAATACAGGAAAAATTGTTCACTGTGTTTAAGGAATTACTATAGGGCTTTGTATCCTCCCATATTTTATTTTGGGATTTTATTGCATTAATTTGTTTACATGTCCATCCTGTATCAGACTTTTCCATAATTACTTTATGTCCTTACTGTTTCCTAGTATAGTATTTAGTGTATAGGTGGTACTTGAAGAATATTTGTTGGCCTGAACTTTGTGTTTTCCTCAACTATTTCTTAAATATGCCTTGAAAGGATTTTAATAATACAATATAATATATATTAACATATCAAGAAAGTATATGTATCGTTGAGTATATAATTATATGAAAATTTATCTTAATAAGTATATCATTAATATTACTTAAAAGAAATATTAGGGGCACCTGGCTGATGTGGTCAATAGAACATGTGACTCTTGATCCTGGGGCTGTGAGTTTGAACCCCACACTGGGTGTAGAGATTACTTAAAAATAACATCTAAAAAAAAATCAATATAGTAAGACCTGCTCTGGTTGGGGTGCAGGGGTGGAGAGTTACCAAGTTACCAGTATTGCTTTATAATTTTAGGTGTGGCAAAGTAAAGTACACTCTTCAGTTAAGGTGGTGAGCAAGATGTGATTTTGCAGACAACATTGCATAATAAATACTATGAAAATAAGAATATGGGGTAAATTGAGAAATAGGAGATTTTATTGCACTTTTGTAAAGGTATAAAGAAAGAAGTAAAGTCATAGTTTATAAGCCACAATATATTTTAAATTGTTGATGATGTAATTCATCTTCATAATGGGAAACTTTACTTGGTTCTGATTTGCATGGGGGGTGAATGTCCAGTGAGAAAGGCTCCCATGTACTGATTTTGCAGCTGTAGAAACCCACGTAGGTTCTTTTTCTGTTTCCGGTGGTGAACTACAGTTGTATTTCTTATTCCTTGATCACAACTTTTCTTTTTTATTGTGTTTTTGTGGCCAAATAGGATTTATGTTTCCTCCAGTTCAAGTTGTAATTCTTTCATGTACCATTGCTAATAGTACATAATGTATGAGTGATTTTTTTTAAAAAAAACTATGAGTGGTGCTTGTTATTGGACTAGCCAACAATTTGAAATTTATTTTGCCTCCAGTAAGTTCTCAACATCTGAGAATACCATATATTTGAACTCATCATTTTATTTAGGAAAAAAATCAGTATTAAATATAAGATTTTAAGTATCTTTTAAAAATGATTATGGCACTTTTAAGGTTTCATATTATAGTGCCAGATAATTCAGCTACATTCTTGGTTGGTTGTTTATTATGTTATCGGAATATTTCAGCACATTTTAGACTTACTTCATAATTCAGTGTTGGACATTAATATATGGTTCAATGTATAAACACATACATTTACTACACTTGCCGATTTTATTTTTTAAACTTTTTCAGTCATGACTCTGCTAGTTTGTCATAATATTATGTTAAGAAAGATTAACAACTTCTGGGAAAATGGAACTAGGCAATAATAGGTAGTTTAATTAACTAATTAAAAGAGTTATTTATTTGAGAGAGAGAGAGAGTGAGCAAGCGCACACAGGGAGAGAGAGAAGCAGACTTGAGCAGGGAGCCTGATGTGTGGCTCATTCCCAGGACCCAGGGATCAAGACCTGAGCCAAAGGCAGACGCTTAACCAGCTGAGCTATCCAGGCACCCTAACAGGTAGTTTAGTTTAAAGTAGCTTAGATTGGTGCCTGGGTGGCTAAGTTGTTAAGCGTCTGCCTTCGGCTCAGGTCATGATCCCGGGATACTGGGTTCGAGCCCTGCATTGGGCTCCCTGTTCATCAGAGAGTCTGCTTCTCCCTCTCCCACTCCCCCTGTTTGTGTTCCCTCTCTGGCTGTCTCTCTCTGTCAAATAAATAAAATCTCAAAATAAATAAATAAATAAATGAAGTATCTTAGTCCTAGGGATGCCTGGGTGACTCAGAAGCAGCTCCCTTCAGCTGAGGTCATGATCCCAGGGTCCTTGAGTCCCAAATCGGGCTCCCTGCTCAGTGGGAGCCTGCCTCTCCCTCTGCCTGCCGCTCCCCCTGCTTTTGTGCTGTTTTTCTCTCTCTGACAAATAAATAAATATCATCTTTAAAAAAATTAAGTAGTTTAGGCCTATTGGACAAACTTTTTTTTTTTTTTAAAGATTTTATTTATTTATCAGAGAGCGAGCGAGAGCGAGCACATGCAGACAGAGTGGCAGGCAGAGACAGAGGGAGAAGCAGGCTCCCTGCTGAGCAAGGAACCCGATGTGGGACTCGATCCCAGGACGCTGGGATCATGACATGAGCCGAAGGCAGCCGCTTAACCAACTGAGCCACCCAGGCGTCCCTCTATTGGACAAACTTTATCTTGAGTTATGATAATGTCGATTATGTTAATATGTAATTTTTTACTAAAGAAATATCCAAATGTTGATTGTATTTTACTTTTGGTAGAGAACACTTTAAGAATTAGGAGAAATTTAAAAATATATATAGCCAGGACAGTTTCGGAGGGGGTTTTCTTTTCTCTCCCCCCACCCACCGCTTCCCCATCTCTTTTCATTAAACCAGGAGAAGGTGATCATGAAATTAAAAAAAAAAAAAAAAAAAAAGAGGAGAAATTTGAGTGTCATAGTTTAAATTATATAGCTTTGTTGCTTCTACTATAAGCTTTGTTAATAGAAAAGTGTACTGTCCTTTATATGCATTGCAGGCTATTTTCTCTTTCTGGGTCATCTTCTGAAATTGTTAAAACTCCTTTCCCCGTGTGTGTGTGTGTGTGTCCCTAAGGGAACAATGTCAGTTATCTTTTTTGCTCTTATTAGCCTGTTTGCTTTAACTGTGCTTGTATTTCTCTTTAAGGTCATCCTTGGCATCTGAGGCATTGAAACTGACATTTTGTTAAGAGATGTCTCACAGTGTGGCCTTTTTTTCAGCAGCTGGGCCCCAATTCACTTAAGAATCCCTCACTCCTGGTTTCACAGTCTTGTTTTTTAAGGATCAGATATACTTTTCCCATGACTATCAAACAGAATAGAAGCTATTTGAATTAAGAGTGTAGGTTATTTGACTTGTTAAAGTAGTGTACTCTTGGAGAATAACTATAGTGAAGACTAGAATTACATATGGCCATATTATATCTTGGGTTAGTAATAGATGAATGTTATTTTTTTTTTTTTAATGTTTATGAGCTCTGTTTTTCTTCTTTAATAGTTGTTTCTCTTGTTTCCTTTTTATGATTGAGACTGTGCTTTTTGTTGGTATTATGTTTGCATCTTTAAACCAGCTTTACTGAAGTATAAATTACATACATGAAATTCACCAATTTTAAATGTACAGTGGGATGACACATGTATGTGATTGTATCATCACAATCAAGATATGTAACATTTACATCACCTCCCAAATTTCCCCCAAATTTCCCCAAATTCCCAGTGAATCCCCTCCTCCCATGCCTGGCCCTGGGCAAACATTCATCTGCTTTCTATAATGATTTTTGTCTGGTTTTAGAATTTCATATCAGTTTAATCATACAGAATACAGCCTTCTGTGTTTGGCTTTTTTTTTTTTTTTTAATCTTAAAAACATAATGGTTTTTAATATTCACCTATCATTTCACATATCGGCAGTTTATTTTTTTTATTGCTGTGTAGTCCATTGCATGAATGCACCAGAGTTTGTTTATCTCATCCCCACTTGAGGGATATTTGACTGTTTGTGGTTTTTGGGTATAATGAATACTGTGAACATATGGATAAATACTTATGAGTGCTGTTGTGGAGCTTATGGTTAAGCAGGTTTAAGGTATGTTCAGTTTTATGAGAAACTTCTAAACTGTTTCG
Source organism: Lontra canadensis (assembly GCF_010015895.1). NCBI lineage: Eukaryota > Metazoa > Chordata > Mammalia > Carnivora > Mustelidae > Lontra > Lontra canadensis. The sequence goes on along the minus strand of NW_022631021.1, from coordinate 14,913,578 downwards.
AAGTACCTAGACTCCTTTGCATTCCTACCAGTAGCGTATGAGTCCCAGTTACTTTACAACCTTGGCAGAAGTTGATATTGTTAGAATTTTAAATTTCAGCCATTCTAGTGGTGCATGATGATATCTCATTGTTTTTTAAATTTAATAACTAATGATACTAACATCTTTTCAGTCTTTAAAATTTGTGATTCATATATCTTCATTGGTAAAATGTCTTGTTCATATTATTTTCCCATTTTAGAAATTGGGTTGTTTGTTTTGTTATTAGGTTTTTGAGTTCTTTATATAGTCTGCAGATAAGTTTTTATGTGTGTATGTGTGTATATCAACTATGTACATAGAGTTTTGTGTATACATAAGTATGTGTATATATAAGTATATATACACATATCCATATATATAAATGTGTGCATGTATATGTGCCTTTTGCAGATATTTTCTCCTGGTTTGGAGATGGCTTTTTATTGCTTTAATAATACCTTCTGAAGAACAAGTTACAAGTTTTGATGAAATCCCTTTTTTCAGTTTTTTCTTTAATGATTCATTTTTCCATCTAAGAAATATTTGCTTAACCTAAGGACACAGAATTTATCCTATATTATATTTTATGAATTTTATTGTTTTAGCTTTTACCTAGCTCTGTGATCCATTTTGAGTTAATTTTAAGGTATGGTATAAGGTAGAGGTCAGCTTTTACTTTTTTCCATATTGATTTCCAACACCACTAGTAATATTTTCTAGGTTAAATGACCTAATCTAGTTAGATGACCTTGAACTTTGGGGATCAAGAGATAGAAACTTCCAGTTATAAAATAAGGTACAGGGTGAAAAGCGCAGCAAAGGGAATATAGTCAATATCGTTGTAATAATGTTGTGTGTTCACTGATGGTGACTGTACTTACTATGGTGAGGAAAAAGTTTGTTTTGGCTCATCTAAGTTTTTCAATTTTCCTTATTGCTTATTGATCTCTGCAAAATAGTCTCCCAGAATTTTGATTGGGATTGCATCAAATCTGTAGATCAATTTAGAGAGAACTGATATCTTAATGGTATTGAGTCTTTTATTCCACAAACATGGTATATTCCTAATTTATTAAGGTCTTTAAAAATTTTTCTCAACAATGTTTTATAGTTTTCAGTATAGAGGTTTTTACGTATATTAGGTTATTTCTTAGTATTTTGTTTTTGTTGCTTTTAATAAATTGCATTATAATTTTTCATTGTCCTTTTTTGCCGAGTATAGAAATAGAATTGATTTTTAAACGTTTACTTTGCATCTTGCAGTTTTGCTAAACTCATTTATTAATTTTAGTAGACTCTTGGTAGGTTCTTTAGTATTTTCTACATGGATGCCTATATAATGTGTGAATAAGGACAGTTTTACTTCTTTGCTTCCAATTTGTATGCCCTGTATTTATTTTTCTTGCCTTTCACTCTGGCTATGACTTCTAGTACACTGTCAAATATAAGTGGTGAGAGTGGGCATCCTTGTATTATTCCTGATCTTAGGAGGAACACATTTAGTTTTACAGTATTATGTATGAGATTAGCTATAAATTTTTCATTGATATCCTTTTGTCAGGTTAAGAAAGCTTCCTTCTCTTCCCACTTTGCTGATTTTGGGGGATGGGGGTGTTTATGGGTGTTGAACTTTGTCTAATGGTGTGAACATTTATTCATTTTTTGAGATGATCATGTTGTTTTAAAATATTTGTTTAGTCTCTTAATGTGGTTGATTTTTTTAAAAAAACATTAAATCAATCGTGGATTCCTGGAATAAACTTACTGTGTCAAGTTGCTTTATTTTTTTTTAAATATATTGCTGAATTTTGTTTCATTGCTCATGAGAGATAATGGTCTGGCTTTTAAAAAATGTCTGATTTTGGTATCAGGTTAGTGCTGGCCTTATAAAATGAATTGGGAAATGTTTCCTTCTGTGCAGTTTATATAGCAGTGTAGCATAAAATATACAATTTAATCATTTTATATGTGGAATTATATAAGTTATCTTCAAATTTTTCTCTTTTCCCTTAAAATAGATCTTAACTAAGTTTGTGTTGTAAGCTGGTTTAATATTTTTATAATTAAAAATTAGTATTTTAACATTAAGTATTTTAAGAGCATAGGGAAAAACTCTGATTTAAAAAATATGCTAATAATCTTAGGACAGTAGGCCTTTTTGTAGAAAACTTGGAAAAATTTGGAGAGTGTAGGAATATATGACAATAGAAGATTTATATAGTTATATTCTGGGTAATAAGGTATTTAACATTTGGAATCCATTGTCTGAACATTATTTCATAAGCATTTTTCAAAATACAGCGTTTATTAACACCATTTCATTTAAAGATTTTATTTTTTTGACAGAGAGTGAGCACGCATGTACAAGTAGGCAGAACGGCAGGCAGAGGGAGAGGGCAGGCTCCTCACTGAGCAGAGACCCCAGCATGGAGCTTGATCCCAGGACTCTGGGATCAATTCATGAGCAGAAGGCAGATGCTTAACTGACTGAGCCACCCAGGCACTTCTATTTATTTATTTATTTTAAAAAAGATTTAATTTATTTATTTGAGAGAGAGACAGAGCATGAGCAGGGGGAGGTGGCAGAGGGAGTGGGTGAAGCAGACCTCCCGCTGAGCAGGGAGCCTGACATGGGGCTGGATCCCAGGACCCTGAGATCATGATCTGAACAGAAGGGAGATGTTTAACCAACTGAGCCTCCCAGGCACCCCTATTACCACGATTTAAAAAAAAAAAGATTTATTTATTTATTTGAGAGAATGAGCATGGTTGGGAGGCGCAGAAGGAGAGGGAGAGAGCTGATCCTCAAGCAGACCTCCCCTGCCCTGGGGCTCCATCCCAGACTCTGGGATCATGACCTAAGCTGAAATCCAAAGTTGGCTGCTTAGCCGCCCTGGTGCCCCTTACCACCATTTTTAATGATTTACATAATCTATCACATGAACTTAAAATTATTTTGTTGATACTGGAGTATTTCTAATTTTTTAATATAATTTAAATTTTTGATGTTAGCCTTTGTTTCTCTTGTAGCTTTTAATTTATTTTTTTCTTGTATCTTTTTTTAAATTTTTAAAGATTTTTATTTATTTATTTGACAGAGATCACAAGTAGGGGAAGAGGCAGGCAGAGAGAGATTGGAGGAAGCAGGTTCCCTGATGAGCAGAGAGTGAGATGTGGGCTCGGTCCGAGGACCCTGGGATCATGACCTGAGCCGAAGGCAGAGGCTTTAACCCACTGAGCCACCCAGGCGCCCCTTTTCTTGTATCTTTTTAAAGATGGAAATTAGATTGGGGTGCGTGGCTCAGTGGGTTAAAGCCTCTGCCTTTTGCTCAGGTCATGATCCCAGAGTTCTGGGATCGAGCCCTGCATCGGGCTCTCTGCTCCTTGGGGAGCCTGCTTCCTCCTCTCTCTGCCTGCCTCTCTGCCTACTTGTGATCTTTTCTGTCGAATGAATAGATAAAATCTTTGAGAAAAAAAAAAGATAGAAATTACATTATTGGGTCAAAAATCTATATTAAAGCTCTGGGTACATTTTATGGAACTGCTTCTTTTTATTTTAAAGATTTTATATATTTATTTTAGAGAGAGTAAGTGAGCAGGGCTGGGAGGGACAGAGATAAGGAGAGAGAAAGAATCTGAAATGACTCTATTCTGAGTGTGAGCCCGTTGCTGGGCTGATCACATGACCCTGAGATCATGACCTGAGTGAAACCAAGAGTCAGCTGCATAACTGACTGAGCCACTCAGGTGTCCCAGAACTGCTTTTCTGTAAACTACATCAGTCTGTACTTCCCCAGGTAATGTACAAGCATGTCTGGTTTTGTTCTTCAGTGATATGGGAGTTTACAGTTAAAAGTCTTAGTATGGTAAGCACAAGCAGTATCTTAAATTGCATTTAATTTCATTTTTTAATTATTTGGGAAATATTTTTAAAAATTTCTTGAAGACTTTTAGACTAGTCATTCAGAAGAGTTACACAATAGCAGAATTAAGGGGATATAAGTATATGGAAAGTAAGTTCTTGAAGTAAAAGAAGCAAACAGAAAAACAAATGCATAAAGCTATAGACTTTCTGTAACATAAGGAAAGGGGAAGGGAATTTAGTTTGTATTAAATGATCTTAACAGTTTACTGGGAAATGGATATAGAATAAGACAAGAGTCATGAATCTCATAGTCTGGTTTCTTCATAATATACCAACACTTAATAAAGTTTTAGACTCTCTTGGGGCGCCTGGGTGGCTCAGTGGGTTAAGTCTCTGCCTTCGGCTCAGGTCATGATCTCAGGGTCCTGGGATTGAGCCCTACATGGGGCTCTCTGCTCAGTGGGGAGCCTGCTTCCCCTCTTTCTCTGCCTGCCTCTCTGCCTGCTTATGATCTCTGTCTGTCAAATAAATAAATAAATAAATAAAATCTTCAAAAAAAATAAAGTTATAGACTCTCAATACTTATAAATTTGATTTTTATGGCTTGTGTCATTGATGAAAGTTTTTATGGAATAGCTACCTGTTATCTAAAATTAGGTGTCTAAAGCGCAGAGAAGGAGACCACATTCAGCCTTACAACTATGATACTGATCCACTCAAAAGTAGTAATTTGAAAAAAGTGAAAGAAAATAACAGTGAAACTGCGTTAAGATACAGGCAGAAAATTTGGTCTTTATACTAAATTTGATAAGACTATACAATTTAAGAACATGGATGACTAACAACTTAGAGGAGAATGAAGAAGAAAGACTAAGATTGAATTAATGTATGCTTTCGTGGATAAAAGAAAATATGAACTTTCAAATAAAAATTTGTGTATCTTTTTCATAGTAGATAATTTAACATAACTTTTTTCAACAAAACATCTGAGGCAGTTTACAAGCACGTTGATTGAAGGTAGTAAAAAAGGAAAAGAAAATTAGGACTAATGAACAAATTTTAAGTGTGAACGTGGATGCTATGGTTGGGCTTCATATTTAGTTTTAAGCTTCCTAGGAATAATGGCAAAAAGGAAAGCAATCATTCACATCAAAAGGAAGGGGCCGTATCAGTTTATGGTATCCAAGACTTAAGGACTATGCTGTGCCAGTTAAGCAGACATTTTTACTGATGGAGGATATATGATTTAATAGAAAACACAATAAATCATCAAAGTGGTAAAATCCTTCAGTATATTTCAGGCTCTGGTTAAACCCTATAGTAGACATACTTGGTTTGAACTCTTATGTATGTATTTTGGTAATTAGGTATTTATCCCTTCTCTGTAGCGTTCATTTTTTTTTTTTTAAGATTTTTTTTTATTTTTTATTTTATTTTATTTTTTAATTTGACAGATCACAAGTAGGCAGAGAGGCAGGCAGAGAGAGACAGGGGGAGGAGGCAGGCTCCCTGCTGAGCATAGAGCCCGATGCGGGACTCGATCCCAGGACCCTGAGATCATGACCTGAGCCTAAGGCAGAGGCTTTAACCACTGAGCCACCCAGGTGCCCCCTCTGTAGTGTTCATTGAGAAGCTCCTATACACTCAGCATTGTTGCCAGGGCTTTGAAAGGAAACAGATAAATTCAGTATCGTTCTTATATCATGAAAGCTTAAGTTGTAGACAGGAAGGCAAATGAACAACAGGAAACATTTTAGAAAATATTTAAATGTAAGCTTAAAGGTACTAGTATAAATATATTGCTTAGACTATGCAAGTTGCTTGATCTAGATTTAGAAATACTTAGTTAAGTGGGAAATAAGTTGTGGGATAGGAACAACTTCTTTTGGAGATCTGCTATGATAAAGGTGAGCTGCAGCTGGTTTTCATCCTTTTGAATTCAGGTAACATTGAAGTGGTAAATAAGAAGCCACTTTTCCTGCAAAGGATGGTCACAAATGATAACCATTTGAAGGACAAGAATATTCTTATTACATTGAGAAACATAGATTGAAAAAATAGATGGTTCTTTTCCATCTTTGAATTCTCAGTGCTTACCATGCTACTTTGCATATTATAAAGGTTTAATGAATGTTTATTGAATGAATGACTAAAAGGAAAAATGGAAGAGTGGTGCTCTATAGCAGTTTATAAGAGAAATAAAATATTAATCAAGTAAAAATAGAAAGTTCTTAAACCGTTTTAAAGAAAGAATTGGTTAATGAGAGCTCTTTTTCTTTTTTTTTTTGAGAGATGTTTAAAATTTTTCTAATATAGATTTGGTGACAACTTGTCAATATTTTTCTCGCATCTAGTTTATCTTCAGTATTTAAATGAAACTATACTACTTTTAGGAATTTGTATTACTTAAAAAATAATCCCGGGGCACCTGGGTGGCTCAGTGGGTTGAGCCTCTGCCTTCGGCTCAGGTCATGATCTCAGGGTCCTGGGATCGAGTTCCGCATCGGGCTCTCTGCTCTGCAGGGAGCCTGCTTCCTCCTCCTCTCTCTCTGCCTGCCTCTCTGCCTACTTGTGATCTCTGTCTGTCAAAAAAAAAAAAAAAAAAAAATCCCATATATGAAGTCATTTGTCACTAACCTGGTAAAGAAACGACAGATTTTAATAGCTGATTGTGGTAGATTGTGAGGAATTGCTTCTTAATTATCAAAGTTCTTTGATTACCTTATTTATTACCAGTTAGCTTGGTGGATTGTTAAATATTTGATAGTTCTGGCACCTAGCTTAGGTTTTTTAATTTTTACTTTTTAAAAGATTTTATTTATTTATTTAACCGAGAGAGAGAACGAAAGAGAGAGAAGCAGGCAGAAGGAGAGAAAAGAGCAGGCTCTCCGCTGAGCAGAGAACCAGACGTGAAGCTTGATCCCAGGCCCCTGAGATCATGACCTGAGCTGAAGGCAGACTCTTGACCGACTTAGCCACCCTGATGGCCCCCTAGCTTAGTTTTTAAGAAAGTATTTATGGAATGTGTGAACAAATGTTTTTAAAGTGCTTTCTTCATATGAGATGTGGAATAGAAGTGGTTTAAGGCAGGATTGTTGATACGAGTAGTTTATGTACTCTTCCTCGACAGGAACAAATAAAGAGATAACAATACAGGGAAACAAAAGTATCATTCAACAGCTTTGCCAATTTGGAGAAGAGAGATCTCTAATTTGTTAAAGATTGTGAAAGCAAACACTAGTTAATCTTTAAAACGAAGATAGAAATTCATTAATTTATTCAACCACTTTTTACTGGTTAAAGAAAGAAAAGGAACTATGTATTTCTCTTCTTTTGACAAGTATGTGTGCAGCCATCTAGATCCTTACTAATCTATTAGAACACCAAATTGTAAATCATTATTTTTACAGGAATTTAGCCTCATTGCAAATATGTGAGCACTTATGGCCAGAACGTTGCTACAAGGCAGCTCTGAGGAAGATTGTATTATAAAATAAATGCAAAAAAATGCTTCACCACAAAAGTAGAAGGTATTTACAAATAAGTAGAAGGTATTTACAAATAAGTAGAAGGTATTTACAAATAAGAAGGCATAAAAATGGCCATATGTAAATGCCACAATAACAAGATTGGCGGGGGGGGGGGGGAGATAGCTAGGCTGAAGACTACATTTAGGTTAGACAAAATGTAGGGGAAAAGTTAGGGAGGAAACTCAAGTAGGGAAAGTTTCCATTTGTCAAAAGGGGTTTTTAGAAAAGAAGCTTAGGGCTAAATTAAAAAGACAACAGATGAAATTAGAATGTTGGCTAAGGACTAAACTTGGAGATTATAATGGGATAAGTTTCGTGTTTCCTTACCATTATATTTTTATTCATTAAGTATTGCATGGTTGTTCCCCAGTTCAGTCTGTAAAGAGGAACTTAGGAAGTATTTTTCATGTTTTAATTTTGCCAGATCAGTCAGAAAAGAGATTAGTTACCTTGTCAAACTGGATTTTCTTTCATATTTCATAGTGGTGTGAAAGTGATGGGAATGATGAAACAGTTGTAGATTTCCTAATTTCTAGGAATGTACTTTAAGACATTGAGATTTAATTATTTTGGAACACATTTTCTGCAGTGCTTTCTGTATTTATACACAGTTTACTTTTTTGAGATGTTTAGCTTTCCAAAGAATTAAATATTTGACATTAATTTTATGTGCATGTGTAATTGTAGAGGTGTTGCAAAGGGGACTTTGGCAGTGGAGAGTTTTTTAGGACGCTGTTGCAATATTTAGATAAAAAGTTATGACAACCCAGAGTGAAAGGGTGACTGTGGGGATGAAAGGGGAAGAATGAGCGTGAGATGTGCACTTGGATCTTGGTGGCTGGTTCATGGGGAAGGGCTAGCCCAGGAGGATAGGATGGACAGAGTGTGGGGAGTTGCCAATCAAATCCTTGTGTTCAAAGGCTCTATAGAATTTAGACTTAATCTAGATTGGCTTTGGTGTCCAAGAGGTTTCACTTTGGTGTATGGGATACAGTTATGAGTGTCTTGTTACTGCCAATGCTTAAAGTCTTTGGTGACATTGATGTGGATTTTGGTGGTTTCCCTTGTGTGTAGGAGAAAATAGCTATGGCTGGATGATGGGTTGTTGGTCGAAAGGGAAGCTATAGTTTCCCAGACCTGGTGACTGGCAGTACTCAGGCAGGGATTTTGGGCTCTGCCAAGTGATGTGGGCCACAGGGTGGGCCCATTTTTAGTAAGTGCATTGGAGTATGCTCACCAAACTCTGATAGGATCTTGGATCTATTGTAGATCCATTGTAGACTTGGAGGCAAGGTAGGAAAGAGGAGTGGTATTTAGTAGTAGTTGCATTCATATTTAACCTTACCTCTGAATAGTCTTTTTTTTTTTTTTTAAATTTGGAAAATTTTCCCTGTATAATTTCCTCTGTATTGCTAATATAGGAGTCAGTTTTGCCAATATTAGAAGATAGCCTTCAAATCTTTATCCTCATTTATAGCCAGTTCATAGGCATATGACTTAGTCTTCACCAATTAGATTCCCCTCCCACAAGACTTGATTTGGAACTGAGGAAACAGATTGTTCTCAGAGCTTCCATTTTTGCTGAGGGAGGTGGTGGGTGGCAGCAGTGGCTTCTGAGTGAGGGCAAGGTTGATTTCTGGCAACAGGGTTGGTTCTTTAGTTCTGTGTGGGACAGTAGTGGTGGGGCCATTTTCTAATCAGTCCTGTTTTGTAGCATGGTTTGAACATTTTTCTGGAAGCTTAACTTTTAAGCACAGTTTTTTATCCTCCTGACAATTCTGAGATGCCCAGTAATCGCTTAATAAACTCCTTTTTTGTTGCTCAGCTGGTGTCTGCTTCTTGTGTGTTCACCCAAAAACCATAGCTGGTACTGGCTTGATTAGGAGTTAAGGCAGCAAATGAAGACAAGGTTTTGGATGCCTGTTAGGCTTAATCAGATTCCACCTAGTAATGGGTTGCAGCCGAGCGAGTGGGTGGTCAGCCAGCCAGTCAGTGCAGAGGTATGAGGATGGCTAGGGATTGACTTCAGATCCATGGGGACTTGTTTTAGATTATATTTTGGGGTGAATTGGAAGAGGAGTGGAAAATAACTGGGGTGATAACGGTCCCTTTGGATGTTGGAGGTATGAAATAATGGTTTCAGTTTTGGACATGGTTAGTTAGGGTTGTGAGTCCAAGGCCCACGTCGGGCCCTATGCTGAGTGTGGGGCCTACTTAAAAAAAGAAAAAGAAATACTCATTTTTGGACCTCTGTGCCATGTAATTGGAGTTAAGTATCTAACATTCAGAAAAAGGTTTGGAGGTAGAAATGGGTTACTCAGCTGACTCAAGGCTCCATTGGAACTGAATGAGAGTGCTAAGGGTAGCGACATGAAATGAGGAGGGAAGAGGATAGAGGACAGACTCTTGGGAATAGTTCATAATTATAGGGAAGATAGGGGAAAGAGAAAGTGAAGATACCTGAGAAAGTGTTTTGGAAGGATGGAAGAGAGCTGTGAGGGAGTATGCTATTTGAGAAGCTCAAAGAAGGCAGAGGGTTCCAAGGAGTGAATAGTTAGGACTCTCATCATACAGAGGAGAATACAGTCTGCGAAGAAGCCATTTATATTTTAACTTTCGAGAAAATCATGGAAAATAGAACTAAACCTTATACTAGCAGAGTGAAGGGCTGAGATAATATTTGGAATAAAAGAGGTTAAATGGAGATTCTAGTCACATTTTGTTAGATTTGGAATCTAAAACATAGAATAAATTCTGAAACCACAAGATAACCTATATCGTTTTCTTTAACAGATTTTTATCAGGCTAGTTGTTTAGTGTGTATTTTTTAGTAACTGCACTGATGTATCAAATTCTTTTGTTTTAATGAGGCAGCAACTGTCTGGTGTAGAAAACTTGGGGAAATATTTTGCCTTACAATTATAGTGTTCATTAAGCATTATTATGTAAGCTGTAAACAAATGTTTACAGATGTAAACAAATGTTTAGAGATGTAAATAAATGTTAGAGAACCTAAATGTTTGTGACATCTGTGTTTTTATGTGAATGTAAGAAGTTTTCTCTTATATGTATTACAGTGATCATTGTTAACAGTTTGACCTTGCTTTACATTTTTGCCAGACTATAAAGTGATAGGAATTATATTCTTTTATTCCAGCCCCGCGCAACCCCCCAACAGTGACTTCATTATTACTGAATGAGAAGTCGATTACTGTCCTTGGTTACAGCCTCTGCCACTCAAGATTTAAAAAAAAAAATTTTTGAAGTGCTGTCTTTGTATGTTTTCCTTTTCTTTATTTTAAGGAGCTGTCTCTATGTTTGATATTCTGATAGAATTATCTGCTCGAAATGAAAGTCTGTGCTCCTTGAATTCTGGCTTCAAAATAATTATCTGGAATAGATAGAAGATACTCGAGCAAGATGAAAGATGCAAAGATGCCATTCTTAATTTGTAAAGGTTTATTATCAACAAGACTGGGTCTTGTACCAGTCTTAAACATGTATCTTGCATTGTAATTTGAGCTACAATATTTCATCAAATATAAAGTTCAAATTCTAGAATCCATTTTTTAACCTTAATTTATATAGTCAAACAGAAGACATAAAATTCAAACTGTTTCTTTTCTTTTTTTTATGTTATGTTAGTCATCATTCAGTACGTCATTAGTTTTTGATGCAGTGTCTTCCAAGATTCATATTTACATATAGCACCCAGTGCTCCATGCAATACATGCCCTCCTTAATACCCATCATGGGGCCAACCCATCTCCCCACCCCCTTCTCCTCTAAAACCCTGTTTGTTTCTCAGAGTCTACAGTCTCTCATAGTTCGTCTCCATTTCCCCCCCTTCATTTTTTCCTTCCTTCTCCTAATGTCAAAATGTTTCTTAAAGATTTATTTATATCTTCTGTCATCATTTTTGTGCAGAGTGTTTTAAAACTAATTGAAGTTCACTTTCAATTTATGGAAGATGGTATGGATATTATTACATATGCTAGAATTTATAAGTTAACTTATAAGTTAAGAACAGTGGTCATCTAGTTTAGAGTCTATAAATTATTTCTGTATGCCAACAAAAGCTTAAAGTATCTTTCAGATATTGGGTTTATGACATAATCCCAAACAGCATACACATTAAATGTAATCTCATTTAATCCTAGTGGTAGAGAGTTACTTCTATCCCCATTCCCAAGATGAAGAAAATGAGGCTCAGTAAAGTTGATTCCACTTGGTGGAGGTCTGTTGAAGAATGGATGTATACTAGAGATTTTTGAATTCCTAGCTTGAAAATATCAAGTTCACGGGCGCCTGGGTGGCTCAGTGGGTTAAAGCCTCTGCCTTAGGCTCAGATCATGATCTCAGGTCCTGGGATTGAGTCCCACATTGGGCTCTCTGCTCAGCAGGGAGCCTGCTTCCTCCTCTCTCTCTGCCTGCCTCTCTGCCTATTTGTGATCTTTGTCGGTCAAATAAATAAATAAAATATTAAAAAAAGAAAATATCAAGTTCAGTTTTAATAAAGTATTTTGACAGAGATGCTTTTAAGATAATCCAGGTAGCCTGAAAATTAGTTTTTGTCTTCATTTTTTCCATTGGCTGTGTTGACTATGCTGATTAGTGAAATTTAGAATTTATTTAGAGAACAAATTGCTATACAAAAAGAACTTTACTTAACTTTATTTGAACTCCTATCAGAATTTCAGTGGCATTGATACCATTTACATTTTTTTCTTGATGGAATTTTTTTTTCCCTATTGAGTATGATAGTATACAAATGACAGTGTTTTATACTGATCAGGCTTTTTCTGTAGATACAGCAGAAGTCCATTTATATGGTGAAGATTATTTCAGAATAAATTGTCAAGCATGTCAGATGCTAAGAGCTAAGAAAGGTTGGAAAAACAGTATTTTGCAGGTGAATCTTTGGGATGCTCCATTTACTTGAAATTTTAAACAGTGAACTAAAAGACCATGTTGAGGCATGAATGTTTCAAAGTGATGATTAATGAGGAGCTGGTCACTTAGAATTCACTTCAGGTACTATGTTTCCAGTGTTAGGCCAAAGTAATTTCTTGTAACACAAATGGATGATTTTTATAATATACAAACACAAGGTTAGTAAAGTAAGCTAATAATTTAGGAACACAATAAAAGCCTGGTGTCCTTTGTTTTCTTTCACTTTGAAGTTGCTTGTTAGTGTATTAGAAAGCTTGTTTTCCTCTCTTTGCTAGTATTTGACCATGGTATTTTTCTCACAATTTATTTATTTATTTATTTATTTATTGTCTGAGAAGTTCTGGTTTTTAGGAGCTTATTTGAATATACTTTTAAGTGCTTTTATATAGTTCAGTTTTCCATTATTATTCAAATAACAATGTATATAAACTTCATTTTAGACCAGTGAGCTGAGAAGTGCTGCAGTCAACAATATATAAAATTATTCAGGATGAATCAGTCCATTGTTAATACAAAAGAAATCTAGAAGGCCCCAGTGCAAAATATGAGACAACACAAACTTTACCTTAGATCGTGTTGTCCTGAATGGTTTGAGGGATGGGAACTGTGACAGTTGGGAGTCACGTAAGTGTGGTGGATGAGGTTGTGGCAAAGTCAAGAAGCCTGGGGGCAGAAGAATTAGGATCTGGTAAGATGTCAGTAGTTACTAGGCAGTAGGATTTAAGTTAAAGACTTAGAGCCTTAAGATGTGGTCTCTGTCAAGTCCTCTTGATCTAATCATGGCAAAGTGGCGAGTTAAGCTTGGTATGGGCAAAACCAAGGGAAACTTCATGTTGCCTTAATAAACATCTCTGATCAATTTAATTCGGAGGTTTCCTGGTGGGTACAGCCCCCAAAGTGAGTCGTACTCACTGTGATTATTGGTGCAGTAACTGATCCCATGAGCCAGTGACTCATCCAGTTAGTGCAGAAGCTTAAGGGCTCGTATTTGAAGGTGGAGTTACACCTTTCAGCTGTATTTGGAACTCCTTCTATGTGCTGGGTGTTGCATGTGTGTGTGGCATATGTGTGGCTGTGTGTGCACCTCTGCATGTGTGTATCCCACAAGGTTTCAGTTGGATCAAAGCTTAGTCAGTTGTGTGTGTGTGGTTTTTTGTTTTTTTTTTTAGATTTTATTTATTTATTTGACATAGAGAGAGAGATCACAAGTAGGCAGAGAGGCAGGCAGAGAGAGAGAGGGGAAAGCAGACTCCCTGCTGAGCAGATAGCCCGATGTGGGGTGGGGCTCGATCCCAGGACCCTGAGATCATGTCCTGAGCTAAAGGCAGAGGCTTAACCCTCTGAGCCACCCAGGCGCCCCCAAAGTTCAATCAGTATTTGTCCAAGCTATGTTTTGAACACTTTAACACCTTATCTCTTAGGAGTGGCATTCTTTTTTTTTTTTTTTTTTAAAGATTTTGTTTATTTATTTGACAGAGAGCATGCAGTGCACATAAGCAGGGGGAGGCAGGCAAAGGGAGAGGGAGAAGTGGGCATCCTACTTAGCAGCGAGCATGATGCGGGTGGTGCTCCATCCCAGGACCCTGGGATCATGCCTGAGCTGAAGGCAGACACGTAACTGACTGAGCCACCCAGGTGCCCTGGTGTTCTTGCTTTTTGACTTCGGGTACACCAGAAATCTTTGTGAGGCTAGTGGTAGTTGGATTAGTGCAGAGGTAGAGATGGTGCATCTTATCCAGCATGGATTGTGAACAAGTGCATTCATTTCAGTAAATTATGAGAAAGAAACAACGAAAAGCTATGGGTTTAATTTAATTTAAACATCAGATCTTCCCAGAAAGTAAAGAAACTTTTTCTATTTATTGGTTAACTCTCTGGTGTTTTTAACTAAAAGACCAAGATGAATTAAATTCTTATTTTAAGCACATCCTACAGTGTTTGCATTAGTGTACTTTATTAATGTAAAGATAGTAAAAGTGTACCCAAAGTAGAGTATATAGGAAAAAATTCTTAAAGTTGCATCAAGAGAGAGATTAAACAAAATTGAAAGTCTGGGCAAAGAAAAACAACTAGATTTTAAATATTTAGTTAATTGCATGAGAACAGATGCAAAAGATAAGAGCAAGTGCCTGACTTCTGAAGATAACATGAGTAAATGCTAAAAGAAAATAAAATATTTCAACTTGTCGAGTAATTGGTAATCAGCCTATCAAGGATAAAGATCTTTGCAGTGGCTTCATTGAGAGTCTATAAAATTTGAGAAATTCTTATATTCAAGAGAGATTAAATAACCACTAATTCAAAAAAGCACTTAATACTGGCCTGTAATTTAAGGGTATCTCATTTATGTTGAGTAATACATTTAAAAGGCATCAAGTTGGATACTACAAAATGAAGAGATTGGAATGCACATTTCTGATTTCAGTTATTGCATCTGATGCGAGAAATATCTCTTCTGATCAGCAAAGTGTTTATTAAGAAGTAATCATTATTCTTGATGCAGTCAGCATAATCTGAGACATCTGAAATTTATTACTAATCACTTAAAAAATTTTTTTTTTAAAGAAGACTTCATGCTGGGCCAGTGCAGAGCATAAACTCATGATTCTGAGATCAAGACTTGAGCTGAGATCAAGAATCAGGTGCTAGGGTGCCTGGATGGTTCTGTCGGTTAAGCATCTGGCTTCGGTGCAGGTCATGATCACAGGGTCCTGGGATGGAGCACCACGTGGGGCTCCCTGCTCAGCGGGGAGCCTGCTTCTCCCTTTCCCTCTGTCTCTCATGAATGAATAATTAGTATCTTAAAAGAAAAAAAAAGTCAGTTACTTAACCAACTAAGCCACCCAGGCACCCCTATTACTATTAAATGAACTAACAAGTACCACTTTAGGTTTTTAAATACATATTCAAGTGTATATGTATTAAATGCTATTCAAAGAAAAATCCTTGGTAGTGTTCCTTCAGGTATAAGGTAGAAGAAGAATGAATGAATGAACAAATACACATGTACATCAAACATTTTCTTGGTTAAGACAGTAATAATAGAATTATTCTTAGGAATAGCTTTGACTTTTCAAGCTTTTGAAACAGAGTATGTACTATGTCTGTCTAGTTTATATTGTCTGATTATATATTTATAATTTTATTTCCTGTCCTTTTTGAGTAAATATTTTATTTGATTTGGATTCTAAATGCTTTTTGTGAAATAATTTTACATTTACCAAATGTCAGCTAACAAATGGATAGATAAACACATCATAATATAGATTTGATTTTGATTTTGTACCTGAGGTTTGTCCTTGGCTAACTTAGAAATATGTAAAATTTTCAGAAAGTTTAGTACAGAAAGATTCTTAAAAAATAGCCAGGTCTTTATTAAGTGAAAAACCACAATAAGATTCTGTTTCTTCTTGTTACTAACCAATTAAAAAGCAGTGGGTTTTCAGCATTTTTTATATGACCTAGAATAAGCTAGTACTGCCTGATTGATCATGTGGCCTAGCTGTGTTTCTACCTGTCTGAAAATAGCTGCCGCTAAAGGTTCTCTTCTCCTGGGTGAGAACTGAATTATCTAGAAAATGAGATTGGCTTCTGTATTACCATGGTACAAATTGGCTTAAACAAGAGTGTGTTTTCATTCCTCTCAGATTCTTTCAGACTTAGTTTTTGTGTTATAAGTTTTCTTATTTTCCGCATTTCATAGGTATTTAAGATTTTGAGATATGTCAAGAACTTTTAGTTAGATTGTCCTTTAAACCTAAAACTTTTATGGAATTGTGTTTTAACTGTTAACATTTAATTCTCAGCCTCATTGAGTAGTGAATTTATATCTGTGCTGTCTGTGTTGTAGTCATAGTCTCTTTTGGGTATGTGGTTTATTTATAAATGAAATTAAGTTGTATTACCTGAATTAATAGGGATAATGAATTAAGAGCCTTATCAGGAATACTTACTGAGATGATAAAAAAAATCCTAAGATCAGAAGTCAAAATTTCTGAATCCTTAACATATGGTTTGTGTATTGTAATGCTTTTGTCCTTTGAAATAAGAATACTATAAATTTAAACCTTATTCTTACAAGTGAAACATTGCAGATTAACTGCAAATTTCAAGCTGTTTCAAATTAATTTAAATTTGTGTGGAATAGTCAGTTAGTGATTATTTCCTAAGGGAACTCTAGGAATCCTGTGGCTACATCTAGGTAGGGGAGAAGCTAGATTAAAAATTAAAAAGGAAAGAAATGTATTAGGTTTGTGACTTATTTTTAGACAATTATATTTGATACATATTTTAAAGCCAAGGTTTATTTGTACTCTGGAAAGTGGTTTGTTCTTTCCTTCTTCTTTCTTCCCTTCCTCCCCTCACTCTTTCTCTCTCCCTCCTTCCCTCTCCTTTCCCCTCCCTTCCCCTCTCCTCTCCTCCCCAGTCCGCCTCTTCTATCTCCTCCCCTCCCTTCTCCTTCCTTCCCCTTCTCTCTCCTTTCCTTCTTTCTTTCGTGTTTAGTAATCTACTATATTAATACACCATACTTACCCAGTTTATAAACATTTAAGTTGCTTCCTTACTTTTGCTATAATAAATAATGTGTCTGTGGACATCCAGATACTATGCTAACGGACAAGATATCCTCTGGGAGTTATACCTAGATGTTATACCTAGTTATACCTAGATGACAAATTGCTGGACTATAGAATATATACTTCTCTAATTTTACTTGGTAATTACAAACCGTTTTCCAAAGTGATGGCATGAGACACTTCAATCAACAGTTTATGGTAGACTTCCTTTTGCTCTACATCTTCATCAACACTTGGTAATGTTAGACTTTAATATTTTTCAAGTTTGTGAATGGTTAATGGTATCTCATTGTGGTTTTAGTTTGCTTATTTTTCTATTGTAACAAGCATCTTTTCATATATCTTTTGGACCTTGAAGTTTTTGTCTTTTTGGAAGTGCTCATTCAGATCTTTGGCTGTTTTCTATTGATTTATCCTTTTGCAAAGTGGTTTTCTTTAAAAAAATATATAGACAAAATATGTATTCAGCCTATCATTGTCATATTGCTGAAATGTAATCATTAAAAAAAATTTTTTTTTAAAGATTTTATTTATTTATTTGACAGAGATCGCAAGTAGTCAGAGAGGCAGGCAGAGAGAGAGGAAGGGAAGCAGGCTCCTTGCTGAGCAGAGAGCCTGATGTGGGACTCTATCCCAGGACCCTGGAATCATGACCTAAGATGAAGGCAGAGGCTTTAACCCACTGAGCCACCCACGCGCCCCTGAAATGTAATCATTTTTGAGGCAACTCTTCAGTAATTGAGTATGAATCAATACCAAGACATAAAGTTGTTTACTTTTCCTTTCCATTTTATTTCATTGGTTCCAAAATTAAATCTAGGGAGAAAAAAATTAACAGAAATTGGTGTGAAACTGCTCTTGAAATCCTGTACTATGTTTTAAAGGTAAATTATTCAGGGGTGCCTGGGTGGCTCAGTTGGTTAAGCGACTGCCTTTGGCTCGGGTCGTGATCCTGGAGTCCTGGGATCGAGTCCCGCATCGGACTCCCTGCTCGGCGGGGAGTCTGCTTCTCCTGCTGATCTCTCTCCTCTCATGCTCGCTCGCTCTCTCTCTCTCAAATAAATAAATGAAATTATTTAAAAAATTAAAAAAAAATCTATAAAGGTAAATTATTCAAATCCTTATATAAAGATACTTTGAAGAAAGAAATAATAAAACCATTGATAATCTTTGCCTAAAATATTAATTCTCAAATATTTTCCATTCAGGTTTTCTCAGCCTTTTGACAATATACCCATAGTGTTGTGATGGGACCTGGGTGTTTGGGTTGGGGGAATAGTCTGCTATCAAAATGTTTCTTTTGGAGGTGTGTGGAGGGAGGCCTTTTGTGCCTGGTGATATAGCCATTAAGCATAGTTTTCCAGGCTTTCTCAGAGATTCTATGAACTATAAAATACACACATACACACACACACACACACACACACACACAAATAATTTTAGGTATATAATATATGTAACTTTAGATATACAAATATATATATTTTATCAGTCAGATATATCTGTGTGTGTGTATATATGTATATACACACATATATGTGTGTGTGTATATATATCCGCTTAACTGACTGAGTCATCTCTATTTCTGCAACTTCTAGGTGACTCTAAAATAATTTTCAAATAAAAAGTTAAAAATATATATCTATAGAGGTGCCTAAGTGGTTCATTCAGTTAAGCGTCTGACTCTTGATTTCACCTTAGGTCATGATCTCAGGGTTGTGAGATTGGGCCCCATGTGGAGCTCTGGGCTCAGCATGGAGTCTGCTTGTCCGGCTCCCTCTGCTACTCTCCCCACTTACCTGCACTCTCACTCGTACTCTCCTTCTCTCTCATAAATGAATAAAATCTTTTTAAAAAGTTGAAAAAATAGTACAGAGAGTTCCTATTACAGTCTTTACTCATCATTCCCCAAAGATAACATCTTACTTATCATAGTACTACTGTCAACTACTAAACTGTAGACCTTTTCCACATTTCACCAGTTTTTACATGTATTCTGGGTCCATGTGTTTTGTAAAATTTTACCACTTGCATTAATACTTGTAACACCACCACAAAGAGGATATAGGACTTTTTCATCATGCCCAGAAAATTTTCTCATGCTACCCTCAGTACCTTCCCTTCAATTCTGGCAGCTCCTGATCCGTTTTTCATCATTATAATTTGGTCATATTGAGAATATTATATAAATGGAACCATACTGTTAAAGGCTTTATTGTGTTATATGTTGTATTCATATGTTGAAACCCCATACCCACTACATTGGAGTGTGACCATATTTGGAGATACTTCAGGTATAGAATATTGCAAGCCTAGAGCAAGGACAGGAAATTGGAACTGAGGATGGCAATAAAGCTCTTTAGGCATTAAGGGAAGTGGGATACTTTAGGGACTGGTGTATTGTTAGCTCAGCCGCAATGAAATAGCTCCTTGAATTGAATTCTGCAGCTGGGTTGTGTTGTGTTAAGGAAAATCAGTGCTTGAATGAGAAAACCGTTTTGCTAGAGACTGTTAAAATACTTGAATTTTACTCATGTAGAGTAATAGTGAACTAATTTCTACCCCTTTATACATTTGTACATAATGTTATATGGGGTTAGTTGGTAAGTAGCTAGTAAAAACCAGAATCTTGAAGATATTAGATTAAAGGCTGAGTCTATAAATAAGTAATGGAAAACAGAAAGCAATTTTATATGAAATGTTATCTTCTAACACAAATTTCTCCAATCTTGGCAAGCTACAAGAAGCTTTTAGAAGCAAGCTAGACTAAAGGAGTTCATACATACAATTAAATCCCTTAATGTAGGTTTTGAAGATTATGTGGATAATGAATAATTTTTAAATGTATCCTCTGTTCACTTCAGGCATTTTCTTCAGATAACTTATCCTAGTTTTAATGGGATTAGTTATACCAAAACAGAAAAGCTTTTACATGTTGTTGATGATACCTTATTTCAGATCAGACCACTTTCTCACATAGCATTCGTAACTCCTGTGGATTTATAGATGGCAACTTCAGGGACAGTTTTAAGAGTGAATGCTCTTATATATACACACACCCTGTGTGCACACCCACAGTCCTCCTTCAGTCCCTTTTATTTTCCCTTTTCTTTGGATTGCACATTTCTCCTTATCTGTTCCATCTCCCCCTTTTTAATGTGTGCACACAGAAAATAGTAAATTGCTGTTCTTAGGTCTTCATAATCTGTAGTACATTTGGAAAGCATACTGAGAGAAACATTGAGTTTTTCTCAGGTGGTCATATAACTAAACCATATTTCTCCACTTAGTATAACAACCATGAACTGCCTCATTTCTGTAAATATGCTTCCTGGAGATCAGGTAAGATTTGTCTGTTTCAGTCTTCAGACTAGACTATCTTGACATCTTTTTTTTTTTTTTTTTTGAGAGAGAGAGAGAGAGAGAGAGAGAGAATGAGAGAGAGCATGGGGAGAGGTCATGGAAGAGGAGAGAGACTCTTAAGCAGGCTCCAGGCCTAGCATGGAGCTGGATGCGGGGCTTGATCTCATGACCCTATTATGATCATGACCCAAGCTGAAATCAAGAGTTGGATGCTTAACTGACCGAGCCCCCCGGGCACCCCAATCTTGATATACTTTTGAAGAAAGTTTGAGCTGTTCTTTTTGAGAGATAAATTTAGATATGTAGTCATTATGCACCTAATGATATTTTCATATAAAAACTATTACAAGTATGCTGGTAATGTGGCCCAGATCTAGCTTTGGTAACTTCACTGTGCTTATCTCATTATCTCTCTTCTTCTTCTACACATAACATTATCTCATTCTTCTAAGTTAAGATTTCCTAAAATATATGCATGTATGTGTGTGAGTGTGTTTGTGTGTGTACTTTATTTCTGTATTTTGGAACTGAAGAGAATTTTATGAGCAGTTGTGGCTGAAATACATTAAGATTGAAGCAGCCCTCTTAGATTTGGGTTTTCTGTAGCACTTGGTTTTACCATAGGAATTGTAAGATAATTAAAACATTTATTTTATTCCTTAATAGATGTAGTCTATTCCAAGTAATATATTATCACCAACTTAGCTTTTGTAAAAGTAAGATGAATAGAATACTGGCCTTTAAAATTTCTTTCTTTCTGGGGCACCTTGGTGGCTCAGTGGGGTAAGCCGCTGCCTTCCCCTCAGGTCATGATCTCAGAGTCCTGGGATCGAGCCCCGCATCGGGCTCTCTGCTCAGCAGGAAGCCTGCTTCCTCCTCTCTCTCTGCCTGCCTCTCTGCCTGCTTGTGATCTCTCTGTCAAATAAATAAATAAAATCTTAAAAAAAAAAATTCTTTCTTTTTTTTTTTTTTTTTGAGTGTGTTGAAAGGAGAATGAATAAGATTATTCAATTTGCCAACTCTTGAACTAGCTGAACTTATAAGTGTGAGAAATGAGAAATCTTCCATTTTGGTGGGGTACAGTTGTTTTCATGAAAGAAACAGATTCTAGTGAAAATGGCAAAGTTTGAGAAGATTTTAAAACTTAGGCTTGGTATGTTAAGATACCAAGGATTGTATTTTGTGAAGCAGGAGGACCAAAAGGTCTTGAATGAGGAACCTGGGAGGTCAGAATTCTGTTCCATGTGTTCTGTGATGGGGACTGTTAAAAATGGAGAGGACACTTGATAGGTCCTTAGAGAATGAACAGAAGAAAACCTGTTTGCCTTGATTATAGCAAACTAGCAAGTAAAATCTTTGCATTAAAAAAAAACCTCCATAAATTGGGGTGCCTGGGTGGCTCTAGTCAGTTAAGTATCTGCCTTTGGTTCAGGTCATGATCCCAGGGTCCTGGGATCGAGCCTTGCATCAGGCTCCCTGCTCTGCCAGGAGTCTTCTTCTACATCTCCCCACTGCTCATTCTCTCTCTCAAAAATAAAATCTTTAAACAAACAAACAAAACACTCTCCATAAATAGATTTTAAATGGCCCTAAAGTAAAAATTTCATATTTTGCATTTTATTCTGAAGAGTATGATAGTTAAAAAAATAAAATTATTGGAAAAAAATTGGAAAGAATTTCTATAACTCACAGACCTATAACAGTATTTTCAGTCTTTTCTTCATTTTAAGAGCCTTATATTGTATGACTCACCTGATGTTAAACTCTTACAAAATTTTTATAGAACTTTGAGGAACTGACTAGATCTTGGTAATCTACATAGTAGGCAGTTGAATATGTGTTATCTGGTTTTTTTAAAAAAATCTAAATTTTGCTGTGTCTTAGCAGTTAGCAGAATGCCCAAAGGACAGTGGACACCATCACTTAAACTGGTACATTTACTGAAAGTAGTTAGGAATTTTAATTGACAAAACAATCTGGCTTTTCCTAAATTCTTCTTCCAGTAGTAGTGCCTGCTAAATCAGGAGTTGACACCTCTGATGTAAGGCCCCAACAGGCCAAATATAGCCAGTTGCTTACTTTTGTAAATAAAGGTTTATTGGGACATAGCCATGCCCACTAATTATGTATTGCCTGTGGCTTTAGTGGCAGAGTTGAATAGTTGTGACAGAGACCCTGTGGCCTTTAAAGCCTAAAGTATTTACTATCAGACTGCTGACCCTGGTGCTAAATGATGACAGTAGAAAATATATATAAGTCTTTGTTTTGTTTGAAATTATAATGAAAGTCTAGAACTTCTTCCTTCTTAAAAAGTCAAAGTACTGCTGTACACTGAAGAGAGCAGGGCATGTGTTGGCAACATTTGGGATCCTTTGATGGAGGGGCAGTTTGTGCTCTTAGTATGAAGTAGAAATCAAGCTTTACCTTAATTAGCAGTTACAAAAACCTTACATTGGCTAGCCAGAAGATTCAATGATTAAATAAAGGTGATGGACCAGTGTCTTTTCAGAAGTTAACAGTTAAATTATATAAGATACTTTAAAGCAAGTATTTAGAACTATTTTCATAAGTTATTTATATTTTGATGTGAAAAATCAGTATTTGATTTTTACCCTAAAGCCTCAGTTGAGTCTCTTATGAGGCTTGAGTTTGAATTGTTTTCTTTATTTAAGTTGTATAAGCAAATAACTTTTGTACGCCCTAATTTTCATAAATGGGGATAACAGTAAGACCTATCTCCCATAGGGTTGTTGGGTTAATACATGTACTTAGTACAGTGCCTTATAATACTGTAAATGCTTAATATAATTAGTATGGCTTGCTTTTTTAATACTTTATTTCGGTGTCTGTTATTGAAAGCTTCTGTGCTTGGATGAAGGTTAAAAAAAATTTCATGAGAATTTGCCTTGAAACCCCGACTCTTTCTGTAATGGCAGTAACTGTCAAGTGATGCTGTTCATATGAGATACGGGAGTTGAAATCCAACCAAGGAGGTACATTTCTCAAGTAACATGCAGATTACCCGTATAGTACAACCACTTTTAGTTACTCAGTAATGAATTAATTGAGGCAAAGTTTCTTTTGATTCTTTAAGTTTTTCTTTTCATTTCCTACTTTCAGCCATTTAAATATTTTTCTCCATCAGCTTGAGTTTTTGCAAATGGGGTATATTTTTTAATAGATTCCTGAGTCTCTGCTCTGACTTCATTGAATCAAAACCTCAGGTAGACCCTCAGTGTTCTTTTAAAAAAAAAAAATTAAAAAAATTTATTTGAGAGGGACACCTGGGTGGCTCAGTCATTAAGCCTCTGCCTTTGGCTCAGGTCATGATCTCAGGGTCCTGGAATCAAGTCCCAGCATTGGACTCCTGCTCAGTAGGGAGCCTGCCTCTCCCTGTGCCCTCCCCCCGCTTGTGTGCATTCTCTCTCTCTCTCAAATAAATAAATAAAATCTTTAAAAAATTGATTTGAGAGAAAGTGAGTGAGAAAGAGCATGAACAGAGCAGAGGGAGAGGGAGAGGCAGATTCCCTATTGAGCCAGGAGCCCAATGTGGGACTCAGTCCAAGGACCCCGGAATCATGACTTGAGCCAAAGGCAGATGCTCAACTGATTGAGCCACCCAGGTGCCCTGACCCTCAGTGATTCTTAAGCACACCGAAATTTGAGAACCAGATATGGAGAACAAAATTATTTGAAATGCAAACCACTGAGTTATCTGATTTTTTTCAATATTTTTGGTAAAAGGCTGAACTGTGGAGGAGATGAAAACTATTGACAGAGAATGGGTTTCCGTCACTGTCACAGAATTTGAGGTTTGAATAGGGACTTTGGAGGTTATGGTGTCAACTGTGTGACATCATGTTTGCTGTTTGTTGCTGTCTTTGTTCTGGGACTCTCTTTTCTTGCCCCTTTTAACCTCCAGCCTAAACTGTGTGTACACTGGATTAATGCTGTTAAGACAACCTGATAATTCCAACAGAAATTTGGAAAGTAGGGAGAAAATAAATACTTGAAAGAAGGGACAGATGTTGTTAAAATACACATCTGAAATAGTGTCGCGGCCAGCGCGACAAATCGACCAGGGTCAAGAGGGTAAGAGGATGGTGAAAAGAAATTAAGAGACAAAGAGATGGGGGCAGGAGGAGCACCAAAGAGGATGTCCAGTAGTGCCAATTTTATTCAAGGCAGCAAGGCATTATATAGCTAACAGAAACAATCATAAGAAAGTATCTATTTTTAGCTGATTACTAAAGAGTTTGTAACATGCACCGAAAATCCTTCAAGCTTTCCCATTATCTGTTTCCCAAGCACCAATAGCAGACCCTCTAGCGCCAGATGTACTGACGTTAAGGCCACTCAAGACACAGTTTATGTAAGCACAGCTCAGTCTTACAGTGGTGTAGTCTATAGCCTGTGCAAGGACAGCAAGGACCAGCCAAGAATTTCTGACCCCGACCAAATCGTCTCTATCTGACTAGCGAACGTGTGGGAAGTCACGTAGGCGAGCGCACAACACATAGCACAGACCTTTCTCAGTGCTACTCGACTTTATCGACCTAAGCCTTTTGTTCCGCCATTCAGCCTTTAAAGGAGGCACAAGTCAGGGCCTGGTTTGGTTCTCGTCTCAAGCCTTATCATGGCTTCCCACATCTGAGCCTCAGATCCCTTTTTTCTAGCAGCTGATGAGCTGGTCTTACTTGTGGCCAAATTTTGCCTCTGGTTGTGATCTCATGGGCACGTTTTATTTATTACTACATCAAGGCTCTCTACCTGCTCATTTTGCTTCACTTCAATACAGTGCCTACCCCCAGTATCCTTCAAAAATTTCCAGATTTCCTAGATCTTCCCAGTTTAGCTTCAAGAGTCTCCCCAAATTCAGTAGTTTTTGTAAATACGCATGATTAATACTTACGAATCTTTGTTTAAAAAAAGATTTTATTTATTAGAGAGAGCACGCACATTGAGCATAGGTCGAGGGAGAGGAGAAGCAGACTCCCTGCTGAGCCTGGAGCCCCACATGATTTCCATCTCACAATCCTGAGATCATGACATGAGTTAAAACCAAAAGTCAGAGGCCCAACGAGCTGAGCCTCTCAGGTACCCCAATAATTAAAGCATCATAATGAATACTAGATTTACCGCTTTACTTTTCTGGAGCATTTCACTGACACAACTCCAACAAAATGAGTTTTCCTTTTCATTTTCTTTAGTAGGCCCTCTGTGTAAGAGTGTATCACAACATAACAGTACTTTATCTGCATATTAATTTGTGTTATTGTGTTCAGAATTTGACACAAAAGAGGAAGGGCAAAGTTCTTTTTTTTAAAAAAATTTTTTTTTTTCCAAGATTTTGTTTATCTGACAAGAGCGTGTATGGTGGGCGGGGGAGAGCGAGCACCCACATGTGAGAGTGCAGGCACAAGCAGGGGGAGCAGCAGGCAGAGGGAGAAGCAGACTCCCCAGTGAGCAAGGAGCCCAATGCTGGGATCATGACCTGATCTAGCAGATGCTTAACCAGCTGAGCCATCCAGGTGCCCCAGGGCAAGGTTCTTTTGATGTGCAACTTCTGGCCAACATTATTATGGATAATTGAGAGTTATTCAGTGACTATCACTGTAAAATATATGTCTGTAGCAAATGTTGCAGGCATTGTCAAGGAATATGATTGCTGGTAGGGGGCTTTTTTTCTGTGTCTCCTGACTATGGAGAGGCCTGCATTTAAGCTATTCTATTCTTATTTTTAAAAGAGTCTAAGGACAGTCTCACAGCCTATCCTAGTAATCTGTTCCAGTATTTAATTAGCGTTATAGATTCATTTCTTCTGTACCACCATCAAGCTGTGTTGTACATGAAGTTTCTTTTACATATTCTTTTAATATTGATTGATTAAACTTGTGGTCCATTTTGACTCCAAGATCTTTCATTGCTCCCACCTTTGTGTGACTAGACATTTCCCATATTGTTTCTTGGGTGTTTATTCTTTTAATTCATCAATGGGCTTTATTATGTTTCTTGAGTGTAGTGACTGACCATTTTTACTTTAGAATTCTCTGGAGCTTCTGATTGATTCTTCTTATCAGTAGTTGGCAAATTAGAATCTAGCAAAACTATGCCATCTTCTTTTCAGTAACAAAATTAGTTCCAAGCTCAGCTTCTAAGTTACTTCTCCCATCTCCTCCTTTTGTTCTGCCCCATCCTCTCTACATGTTTCTCTCTTCCTTGGATTCAGCCCCCTTCCTTTTCATGTATTGGAATGAGGAGGCTACTACTTTATTTCAGAGCCTTTGCTGCATTTGCCAACAGTGGTATTGACTGGGTTGTATTTTTAAGCTCCATGGGGAAAACTTTATTTTGGATGAAGAGGATTTGAATGAGTAAAGGTGTGAAAAACTACATCATATCTTATAAATCTTTATAAGGTCTCTAGGTCTCTTCCAGAGCATAATATGATTTGTCAGTTGTCACCCTTTGTGAGCTGCAGGTGTCATTAATCATGAGAGAAAAATTCCTATTTAAATGTTTGATCATTTGTCTTCAGAAAATGTGATTTTCAGCTTTTTTAGAGTCACAAACTTATAAGCAATAATGAGTTGGATTCCCATTGGCAGTGCTGACCACTGGGGAGTGTTCATGAGTGAAATACAGACTGACTTGTCTTAGATTGGATCTGCTAATGCAGCCCTTAGGGCCTTTGAGTTGTGCATTAGGCTTGAATGTTGATGTGCGAAGGACCTGTAATGAAATATATTTCTGTGTGGTACGTTTCATGTAAAGGCTTATCCCTTTTTTGTTGTTATCATGAACAGATTTACTTTACTATTGGCCAAGAATTCGAGTGAAAAAAATAAAACTAGGACATTTTGCCCAGAAATCTTTTTTCTTATATTTAATTGAATTGCACAAATCGTGTGATCTTGTGGGTGTGTGTACATGCCTAACAAAAATTATTATGTTGTGCACTGGTTTTGGAATTGGAAGAAAGTACTACTACTTTAAGATTCTCTCTCTCTTGTTATTGCAGTTTTTGTAGAACTAATCATGCAGACTAGGCTTTTTTTTTTTTTTTTTAAAATCTTGCTTAGTGGTCAAGTTTTGGAATGCTGTCATTATATTCCCCCACCTTTATTCACTCAGTCTTTGTCTTTTTGTTACTCTATTTTCATCTTGTTGGCTCTTAAACATTCTTGCTCAAGCTTTCTTTCATATCCTTTGCCTAGCAGAGCTGGAGTGGCATAGGTGATAAACATTTTTTGGAGGGGAGGGTTAAGACCTAGATTCCATTTTTAATGTAGAATTTTATGAAATTAAGCAATTGAAAGAGAGATGATGTATACACTGGCAAATAACAAAGATCCTTGAGAAGGAGTTTTAAATATATTTTTTCTCCAACTCTATTCCCTGTTCAAATGGTATTGGTTACTAAAAGAATTTAAATGTTTTCCTAATAAACATTTTTTTTTAAATGACGTTTTCTTTCTTTTTTTTTTTTTTAAAGATTTTATTTATTTATTTGATAGAGATTATAAGCAGGCAGAGAGGCAGGCAGAGAGAGAGAGGAGGAAGCAGGCTCCCTGCTGAGCAGAGAGCCTGATGTGGGCTCCATCCCAGGACCCTGAGATCATGACCTGAGCCGAAGGCAGAGGCTTTAACGCACTGAGCCACCCAGGCGCCCCCAGTTTTTGAAATTTTTAAAATGTAGCCTTTTTGCCTAAATTGATAAATTAAAAGGTCAGTACTTATTTTTCTCAAACATATGATTTACTCTTTAAGATTTTTTTCTGAAACTTCGAAGAATGCAAGATTTTCCTTTTACTAGTGTATCAGTAACCAAAGCTTTTCGCCTTTGAAAGTGAAGCTTTATAAGCTTTACTACTTTGAAACAAAAAACCCTTCAAGGAAGGGTTATTATTTGGGGCTGGGTTCAAATACTCTTGAATTTTAGGGAACTGTGAGGGAAATGAAGAGAAGGAAAATTGTAGTTAAAAATAATATAGGAAGTGCTTTACTGGCTCTTACAACTCCACTGAAGAGGTGATGGCCTCTAGAATTACCTAGGAAGCCTAGCCTGCAATTGTAGCTCTCTTTGAGCTTAATGAATGTGAACATATTTTAAAATTAATATATTTCTGAAATCATCCTAATTCTGGGTGTTGTTGCATAGAAGTTATATTACCTCAAGCGTGAAGGAAAATGGAATACATTTTAGTATTTTTTGAGAGATTTAATTTAGAATGATCATTTTCTAGAACTTGGAGAATTTTATGGATCTTTTTAAAAGCAGTGCTTATTTATATGAACAGAAAGCTATACTATTTCCGGGGGAGGGTGGTCCCTGGCTCTCTTAGGTTTATTCCCCAAGTTAATGAACTCTGTATCTGGCTTTTGAGCTTTTGAAGGAAATGTTGCATCTTAGGATAGAAATCACTTTGTCACTAGTGGTTTTTCAAGGGAGCTCAGCAGCCATTACTTGGATTTATAATATGGTTTTTAGATCAGACTCTTTCTCTCTCTCTCTTTTTTGGTTTTGTTTTAAAAAAATTTTAGTTGCTCAATTGCTTATCACATCGAATAAAACAAACAAAAAAAAGAAATGAAAAATTTTAGCTGTGGTCACCTATCCTTTGGATAGGTTGTTGAAGGTTTTAGGTGTTTTGTCTTTTTAGTGGAGTTGGCAGTATTGTGTGGAAAAAAATTACATATTTTAACTTTTTTTCTTTGAGTCCAAACTCAGCAAACCTATCTCTTTCTTGGAATTCTTCCTATCCTAGTCAGTAGTCTGAATTATTTTATTGCCTTTCTCTTATGTTGAGAAGGTTAGACTGCCATGAACTTTGAGGACAGATTTTTTTTTTCCTTGTGAAAATGTGTGCAAATTGTGTTGCTTCATACGCTTTATTTAAGATTATGTAAACTATGTTTAAAATAGATGCCAAAATTTTAGTTTTCGTGCATCAGACGTTGTAATTGAATTTTTTGAAGCATTTTTTTTTTTTTAAAGCTAATTATTTGGTTATCAGTTTAAAATCAAGCTTGTTGGGGAGCACGGGTGACTCAGTTGGTTAAGCATCTACCTTTGGCTCAGGTCATGATCCCAGGGGCCTGGGATCAAGCCCCATGTGTGTGTCAGGGCTCACTGCTCAGCGGGGAGCCTGCTTTTCCCTCTTTGTCTACCCGCTGCTCTTCATGCTTGTGGGCTCTCTCTGTCTCAAGTAAATAAATAAATAAATAAATAAACAAAATCTAAAAAAAAATTCAAGCTTATTTCCTAAATTATTTTAAAGCAGAAGACTTTTGAATGATCTTGGTTCACTTAAAAATATTTTAGGGGTACCTGGGTGGCTCAGTCAGTTGGGCATCTGCCTTTGGGCTATGTCATGATCCCAGGGTCCTGGGATCAAGTCCCGCATCAGGCTCCCTGCTCAGTGGGGAGTCTGCTTCTTCCTCTCTCTGTGCCCCTCCCATCTGCTCGTGCACTCTCTCTTTCATGCTTTCTCTCTCTAGCAAACAAATCTAAAAAAAATTTTTAAAAAAATTACATATACACGCATGTATATATATTTGTCTGTTTGCTTTTTCTGAGGACTAGAGTAATATATGTTCCCTTTGGAAATTTAAGAAAATGCGGAACAGTGCTGGTAAGAAAATTTAAATAACTTAGAATTCATCACATAGAAATAACCACAATTTACATTCTAGTAAATAGCTTTCCATTACTTTTTCTAGCTCAAAATTGTATTTTATCTTTAGGAGAACCTTCTAAATCGGGCTTCCAACCAAGGATTGTGTAAAGAGTATTGATTATTTTTTGACAGCACAAGAGAAATGTAAGAAAAGGAATTAGAGATTAGTACTTGGTTTGAGATCATATTCCTCTTTAATTTTCTCTTTTGAAAAAGCAATTGTGGTTGTTTGTAGACAGTTGATTTACTTTTAAGCATATGCATACATTACTGCATGCCCTTGACTCAAGAGTTTTCTCTGGGCTGCTGAAAATCCAGTATTCTAAGTCAGTCTTCATGGAATCTCCTGTCATTCAGAGACGAACTTTGACTTTTGATGGGCAGTACCTGAATGATACCATCAACTAACAAGGTTTTACAGTAACTGTATTTGTTGACCAAATTAAATTGCTTCTCAGTAGCCTTATTTGTTCATTCTCTGTAAGGCTCACTCTGTCTAAATCTTTTCCCTATAGAAATTCCCAGAGAAAAATAAGACCTTTGTACTTGCCATTTAACAGCAAAATTTAAATAATACCCTTGTGCAAAATAAATATAGCAGAAAAGAAATCGTGCTGATTTGGCATAAACAGCATCATAGCTTCTCATTGAGCCTAACATCAAGAAATGTCTGCATCTCAGACTTAGCATCTCTGTGAAAGCGACCAGAATCATAGGTTGCTGTTTATTGATTGCTGAAGTCAAATACATTGTCATTTAATAAGAGTCAGTGATATTGTAATGATTGTAGCTGTGTAGGTCCCATTGCTCATTAATCCATGTATTTGTAGGGGGTTTTCACACCTCTATATACTCTTTCATTCTCAAGCTTAATTTCAAGAGAAAGCCCAGTCAAGAAGAGAATCCCCTGCCAGGTGCCCTGTCTTGTCTATGAGTTTTTGATTTTGCCATACTTAATGGCCAACAACCCCCCCCCTCCCGGTTTTTCTGAGCTTAGCAGAGAAATTGTAATAAACCCAAAAGGAGAAAATGAACCAGTATATCACAAAAATTTTTTTGTCATTTTTTTCACACTGAAAATGATTCCTGTAAGGGAGGCAGTAGTATATAATAATATGTAAATGATTTTGATTTTCATCAGTATTTTGTTTAAGCAGTTAATAACAAACGGTGGTTGAATAAAAAGGCTCTTCATAATTCTTTGCAGACATGGTTTCTGTTTTCACGTAAAATCACTCTCAGGTAAATATAAAATGAACCCATGACAAAGATTTTATTTAACTCACAAAATTGATTAGGAAATCAGTGCAATGTTATGGCTGGTTCAAAGAGCATTTAAGAAGTTAGGCATATATATAGGCAGTTTAACAAAGAAGTGTCTGGGTTAGATAGGAAATTGGTGAGCCATCAATTCAGATGTTTTGCATCTCGAATAAAAATCTACAAGTTAACAAGTGACTTCAGATAGTTGGAGACTTTTATCAAGAGTGAACAGTAGGGGCGCCTGGGTGGCTCAGTGGGTTAAAGCCTCTGCCTTCGGCTCAGGTCATGATCGCAGGGTCCTGGGATCGAGCCCCGCATCTGGCTCTCTGCTCAGCAGGGAGCCTGCTTCCTCCTCTCTCTCTGCCTGCCTCTCTGTCTACTTGTGATCTCTATCAAATAAATAAAATCTTTAAAAAAAAAAAAAAAGAGTGAACAGTAAATCTCATTAGGTCCCCTTGTTTGGTGTGCCTTTGCCCTCCCCATTTGTTGTTAAAAAGATGTGCCCGGATGTTTTCCAGGTTTGGGATACTTTTTATAATATAAGGAAAAGGAGACCGATAGAAGGGACATGATGTTTGCTTTTACAAATGAGAAAATGAAGGGAAACTGATTAAGAAGGAAGAGAACTAATTGATCAGGCAAGAAATGTTTGTTTTGATAGTGTTTGATCTTAAAAAACCCACCTACCTTTCATGTTATAGAGGAAACATCTTCGCTTTTTTCCTAGTCTGTCATGTAGTTGCTTCTCCAAAAACCAGTGGAAAAGCGTAGGTATTGTTGAATCATTCGTGTTCTAGGACCCATGTTTGTTTCGCAGCTGACTAGAATGAATCTCTCAGTATAACCATGGTCTAGTTAACATTTGAGCTGTTAACTTAAGTTATTTTATATTTTGGTTAATTTGTGAGACCCTGTGCTGTTGTGAGAAATAAAAATTGTTTGAAAAAAAGTCCATGATGTAGAATTGGAGTGAGAAGGATTTTAGAGGTCATCTCTGTATATGGATGAGGACCCTGAGTCACAGTGAGGTTAACTGACTCATTGGCTAATTCTGGACAGAATGAAAAGTAAAATCCATCTATCTTAGTGTTGATACAGTGCTGTGGTCAATGCGTAATTGTGAAACATTAGTACTTAGAAAATTAAAATTTTTATTTGATGTTTATTGTGTGACTGTTATCTTGCTAACTCTGTGCAAGATATTTAAACTACAAAAAAAATATGATGTCTATGATCTCTACTCTTGAAGGCTTAAGCTCTAGCTGAAGAGACGGAATATTAGTTTTGATTTTCAATTTTTTTTTTAGATTTTTTTTTTTTTTTTTTTAATTTGAGAGTGAGAGAAGGGGGAGTGAGTGAGAGAGAGAGAGCGAGCTTGAGCGCAAGCAGGGGAAGGGGCAGAGGGAGGAGCAGACTCCCTGCTCTCCATCCTAGGACCCTGAGATTATGACCTGAGCTGAAGGCAGATGCTTAACCGACTGAGCCACCCAGGAACCTATGATTTTTAATGTTTAAAATTAATTTTTAAAATTTGAGTATGGTTGACAAATAGTGTTACATTAATTTCAGGTTTACAACTTAGTGATTTGACAAGTTTATACATTATGTTGTGTTTATCACAAGTATAGCTACTGTCTGTCCCATTACATCACTACTGTAATATCATTGACTGTATTGCTTATGCTCTGCTTTTTATTCCCATGATTTACTCATTCTATAACTAGAGGCCTATCTCTCTCTCCCCTTCAACCATTTTGCCCAGTTTCCCACCTTCCTCTCCTGTGGCAACCATCAGTTTGTTTTCTGTATTTTTTGCCTGATTTTGCTTTTGGTTTATTCTTTTTTTTTTTTTTTTTAAAGATTCCTTTTATGAGTGGAAACATATAGTATTTGTCTTTCTTAGTCTGACTTCTTTCGCTTAGCATAATACCCTCTAGGTCCATCCATGCTGTCTTGAATAACACGACCTTGTTCTTTTCTTATGGCTGTGTAATATTCCTGTGTGTGTGTGTGTGTGTGTGTGTGTGTGTGTGTGTGAGAATCACATCTTTATCCATTTATCTTTTGATGGCCACTTAGGTTGCCTCCATGTCTTGGCTATTGTAAATAATGCTGCAATAAAAATACAGGTGCATATATTTTTTTGAGTTAGTGTTTTCATTTTCCCTGGTAAATACCCAGTTTAATATCCCTGGTAAGAATCTAGTGGGATTATTGTATCATATGGTATTTCCATTTCTAATTTTTTAAGGACTCTCCATACTGTTTTCCACAGTGGCTGTACTGAATATTATTTTTTAAAGAACCCATGACACAGGGAAGGATATACAAAGTATTAAATAGGTGGTTAATGGGAGTACATGCTCTAGGAGTTTTCAAGAGGAAATGGTCAGAGTTGAAGATATTAAAAAGGTAAAAAACCATGAAAAGTAGCACACGTAAGTGCCCAGAGGACTAGGGAATTATGGTCAGGGAGGCGTTTGTTTTTTATAGGGGGGGGGGAACTTTGTATAGCTCCTTGCCCACTTTTGTCAACTCATTTATTCCTGGTGGTATCGTATTGGTTCTGCCATTGGTATAATGATTTCACTTGCTGGGACTGTTAAGGGTTAATTTAAGTTGAATTTTGTTTAATTTATTCATGTATTTAAAAACATTATTTTGGAGTAGTGGCTATACATAATCCTGTCCAATTATATGGTAGGCAATGACCTAAATGTGTATTTCCCAAAATAATCCTTGAGTAGAGGGGCGCCTGGGTGGCTCAGTGGGTTAAGCCTCTGCCTTCAGCTCAGGTCATGATCTCAGGGTCCTGGGATTGAGCCCTGCATTGGGCTCTCTGCTCAGCAGGGGGCCTGCTCCCCCCCAACCCCCCGCCTGCCTCTCTGCCTACTTCTCTCTCTCTCTGTCAAATAAATTAATAAAATCTTTAAAAGAAAAATAATCCCTGAGTAGAGTAGGAATTTAGTGTTATGGTGTCTAATGTTAAATTTCTTTCTGTTACTGGTAGGAGTGGCAAAGTTGTAAAAAACAGTAGAAGAGTTCATAGATATGTGCTCATTTTGCAAGGGCATTTTGTACTTTAGTTTTAACAGAAAACTTAACAATTTGATTGATATATTTATCAAGGTTATAAGAAGCAAAACCTAAAATGAATATTTCACAATTCTAATTGCTTTTGCCTGGCTCCTCTCTGTGTATTATGCATTTTGGTTTTAAATATTTAAAATTTCATCTCTAGTGTAAAGTGGGAATGAAATCACTTAGAGTGATAAGCTTTTTGTCAGTGATAGTCCTCCCTGCTCCCTTTTTAAAGCAGAGTGATGTTTATATTGTGTCTTTCTAGCATTAAGAGAAATCATTTGCTGAGGTGATAATTTCTTTAAGTGCTAACAACATCTAGAGAGTGAACACTTATGATGTGTGACTTCATACTGTGTGTTGTGTGGTAGATATAATTGGTGAGTCTGCTTTCTCCTGTTGATAGCAAGATTTCTGTCATGACATGTTTTTTTAAAAAGATTATTTATTTATTAATTTATTTGAGAGAGAGAGCATGAGTGGGGGGAGGAGCAGAGGGAAGGGGAGAAGCAGACTCCCCGCTGAGCAGGGAACCCGATGTGGGGTCCCATCCCAGGACTCTGGGATCATGACCTGAGCCAAGGCAGACACTGAACTGGCTGAGCCACCCAGGCGCCGGTGACGTTTGTTTTCTGAAGTGGTATTTTTTCGTAGGTTTAGACAGATTGCAGAAAGGTGGGTATCTTTGTGTTTGCCCGTATTCTAATGCTGGAAGGGATTCAGGATGACTCTAGGGTTTTTCTTCTTTTCTGTAACTAAAGAAAATGAGACCTTATCTTGGGACAGAAATAGAAGATCTTATCTAGTGACAGAATTAGAAGATTACACACACACACACACACACTCTCTCTCTCTCTCCCCCCGAAGATGCCTACATAGACATATAAATATTTTTATTTCTTTTCATGTGGGTGTACATAAATAAATCATGGCTTCCTAATGGTATCTTCAATTCTAACCCAGCATCTTGGAGTTCTTTTTACAAATTTTCCCTGGCAGTGATTTTTTTAAATTTGCTCAATCAAAAAGAATTTGCTGTATGTAGATCTCCTAGTAGCCATGCTGTGTTTGTGGCTTACCATTCCTAGATCACATCTGCCAGTGCCCTGACTGGTCTGGGCCTCTGCAACCCCCACCCCTTTCTCACTGCTATGTTCTTACTCACCTCAGCTATTGTGCTGACTCTGGCATGCTGGAAACAAAAAGGAAAGCAAGATGGAAAGGAAAGGGCAGGTTCTAATTCTTTAATATTTCATAGATACTACTCTTAGCCCCGCCACATTTTCTTAAGAATTTTTTTTATTTTCAAGATTCCTTCCTCTGTAGGCGCCTGAGAATCTCCAGGTGCTTACTCATTCCTGCAGTTCTGGTTACTATTTTCATAGAAGGGAAACAGAAAGTCTTGTGTTCCCTGTAGCCCAGTGCAATCTTTGTTCACTAGAGAGAACGTGGTTCTTGTAGCAGCCTAATACCTGACAGTTACGGGTATATGTGTTGTCACTGATGGTCTAGAATTTATTTCTGATGGTGGAGAGTGACTCAGCCATAGTCTTTCCAGCTCTATAATTCCAGCTTCTTCTGTGTGTACTGACCCACAAAGCCATTTCTTGGTATTCACTTTCTTAGACCCAGGGGCTGTGTCAGAAGTTGTGGCTCTAGCCAGCGTTGTATCTGAAAAATGTCTCTTATAAAACTTTAGCATCCTTACCCTTGAGGATAGAAGAATCCTTTGTGTTAGAAAAACCTATGGTCTTACTCTTTTTCGTTCTCAGAATTACGAATTACATTTCTTTTTAGTTGCAGGTGAATGTATCTGTTCATATCACTGACAAAATTTAGAGTTAGGGTAGGCTTTAGGCCTGGTGGGCCGTGGCTCCATTTCTTTGTAATTCTCTTGGCTCTGTTCTCTCTGAGTCAGCTTTGACCTTGGGTAACTTCCTCTGTGGTGGCAAAATGGCTGTAATAGTTTCAGATTTTGCATCCATGTACCACATGGTCCAGAATTAACATTTTGGTTTTATGTGGGTTGGAACAGGTCAGGTCACGTATTTATCCCTGAACCAAAGATCGTAGCAAGGAGCTGAAATTATGCCACTTGGCTCAGGCTGATTCAGAATGATTCTTACAGCTGTGGCTGAAGTCCATTTCATCCAAAACAGTAGAGGTACTGCAAAGTAACATAATTATCTTGGAATACTGATTGTAAGTAACTTCAGCTTTCATAGCATTTAGGGCAATGTATTTATTCATTAAAAATATCCTTGAGAAAAGATTTTTGTGTGTGGGGAGAGGCAGTCGTGGAGGTACTTAAAAAGAAGATTTTTGTTTTTTAAATACTAGTATTAGAAAATGTTGAATTATTTATGTCTTTAGCTTATTTCTTTGTCAGTATTCTTAATTTTTAAGTTCCAATCTTAATGTTGTAGAATAGCTGTAACTCATATAAAATGGATAGCAACCATTTAAACTAGAGGAGAGAAGAAATGGAATTAAAGATAGATGAGATTTCACTCTTTACTTTCATTTGTAATACTTTCATGAATATATGTTTGAAAGTACAATGTCTGAAAGCTAAGTAATAGAACATATTAAGTGGATGGTGGATTGTCTCAGTTCCTAGAAAGAAAAGAAATAGAATACAATCCCTTATTCAGGCTTGTAGGGGGGCTACTTTGTTGGGAACAGGCAATGAGGTGGGTAGGTGAGAGCCATCAGGAGTATCCATTCAGTTATTAATGGGGACTGGGTCCAGGGCTGCTCGTTTAGCAGCCCCTGAACTTTAAATTTCTGCACAGGACTTTGCTAGTTTCCTGGGGTAGATCTTGGGGTTGGGATCTGCTTACTCCTCCTTCAAGACGAGTCCAGACTCAGCTGGCTACCTCATTTTTGTTTGTTAAGCTGGTTTACCCACCAGTCTACCGTTTGCTTGTTTACTAGGCTGTGCCTACTACTGGTTGCACCTTCTGTAGGTACAGAATGGTTTAAGTGTACTGCTTGTTTACCCTCTTGACTGTGTGGCTGACTAGGAGTTGTGGCCCAGTGCCACTGCACAGCATATGAAAGTATCCTATAGCATCTCACTAGCCCAGGGAAAGATCAAGTGTCAAAATTCTTAAGTACAGTTTTTACTGAATGCATATCTGTTTCACACCATTGTAAAGTCGAAAAATTTTAAGTCAAGCCATTGTAAGTTGGGGACCATTTATATTAATCACTAAAGAAAAATAGTTAGAATGCATAAACTTTTATTTTTGATATTATCCTAATTGACAGCAAAGACATTCCCAGAGCTTCCCGGGTACTTTGGAGATAGTTCATCTTGAAGTGTTTATGAGTATTTGTTTCATTTACTTCTGGAAGGTGGAATAACCAAATCATTATTCAGTTTTCTGAAGTGAGTTTCAAAGAATGAAAAAATACCATCTCTGAATGTTTGGCAAGCATTTTCTAAAGTGCAAACCTCCGAGACTATTTTGTTAAGACAGTGCTGTATAGAAATTTCTATAGAAAAATTGAACACTTACTAAAATGTGTTTCTGACAAGAGATTTTAATCAAAATATTTTAACTGAAAATCCAGTCACTTTAAAAAGATACTTGCATTTTTCATATCAACAAGAGTTTCACAATATCATGTAATGATAATAGAATGTTTACTTGCAATTTGTGGTTTCTTTGAGCATTAGCATAGTTTTTAAGAGTAAATTCTCAAGTAGGTTGGGGATTGAATGGGAAGAGGAAAAGTTCAAAGGAATGCATTTGTGTCTAATAGTTAACACTTTTGAGAATATGTTTTATACTTGGGATTATGTGAAAAAAATTTAAACCATCTTAAATCAAATTAAGGTTTATGTTTTCATTTTGATCAACAGGGCTTAATTTGGAAAGTAAACAATAATGGGCTGATATATATGTAAATTTCTATCTAAGGGTTGATCATTTAGCTTTAGGTGCTGAATTTGTATCAAAGAATTATGATCAAATAATTTCTCATTAAATTGGCAAACATTTGCATTAAATAGTCATCTTGAACAATTAAAATTATTTCACTGTTGTTCTCATGTTTGACTCTAAACATAAGAAACTAAATCTTATAATTGCAATGAGAAATAAAATGACAAAATGTGTCAGTTAGGATTATTCAATTATTTTATGTAAATACCAAGCCATTTACTTTAAGGAGAACCATCATACCTTTTAAAATGTGATCAATCAACACCTTTCTTAGAATTGCTTTCATTGAGCTAATGGGTACTTTTATTCGTGAAATATTGCAGTTTTTATTCTCCTTATTAATGGTCCTCCCTACATTTGAGTAAATAAATCATCAGGCTGCTAGTAGTTCTAAGTGGTTTTCAGAGAGTATTTAAGTGCTTGTAATCACTAAGCAAAAGAGTACTATAGATTAAATGTATTGTAAACCACACATGAAGGCAATGTCTTTTTTTTTTATTATCTGTAACTTTAATGGAAAGAAAATGTTAATTTAGGGTAATGAAATAGACCTCCAAGTATGATCAGTGAATAGACCATTAGGTTAATTAAAATGAGGATATGTATCACTGCTGTGCTGAAACTATCATTGTGGAAGAGACAGATTCATTTAGTGCTTGAATAGTAAAATTCAGGATGTGTCACTCCCAAACTAGATTTACCACACAAAGGAACAAGATTGATGACAAGGGTAATTTGTTTTTGTTTCATTTACTCTTACCTGTCACATTACTTGTCATTCTAGAGAGCCTGTCACTTAAAGGTGAAAATTTATCCAAACTTTTTAAAATCAATTAAGTATAAATTTTGTTGCTTTCCTTTCTGTCCATCATCCTAGCTGAATTAAACACAGAAACAAGATTTAAGTAATAAGGAAGCATACAGATTGTAATATAACTTTCAAAAAGTTGCAGCTTTAAATATTGGATCTGCAAAAATGCAATTGAAACCACCATAACAACTTTTTGTTTATTAGTTCTTTTCCTTGTCTAATTCCCAAACCTGCTGGGAACTAATTTTGTGTACTTTATTATCCACTTGGCCAATTTACTATTTGAATTTACTAAAAAAAATTCAG
The DNA here is from genome assembly GCF_010015895.1 of Lontra canadensis. NCBI lineage: Eukaryota > Metazoa > Chordata > Mammalia > Carnivora > Mustelidae > Lontra > Lontra canadensis. The sequence continues at coordinate 14,874,175 of NW_022631021.1, read as the reverse complement.
TGCTTAGTAGGTATACCATAGTTTATAAAAGATTTTTGAATGCTCTTTGCTTCTTTCCTATGAAAAATCTTAGCCTTGTGCCAGCCATAAAGTAGGTTTTCAGTAAGTACCTCCTATTTTGATTTAAGAGTCTTGGCATGTGTGTTTAAACAAAAATCTGTATATTCTTGAACTATTCAGTTTCCCCCATCATGTGCCTAATTAATTTAATTTCTGTTCAGATCTTAGATCTAGAATTACAGCATCTGGCCTAATAGTCCACCAATGTAATTATCACCAATAGCTTTTTGTCTGGGATCTGAAGTATGAATGTATGTATTAAGTAATTTATAAAGCAATTGCTTTCCCTAATGATTTATATGATAGTCAACCAAGTATTTATTGAATTCCAGTTCTGAGCCCAGTATTATAGTAGGAACTTTCATATGCTTAAGGCTTTCCTTGGCTAAGCCTTGTACATGATCAGCCTATGTTTATAAAAGAATCCATTTCTTTCCTTAGCTTTATAAAAATAAAAACACTTTTTAGGTAGATGAGACCCTCTTTTTCTCTTGTTTTTAGCCTCTTGATTCTGGGAAAGTCTTTTCTTATTTTTGCCTTAATTCTCTATCTTTCTGAGATTAATCTGGGTGCTCTTTAGTAGGATATATTTAATGAGTTTATGTAAGTGTATATTTTATCTTTGATTATATGTGAACATTAACTTGATGTTGGTTGTATGTTAATGTAGGAAGAAACTCTATGTAGAAAGGAAAAATAATGTTTACATTAAGAAGTGAATCTTTATTCTGTAGTTGGACTCACTATAGAGTTTTTATAAATAATTGTTTTAGAGCACTTAAGAGGTCTTGTTCCCCCCACCCCCCCCCTTTTTTCCCCCCACTGAAGACTTAACTTGGACTCTTTAAGAAAACAGGGGATTGTAATGATTCCTTTTCCTGGTCAGAAAGCTGTAGTGTTAAAAGCAGCTCTAGGGTTTGGAGACTTTCATCAATATACTAATGAGCCACATGATCCCTTTTGTGTTGTGTGTCTGTTTCTTTCTTTTTGTCTACTCCAGTTTTAGAATTCTAACTGCATATTACCTACATCATCTTTTGTCTGGTTTCTCTTTTTTGTCTCACAGCTTCTGCTTACTCATAATTAGTTTTGGTTTGTCATAAAGTGTCTTAGATTCAACCTTGGCATTTGTTGCTTATTGTTCATCACCCAGTTCTCTTTCTTATTTTACATTCCTGAGGGAACTAATCTAATTGACTTGTATATCAGCCAAAATAAGCTAATTTATGTTGAGGTAACAGAAATGAGTCACGTAATTTCTTATTCATGCTGTATGTTCATCATGTATTGGGTGGGAATGCTATCCCTCACTGTCCTCATTCCAGGACCCAAGCTGCAGCTATTATTTGAGGCACTGTCAGGAAAAAAAGGGTCCAATCACATACCAGCTTATACAGCTTTCACCTGGAAGTGACCTGTTGCTTTGACTCTTACTGGCCAAGTTACCTAACTACCCATGACATTAATGGGATGAGAAGGTATTATCCTTCAGTGTGCCCTGGAAAAGAACTTCAGTTATTGAAGTGGACAACACTATTGGCTATTGCGATTGGCCCCTCTAGCTAAGAGCTACTCACTTTTCTTCCTACATCGAATACATTCTCTCTTTTCCTAGGATACAGTTTAAAAATCTAACAGGAATTATATATCTGTGTCCTTAGCCTTGTGACTTCTTGTGACTCTAGTAGGCAGAGTGTACTCTCTTCCCCATGGTAAAGTTTGCCACGTGACTTTTTGGTCAGGGGAACATACATAGGTATGATAATATGCAACTCAGAGCAGAAGCTTTAAATGTGGTTTGTGTGGTTTGACTTGAATTCTTTCCAAAAAGGGCCTGCTTCTTATGCTTGAATTCCAGTGTGAGGAGACCTGTATAGTCGATCTGCAGCACGGAGCAGAGCTCCACTCAGCCTTTACCTTTCATTTAACATGAACAGAAAAACCATTGTTTAGTGTGTTAGGTCACTGAGATTTTGGGTTTGTTGCTGCCAGGCAAAGCTTATGTACACAACAGAATTTGGATTTAAGACAAACTGGGCTTTGAGTGTTGACTCTACTGGCTGTGTGATTTTGGGTAAGTTATTTAAGTTCCCTGAGTCTGGGTTTCTTCATCTGCAGAATGGAGATAATAATGTCTACCTTATAGTTCTGATGTGAGGATTAAATTGGATGACTTATGAAATATTTAGTATAGTACTCAACACATGAGAAGGGTTCATAAATGTAATTTCTCTTCCCTGTACTTCCACCCTGCTTCCCCCATTAGTAGGGTTGTTTAAGTACAGGATTACTTGAAAGAAATTAGGCAATTGAAAAGAATCAATTGTAAGATTAGGGATTTGATAAAATGCTTGCCCCAAGTGGACCTTTTTAGCCCAAATTTAAGAATTTCCTTCTGAGGAGAGCCCATGATGTTCTAATAACTAATCTTTTTTTGCAAACGATGGGTTTCTATGCAGTAATAAGTCAACTAGATTTTTTTTTTTCTTTTTTAAAAGAAAGGGAGAGAAGGGATTGGAGTGGAAGGAGAGCGAAAGAGAGAACTCTAAGCTGGCTTTGCCCAGTATAGAACCTGACTTGGGGTGTGATCTTACAACCTTGAGATCATGACCTGAGTGAAATTAGGAGTCAGATGCTTAACCACCTGAGCCACCCGGGCACCCCAAGTGTGTAATGTGAAATGATACATTTTAGAATTATTACCCAGCAGTAGATGATTGATGCTTAGTGAAATCTCTGAATAAAGTATCCTTTTAGTGGCACCCACTGTATTCTTTCAATATATAGTATGTCCTTTGAGTGGGACAGAATGAGTCAAAAAAAAGTTGTCACATCAAAATTTACATTTCATTTGTTCCTGGTTAAAAATGTTTTTAGTAACATACTAAAAGGAGTAGAGAGAAGAGAAACAACCTATTTTGGAAAATAAAAGTATAAAATATTCTGTTTTATTCTTATCTGAAGACTTCTTTATTGTTTACTTTTTTTTTTTTTTCCTACCCCAGTGATTTTCTAAATATTTTCCAGATATTCAAACAGGTTGTACCAATCTGGGTTCTTCAGAGAAATAGAGGCAGTAGGAGATAATACGGAGGGGGCGGTGATTGTCCAGGAAACTTATTTTTGCTTTTAAGGCCTTCAACTGATTGAATGAGCCTCAACCAACCACATTGTCGGGGGTAATTTCCTTTTTGTAAAGTCTATTGATTTTAAGTATTAATTGCATCTACAGAATACCTTCCTTAGAATACCTAGATTAGTGTTTGACCCAGCTGGGCTCCACAGCCTAGTCACGTTGACATGTGAAATTAATCATCTTGCAGGTGGAAAGGCAGAAGAAGAGGAGACATACTGAGACTTAGAAACTCTGCTTTTGCCCCACTTGTGTTGAAGGTTGTTGCAGCCTTGTTCTCTATGCTTTTCTTAGTGCACTTGATGCCATCCGGTGGGGGTAGTAGCATATAAACCAGTGTGAAGAGCTTTTGTTGTGGTCTCCAAACTGTTCAGGGGTTCTGTTTCTTTAACTTATATTTATGCTTATTTATTTATTTATTTGACAGAGAGAGATCACAAGTAGGCAGAGAGGCAGGCAGAGAGACAGGAAGGGAAGCAGGCTCCCTGCTGAGCAGAGAGCCCTATGCAGGGCTCGATCCCAAGACCCTGGGATCCTTACCTGAGCTGAAGGCAGAGGCTTTAACCCATTGAGCCACCCAGACGCCCCTTAAACTTATATTTAAAGAAAAAAAATATGTTTTATTCATTATTAGTAGCTGAAAGTAGCTGAAAGTAGCTTGTTAAATATCAGAGGGAAGATGGGTGGAGAAAAAATTTTCTGCTGCTCATCACTTGCTACCGATAGAAAAGTTAGGAATGTGTTGGAGTGCTGGATTTAGTCATAGTTTTTGGTGGGCTTTTGTAGCTCTTTTTCAGGTATTCGGGAATATACCTGAGTCTCAGTAAGCTGCTCCTTTGAGAACTGAACAGGCTGTGCAATTTCACAGATGACAATACTTCTGAAAACCACCAGGAGGATATTATTCTGTAGTGCTTATTAAATCCTGTCTTCTTTAGCAGGTTAAATATATCTACTGGATTTTAAACTTCTGTCATTTTAAAGAGTACCTTTTAAGAGTTTACTGATTTAAGTCTTTTGATAGGCCTGGCTTATAGCTGTCAGCTTGATTTTACTTTTTAAAAAATGCCTTTAAATTGAACTTTCAGGTTGACTTCTAGGTATAACTTCTGAAATCTCTCTGTGGGTTTGATTTACTGCAAAAGTAATATTATTAATTTTATAAGACTGCTTCTAAGCTGTGTTTTCCTTACTCTTGGATTTTCCCTATGAAAAATGAAGAAGGACTCCTTAACCAAGTTTTATTGGGGTAAGATCAATTTTATGAAGCCTGACAACTTCTTCTTCTGAATTTTACCTGAGCAATGTTTCAGCTCAACTGAATGGCTCATAATTTTGAGTGACTCTCTCATCAGCTACTTTATTGATTAATGACACAGATAAGAAAAATGTACCGTGTAGTGGCGGGATTAGAATCACGGAAACTAGAAGTATCTCCTTTCATCGTCAGACACTTGAAAGTCTTTATTGAAGGATGATATGATCCATGAAAGAGAAGGAAAAGTCAGGTTTTGGTAAGCCATGTGGATCAGAGAGAGGAGGGACAGAGAAGGATCCTGCAGTGATAGTTTTGAAAATAACTTGTGGGGAGGGGAGGGCAGGGGAGAATCATCTGGGCAGCCAGCAAAACATTACATAAAACCTTGGTAAAGTGAGTAGCTTTGCTGACACAGTAGAAAGATGAGCACTGTTACTGATTGTCTTGTTGTTTAGTTGTCAGAGAAGGTGGTGCTGCTTCCTCCATCTGCTCTCATGTGCTGCCTCACCTGCTCCATCTTACTGAGACGGATAAACCTTGTAGTTCGAGACTGTCAAGGGCACTGCAATTAGTACTAAATCATTCTCGCTCTGACAAGTTCTGGCAACAGAAGCTTCTGGCAGATGTGCAAGTTCATCTTCAGTGTTTCTGAATGTCTGGATAGTATAGAAGAGCTTTTAACATGCTGGGTAACTTAATCCGACAAGAGAATTCGGTGTAAATCATCTTTTAGAAGAGGAGAAATATGAGAAATCAGGGTGGGCTGTTGTGGTTTACATTTTATAAGCATGATCAACTTTGGTTAATTTTGAATGTATATACCTTTAATAAAATAACAGGGAACTCATGCAAAAAGAAATCATACATAAAAAGGTTAGCATAGTAGTCCCCTCTTATATGCGGTTCGCTTTCTGAGGTTTCAGTTACCTGTGTTCAGTTGCAGTTCTGAGGCAGATGGTCCTCCTTCTAATGTATCCTCAGGAGGACTGTAGTAGCCTAATGCAACGTCACAGTGCCTGCGCCATTCACCTCACTTCGTCTTGTCACGTAGGTGTTTTATTATCTCACATCACAAGAAGAGTGAGTATAGGATATAATAAGATATTTTGGGAGACCTCATTCACAAAACTTTTATTGCAGTATGTTCTAATTGGTCTATTTTATTATTGTTGTTAATCACTTATTGTGCCTAATTTATAAATGAAGCTCTATCATAGATCTGTGTATATATAGGAAAAACATAGTATATATACGGTTCATTACTATCTATGGTTTCAGATATCCACTGAAGGTCTCGGATTATATTTTTGCAGATAAGGGGTTGGGGTTGGGGATTAAGATAAAGTCAAATCACTGCGTTTCTCTAGAGTTGAATTAGCCAGTTGTAGAATAGCTTGCATGTAAAAATGATAGCAATCAAAATAAATTTACATAGAAAAGTACCTGGAAAATAAGAAAATATAACTGAGGCATATATACAAATATACAGTATAGTATATATACTTATAAAATGTATTTGGGTGCTTGGGCCCTAGAATCAGACTGTGTGTTCAGATCACTTCTCTTTTAGTATTGAAGCACTCCAATGGGCCACTTCCTTTTCTGCAACTTAAGGGTTGTAATAGGCAAAGAGCTTTTAAATTTTTTATTTTTTAGTATTGCTAGAACTCACAACTCCTGAGATCAAGAGTTGCATGCTCTTCTGACTGAGGCAGCCAGGTGTCCTGGCAAAAGAGTTAAAAAAATTAAAAAGAAAAACCAAACCACGTCTTATTTATTTGAGAGAGAGAAAAAGAGAGAGAGAGAGAGAGCGTGCACATGACCTGGGGGAGGAGCAGAGCGAGAGTGGGGGAGAGAGAATCTCATGCAGAGTCTGCATGGAGTGCAGAGCCCAGCTTGGGGCTTGATCTCTCTTTCTGAGATCACAACCTGAGTTGGAATCAAGAGACAAGCACTTTACTGCCTGAATCATCCAGGTGCCCCTGGCAAAAGAATTTATAAATGAGATATTAGGTAAAAGGGTAGTTGACACATACGCCTGTTCAGTGCATGTTAGGTTGTCTTGATGGTAAAGATGATGATTTCATTCTCTTTCCTTGAGTGACTTGAAGTGGCATTCTCTTTGCTCAGTAAGTCAAAACAAATGCAGAAAGCTTGGTATCTTCGTAAGCTCATGCTGACATAACAGAATACTATAGACTGGGTGGTTTAAATATTGAAGTTTATTTTCTTATAGTCCTGGGGTCTAGGAAGTCCCAGATCAGAGTGAGGGCCAATGATTCCTAATGGAGGGCCCTTTTCCTGGGTGGCAGATGGAGGATGGGAAGGAGGATCTCTCTTCTTATAAGGCCTCTAAGCCCTATCTGATTAGGACCCTAACCTTCTCACCACCTAATTACCTCATAAAGACCCAATCTCCAAATACAGGTGCATTGGGTACTGGGGCTTCAAAATATTATTTTTGGGGAGATAAAGTTCAGTCCATTGCACTAAATTAATATAGATTGTTTGTTACCATTGTGGCAAAAGATTAAAATAAAACCAAAGGAGGTATGCAAAGATGAATGTTGTAGAAGTCCTATCTCTTTATGAAAATTGAAGGAATGAACAAAACATAATTGTGAAATTTCAGAACAACTCATTTGTTAGCATTTTCAGTTCTATCCATTTGAAGATGATATCGGATTCACCAAACTATTGTCCCGATGTTATAATTTTGCACTAATGTTTTATCTTATTTGACAAAAAGCCAAAGACCTTCATTGATATTAGAAAAAATGAAATTAATTAGCATCTTTGTTACTGATTGTTAAAAATATTAATGATCTTTTCAGATGTCTGGCCCAGCGCTTATGTAGGATTGTGTCAGGAGGTGTGCAGGGGTTTACTCTCCCTAGATTTTTCCTCTGTGACCTGGCTGAGACCCAGACTTTGGCCTCTTTTGGCTGCTGCTGCTGAAGAGCTCAGTGTTGGAAGGAGTGTTTCCTTGGCCGCGTAAAACGACCCTACTTCCCTGGAGCTGCTGTCATGACCATGACTTTTTTCCCCCTCTGATTGAATTAGTGTCAAGAGTGTCTGTCACCCAGTATGCTATAGAAGTTTTTATTCCCTATAGTAATTTTTTTCCTTTAATGATTATTTTTAACAACAAAAAAATCTCTGATGTTAGTTCTTTCTAATTTGATTTCTTTTGGAAGCAGAGTCTTTAACAAAAAAGGGGAAGTTTCCAGTTAATCAGGATTTAACTGCTTTGGAGGAAAGCTGACAGCTGTTAAACCAATATAGCCTGACATCCCCAGCTATTTGCTACTCTTTAGTTTCTGGCTCATTATGTTGCATGTTAGTATTGTTTCTGTCTGGGCAGGCTTGTGCTCAGCAGTGAGAACTGAGCCAGCTTTTGCAGCATGTTGAGACGCTCTTCTGGCTTTTCGGCAGATTAAAGAGATGGGATTTTCTGAACAGCAGTGGAGTAGCCGGCAGAGCCTCAGATTGTAAATAGAGGACTGAATTTTGGTCCTGGTTTTGTTACTGACGACCAGCATGATTTCTTCAACTAGCAAGTGAGGGAGATCCTGCTGTATAATGTCCTTATCATCTTTTAATTATCCCTTCTTTGGTTCTGTGATTCAAAACAACTTCTTTTGGAGGTGGAGGGCAGAAGTGCTAACAAATGTCTTTCAGAGCATCTCCAGAGGTTGCAAACTGTTCAGGTCTTCACAACAGTGTACATTAAGCACTGGGTATTAACGGAATCTTAAACCCACATAAACTGTTTTCCTCATTCAGTGGTTCCGGTCTTCAGGTGATGGTGATATTCCAGGAGTCACGGGGTGGGTTAGTTGACTGATTAAAGAAGAGAAATGGGGTGCCGTTGAACTACTTTTTGGCCTTTGGATTGGATCAGTCTCCCTTACATGATTTGGAAGTCTCTTGTAGTCTGATCCTTGCTTCTTCCTGTCTAGTCATAATGGCCTTCTTGTAGTTCCTGGAATGCCACGTGTTTCCTCCTGACACCGACTTGTCTTTTTACTTGCTATTGCTCCTGCCAGGAATGCTTTAGGGGAGCTGACAACATTGACTCCATCTTTAGCCTTCCGTTTTGTTCAGGTCTAGGCCTCTATGTTCGAGGGTCCTTGGAGATTAATATACAAATGCCCACTAAGGCTGGGACAGGGAGAGGCTTGCTTTGGCCCCCCATAAATTTGTTAAAGATAATGTAGTCTCTCCCCATCTAGATGTACAGGTGGTGCCATGAAATCTATTTAAATGTTAGGTGTCAGTCAGGTGCATGGAAACTTTTTGATCTCATGGCAGTGCCCTCCCATGTATCATCTCATTCAATAAAATGTTCAGGCTAAGGTCCGGCTTTTGGGGAGAAGAGCCATGCAGCATCCAGATTGTTACCTGATTGAGACCCACTGCAAGGAAGTTACCCTGAATAAAACCCTGTGTAAACAGGATGGAGCTGCCTGCTTCATTTTTTTTTTTTTTTTTTTTTTTTTTTTTGGTCTCAAAGTTAGGGGGATATTTTATTGTCCCTCCTCCACCTTCTAACAAATGCACTTTGCTGCTCTACCTTACTCAGGGGAATGTTCTTTGTTGTCTCAACCTCTGTCAGTTAGCTAACTTGTACCCTCCAGGTCTTCCCTCAAGCATCGCTTAAAAGGAGCCACTCTTCTGACTTGACTGACAAGGTCACTTTTGCTTATACACAGTCACAGTACCACATATCTTTCTTTTGTAGCACTTGCCATCATTATAATTTCATTTATTTGTGTCTTTCCTTCCCCTGTGTACTGTAAGCTCCTTGAGAGTGCGGATCATGCACATTTTTGCAGTCTTTATTTTATTTATTTTCCAAGTTTGTATTTAAATTCCAGCTAGTTGACATACAGCATAATATTAGTCTCAGGTGTACAATTTAACTATTGATTACTTATATACAATACCCAGTGCTCATCACAAGTGCCCTTCTTAATGGCTATCATCCATTTAGCCCATCTCCCCCCTCCCTCTCTCCATCAACCTTCAGTTTGTTCTCTATAGTTAAGAGTCTTGTTTTTTGGTTTGTCTCCCTCTCTCTACAGCTCCCCCCCCAAGTTCATCTTAAATTTTGTTTTCTTAAATTCCACGTGTAAGTGGAATCATACAGTATTTGTCTTTCCCTGTGACTGACTTATTTCATCTAACATTGTCACTAGTTCCATCCATGTTGTTGCAAATGGCAAGATTTTATTCTGTTTTATAGCTGAGTAATATTCCATTGTATGTATACATTTATTTCTGTTGCCTAACTTAGTGACTGGAACATAGTAGGTGCTCAGTATATATTTGTTGAGTGAATGCATGGACCAAAGTTCCTGACTTGGAAAAAATAATGATAATAGCAGCCACAGTAGGAGAGGCTATTTATTATGTACTGGCAGTGTGCCATACTCTCTTCTGCTCTTGCCCCCATTATCTCACATTTTATAATCATTATTACAACCATTCCCTGAGTATTTTGACCCAGGCATGGATCCTAGAGTCTGTGTCCTTGGCAACCATCCTGTACAATTGGGAATATTATAGGAAAAGATCAAAAGTTTTCTTTAGCATTTGTTACCCAGCTCAAGTCCTATCATTTGCTCATAAGTCTTTTTGTCTTCTTTGTTGTATCTAGCACTGTCATCAGAATGTAGAGGCTATCTTGTTATTTATTTTGGCTACCACACATCTAATTTCTTGGGAAATTCCTGTGTTTCAAAATCCTGTCTCCCTTTCATGAGGACAGAACCTGCCTCTTTTTACAGAAGTAGAAAATGGCATATACCTGCCTTCCCAGCTTTTCTTGTAGTTGAGGTATAGGCATATGATACATTTGTCCCAGTTACCAAATCAGAAGCAAGTGACACACAGAAGAAGGTGCCGAGGGAAGTCTATTTTGCTGAGGATTGGCCAGGCAGGAATGGTAGCTAAACTGGGTTTTCAGAAATTGCACTGATAGCCATCCTAGAGACAGTGCAGAAGTAGTGGTATTTGTGGTACAAACTGTAGAGTTTGTGCCCAGAAACAGAGTAGTAGTTTCTTCATGGGACCAGTGTTAAGGCAGGCATGATTTTGGACTTTGCTCCTGACCTGGCTGTCTGGGAGGGGCAGCCTAGAGAGTGGCCTCTGGTGCCAGAGTGACTTTGTTCAAATCCCAGCAGTGCCACTCACCAGGCTTGTAACCTTGCTTGGGGAGGTGAATCTCTCTGTGCCTTAGTTCCCTCAAATGGAAAAAGAAGAAATAATAGCATGTATGTCACAGGGTTGTTGTGAGTATTAGAGGAGGTGAACTCTTAGAACAGTATCGGGCATACTTATTACAATGTTTATTACTGTTTTCTGACCTTGATTTTTTCTGAAAGTATGTATCATCTTTTTTTTTTAATTAAAAAAATTATTTTTTATTTTTTATTTTTAAAAGATTTTTATTTATTTATTTGACAGACAGAGATCACAAATAGGCAGAGAGGCAGGCAGAGAGGAGGAAGCAGGCTCCCTGTGGAGCAGAGAGCCCAATGTGGGACTCGATCCCAGGACCCTGGGATTATGACCCGAGCCGAAGGCAGAGGCTTTAACCCACTGAACCACCCAGGCGCCCCAGTATGTATCATCTTTTTAACACGTTTTTTTTTTCCTGCTGGAATATGTCGGTTGGCGTATACAGCTTGCAGCTTAGCGCCCTGACTGACCCAGACAACACACACTTGTCGAATGGTAACTGTGTGTACGGCATAGCTTCATCCTAGGTTTCTTTTTTGGAAGGGATTTATAGAACCATTTCTGCATGTCTGTTGGGGCCAAACCGTGTATTATTTTTATTAAAATGCTTAATTCCTTCTCTAGTTTGTTTTGGATTGACTTCCTTCTTGTAAAACCTCATGCTTTGACTCCTGGCTTATTGCAGTATTTGAGCAAAATCTCAAACAGAGATTCCCCCCAAGGGTGAAATGCATCGCACAGTAAGGCTGTCTGTCCAGTGGTGATTTCATTATCTTCACCATTCCAATTATCTGCGCATACATTTATTGCTGATAATCTATGAAAAGCCTATTTAACTCACTTTTCATCCTGAGTGAAGGGCCATCCACAGCCCCAGTTTCCCTCTGGAACTCTCTTTATGTGGCTGAGGAGCACAATGTCTCCTGGCACATTAGCTTTCAGTCTGTGAAAGCAGATACTTTCAAATGGGAAAATGTCATGCAAGGTGAACTATTGGTATTTTCACAGCAGGCAAATTCTTACCACCCTCAGTATAAAAACACTACTGAATCACATTTATGGTTTTGTCACCATTACAATGAGAACAGATAGTGACATTTAAACCTAGGAAAATTCAACCCCTGATATTGACTGTTAATGTGAAAAACTTGAAAAAGCAGGTAGAACACTGTGACCTTAGTGATGTGAATTCTCTAGTCAGACCATACAGAGCAGTCAAATATTTGACTTATTGATTTTTAGAGAACCAAGCTGTTTTGTATGCAAGGTATGAAAATAGTATGAGTTTTTGTCCTTGATTCAGAATAAGCAATGAGAGCCAGGATTCCATGCAGTAGATATGAATTTATGTTGAATAGTATAAACTTTTAATATTTTAACATATATTACCAGAAGGGATATTCAGTTTTTTCATGTATCTATAACTGTGTGTTTAGAACACAATAATCTGTATTTACACATTAATTTCTGTTTTAAAATTGGTATTTATTAATAAATACATACTGTTACTAAGAACCTTGTATAGTGGGGCACCTGGGTGGCTCAGTGGGTTAAAGCCTCTGCCTTCGGCTCAGGTCATGGTCCCAGGGTCCTGGGATCGAGCCCCGCATCGGGCTGTCTGCTCCACAGGGAGCCTGCTTCCTCCTCTCTCTCTGCCTGCTTCTCTGCCTAGTTGTGATCTCTGTCTCTCAAATAAATAAATAAAATCTTAAAAAAAAAAAAAAAGAACCTTGTATAGTATCTTCAATTTTAAAAAGACCCTAGCCTCACAGGATTATAAACTTCCTCTTGCCCACATTTCCTTTGCCCATACTTTTCTACACTCTCAGCCTGCTAAATTTTGCTTTTTTGTAAAATTACTCATCTAGAGGTCTGTCAATTTTCTAGTATATTGAAAGCTGAAAATGTAGTAGGTTGAATTACTCTGGCCTCTTAAAGAAGCCTTTCCATTTTAACTTAAGTTCACCTTAAGGAACATAGGTTATCTTTTTAACAGATAGTATTAAACAAATTCTTCTCTCTAAGACAATAATGTGGGTAGTTTTTTTATTTGAGCATTGTGGCATTTTATTAGAAATGTTTTTTTATTTTCCCTTAGTCCTTTCAATCACATCTTACAAATATTTGAAAACACTTTTATTTTCTCATTCTGGATAACCTTCCTGTCTTTGTCACCATCTTTTCTTCGCGGTGCTGTGTCCTGGCTCTTTATTTAAATTCCATAACAAATCAGTTGGCTTGGGTTTTTAGCGTGCTAGTTACGTAAAAATGAAGGGGCAATTCTTTTTTTTTTTTTTTCCCTGATAGGTTTTTTTTGGGCAAAGGGTAATCTTCGTATAATTTCTAGCAATGTTTAAAACTGGAGCGTTGCTATTTGCTAGAATAATATGTAGAGAGTAAGTAGGAACTGTCATATTTCAGAATGACTTTTGGAAACCTGAAATCTCAGAATTCTGTTTTAATTTTAAATGTCATTGAGAATTTATTCCGGAAAAGGTAATTATTAAATAATTGCATGCAATCTCACTGTTAGCAGATAATAATTCTAGTTTGCTAAGATTAATATACATTGCCTTTTAAAATCATACCAGATTTCAGTTACAGTCAGCTTCAGTCATAGCCTGTTATCTTGTGCTTTCATTTTTATGTTTCAAAGAGTACATGGATTCTAGATTGTCAAGAATACCACCTTTTTTTTTTTTTTTTTTAAGAGTTTGGCACTGTGGTTGTTCCCCCCCTACTAACTATTCTTTCCTCTTAAGAACCTTAAAGGTTGAATAAGGGGAAGCCAGAATGAGTCCCTGTTGTAGCTTCCAGGGTACAGTTACAAAGATGAATAAAACCACCTATTTCAGTTCTGTGAGATCAAAGTCTAATTCCCACTACTCAATTTTTGAAAAGCTGTTGGTGGATAATTATAATACTAGCAGTTGAATTGGTTCCACGTGACAGAGATTTATAGTGTATTTATAGAGATGTTTGATTTTTGTTTTGTTGTGTTTTAAATCCAGAGTCTAGGTTTTCTTGTCCATTGAAATTTTAGATTTTGCCTTTCTCTAGGGAGCATCTCGTTAGGAAACAATACTCAGACAGTGAAATGAGTTGTGAGCTTGTGGAAAGGAGACCAGGACAGGGGACAGGCACTAAACAAATAGCAGAGAGGGAGAGAAATGGCTAAGACAGAAGTGAGAATAGGAGAGTCAAAGGGAGGGAATTAACAGGATGAGAAGATAAAAGGTTGGGTTGGGGGAGAAGTAGCCTGGAGAAAAGGAAGAGGAGGTTAGAGAGAGAATATGGAGGAAAAATAAGTGGTGAAAAAAGAATGAAGTAGAATGGGTTCAGAGTTGGACAGAAAAATTGGTAATGGAAGAAGAGCAGTTTTAGGAGAGTAGAAGGTCCAGAGTAGGGGAGGGTGAGGAAAGTAAGATTGGAAGGACGGTGAAGGAAAAGATTGACCCTCTCTATCCAGTGTTCTACTCAAATAGGTGGTGTCTCTGTTGTGGGCTGCCCAGGTCTGTTTCTGGTGCAGGTGAAATCCCAGCATTGTAGGCCAAGTCCAGTGGTCATTTGTGCTTCACACTTAGTGGAGAATGAATAAACAATTATGGGCATCCTTTCACTTTTGCAAAGGGTTACAGAGTCAAGCTGCACTAGGTGAATTATCAAATAACCTTTTTTTTTTTTTTCGAAAAAAATTAAGCGTAGTATACTTCAGTAAGAGAATTTTTTTGTGTAATGACCTTAGTTTGTTACAGATCTGAAAAGCTGAATTTTATGATTTCATTTAAGATATGAGACAAAGAAGGGGCGCCTGGGTGGCTCAGTCGTTAAGCATCTGCCTTCGGTTCGGGTCATGATCCCAGGGTCCTAGGATCAAGCCCCACATCACATAGGGCTTCCTACTCAGAGGGGAGTCTGCTTCTCTCCCCCCCTCCCGCTTGTATTCCCTCTCTCATTGTGTCTCTGTCAAACAAATAAATAAATAAAATCTTAAAAAAAAAAAAGCAAAACATATGAGACAAAGGGACACTTAGGCTAAGCATTTTAAAAGATGCAAGTTATTATATAACTTTTGGTAACATCTTATTATGGAGCATCTGTTTGGAGATGTATTTCTGGAGAACTGTCTTTGTTGACATGGTAATATTTTAAAACTGTAAAGAAGGCCATAAACTGGAGTTATTATGGTGTCACTTACCAGTTAGAGGACTTTGATGTGGGTTAGAGGGAGAGACTTTGAGACTGGAGCCATAGGTGTGATTTTGCAAAGTAGGGCAGACGGGGTTCTCTGAAGAGGCCTCTTGTGTATTAAAGCAAAGTTCTGCCTAAGGCTGGCCTCTTCCTGTCTAAGTGAAGGTCAGGTGTAGAGTAGAGATTGCCAATCTGTTATCTTTCAGTAGGTGCCTAGTAGGGTACCCTGGATGGTTGTTATATTGTAAGAATGGTACCTGTCAATTCCTTCTTGATTTACATTTTTATGTTGGGCAGTTTTACCTAACACATCATTCTGCTGGGGGAATAGGGGAATTTAGTCAGTACCAAATCTAGTCATGTTCAAGTATCAGAATAATTAATTAAATCTGTAATGGGCAAATGACAAAATTTGGCCTTACTTCTATTAGATTGAATGTAAAAAAAGGATAGTTACAGAAAAATTATTTTGCTTAAAATAAAAGCACATTTTTAAAAGTTTGCTTAGAGAGCAGAAAGCAATTGTGCTATAAGTGTGTGTAATTATCTGCATTTCTTTTCAGCCTCTTTGGAATCAAATTGTTTTTCTCCCCAAGAAAGGCAATTATATGCAGGAGGCCACTTTTTGTTGAATTGCTGTGTGTGGCACACAGGGCATCCCACAAACCTGAAATCATAGATGCGCTGCTATGATTTATAATACCCATTAATTATAGCTTTGTATTAAAGGCTTTTAGTTTTCTGCTTCAGTAAACCTAAATTCTCCTTTTGAAGAAGAATTGCTTACATTAGGTGTTATGCTAAATGGTGAATCCTGTCTTTTAGAATCTCATCAGAGGTACTTGATGCGGTCAGATCTTCTCAGTGGGCGTTCCAGGCACACGGTAAAGCTGTTTAACTTTACAAGGTGATGAAATAACTGGAAGAGATACTAGTCTTGTAATGAGGAGACCTCCCACAACACGGTTCAAAGGGGAAGACTGCAAAGCATTAATCAAAAAGTACTCATCCGCCAGCTATTGCTCATCCTTGTGGCGTGCTGCCAGGCTTTACCGTCCCTGGCACGCACGCTTTCTGGCCAGCTCCATGGTTCACAGCTACAGCTGCTCTTCAGATTTACCTGGGGCTTCACCCTCTCCCAGCCTCCCTCCCTCAGCCCCCAGCCCCATTAAATACTGGGTATGGGTATTTTTTAAAGGGCTCCTTGGTGAATCTAATGTGTAGCCAAGAATGAAAACATTAGTCTGTTCAGTTCTGTTGTGTGGCTTTTCACCTGAAAAGTTAGATTTCCTCTTGGTTTTTTGGCTTCATATTCCCATATTCCTTCTAGAAGTTGAAAATATGACCAAGCAAAACAAATGAACAAATCCAGGTGGCATTGTTTTCTCTTGGGCTTCTGCCATAGTCTAATTCAATTCAGGGACAGATACTTTCCCTGGCAACTCCCTTAAATTTTGTAACTTCACATTTTTTCCCCATGTGATGAATGTCTAATCTGAGGTTTCTTTTGCTAAACTTGGCCATTTTATAGCCCTATCAGGGACCCACTTTTCACTGAAGCATTGCCATTTTTTTTCTCTGTGACTATTTAAAACTACATTTTAACCTAGAAACACTTCAAAAAATGAGGATTTATAGTGTTTTTCATTACATCTTTTTCACACATTACTCATTAAACTTCACATACCTGAAGAATTTGTAAGTATTACACATTCTTTTCATAAGGAGAGGAGGCAAAGTAAGTAAGATTCATTTGTAAAAGCATCATGTTGTCCATTTGAAAATGGGGTTAATGTTTGTTACCTACGAATGCTACTATGCTATCTTTTATTTGAATATATTGGCGGTAATAATTTAGTTGTGGCACGTGGTCCTAAGTGATGTAAGAAGTTCTGAAGGAAGGGTATAAATCTAATAATGGTAGTAGCAATGACAGTTTTTTGGAATGCTTCCTTAATGTTAAGCGGCCGTAAGTGCTCCACATGCATGGCCACTGGCAGCTTCATGCTCCGCTTATGAGATGTCGAGACGTCCATACCGTTGTTATCCCTATTTTAGAGGAAAGAAAATGGAGGCTGGCAGGTGGAAGAGCCCAGATCTGCCTACACCAGAGCCTAACTTTTAACCCATGCTGTTCTACCTTTTTTCCTACTTCTGTGCATTTCAGTGTGCATTTGGCCGTGAAGCTCCTGCCTACATTCCCTTTTCTTCCCAAGGAGCTCATTGACTTAATTTGCTTCAGCCTCTTTTGTTTTCTTCCCTCCTTGTATGTCAGGCAACCATCTGCTCTTGGCATCCCTTTTTTACATGTAGGAGACTAGGTCCTGGTGAATGCAGGCATGCCTATGGGCTTAGCAGAGTGAAGGGGGCACTGGGAAGGCCTGTGGAGAGTGTTTAATGTATTTCCCTTATGGGCGTAAATACAGTTTGATTGGCAACTGTATATTTTTTCTTTTTGCTAACAGCTTTATTGAGCTATAATTAATATATCATACAATTCAGTCATATAAATTCAGTGATTTGGGTTGTGTAACCAGCACTCTGATAAATTTTAGAACTTTTAAAATTTTTTATATAAGATTTTATTTATTTATTTGAGAGAGAGAGAGCACGAGCGGATGGGGGGATGGAGAAGGGCAGAGGGGAGAGGGAGCTATGTAGGTCTCCATTCCAGGACCCTGGGATCATGACCTGAGCCAAAGGCAGGTGCTTAACTGACTGAGCCACCGAGGCGTGCCCCAATTTTAGAACATTTTTAGCACCACAAAAGAAACTCTATGTTTGGCTTCCTCCCTCAGTCCACCTATTTCCTTACTCTACAAATTTGCCTATTTTATGTAGATGGAATCCTGCAATATGTGCTCTTTGTGACTGCTTCTTTCACTTAGCCTCACAATTTTGGGGTCCGTCCCTATTGTAGTATATACCGGCATGTCATTTCTCTTTATTGTCCAATAACCTGCTATATCCATACAATTACACATCAGTGGCTATATTCTGACTTTTATATCTTACTGCCCTAGCTCCCAACATTGTTTTGGCTGTTGCAGCTTAGTAATGAACAAGGAAACAGACATAGTTGCATAGCTTAGGGGTTAAGTGGAACCATCCATTCTTTTGTGCATTTATCACATCTTTATTGAGCACCTAGTATATGGACAACACTGTGCTAGATTTTATAGTATATAAAAGGTGTGATGTGATATGTGACTTGTGCTGTGTGTTATAAGCAAAGTTGGGTTCAGAGGAAGGAAATTCTGTTTGTGATTTGTGGCTGCCAGTTCTCCTTGCACCTGACTCTTTGGTGGTGTTTTATTATGTATTTTGTTTGTTTTAAATCATTACCTTACCTCTCACTGAAGTAGTTTTGGGTCTCCTAGATATGAACTGATACTCAATAAGTTCATCCCCACCCCACTCTTCCATGAATTTAAATATTTAAACATAAGTCTGAGTTGGAATTTTCCAGTTTAAAACTAATAAATATTAAAATTTTATTAGAATCTTGAAGGTCATGAGTTCATGATGAATCTAAAAACTTAGAATATTAGTTAGCCCCAACTTATAGAAATGTTTGGAAATGGTCAAGTATATTCAGCCACCAAAATTGCCCAGTGATAATATCCTATTTAATTCAGTTGGAATTCAAGTTACGGGCAGGTTTAATGGATGGGAAACCTTGTAGCTTCTGCATACCCCGATAAGCATTACATTAATACCAATTTAGCCACTTGAGTAAACTCCAGATAAACAAGAGAAACTCTAGGATATTTTGAAATATCTTTCATCTGCTTGAGGAGCACAAAGCAGGGCTTGAACGTATGACTCTGATGAGATCAACACCTGAGATGAGATCAAGAGTTGGATGCTTGGGGCGCCAGGGTGACTCAGTGGGTTAAGTCTCTGCCTTCGGCTCAGGTCATGATCTCATGGTCCTGGGATCGAGCTCTGCATCAGGCTCTCTGCTCAGTAGGAAGCCTGCTTTCCCATCTCCCTCTGCCTGCTTCTCTGCCTACTTATGATCTCACACTCTCTGTCAAATAAATAAATAAAATCTTTAAAAAAAAAAAAAGAGTTGGATGCTTTAACTGACAGAGTCACCCAGATGCCCCTCTTTCAGTTAGATTTTGTAAGTAGCGTATCATCCTTTCCTGTTTGTTAGTGTTATTTAATGTTATATCATATAAAATTATTCATGTCACTGTCATTATATGTGTAATATGGCATAATTAGCTGTGAAAGATGAATGTTTTGCTGCGTACTTATTTTGCTCTTTGCTAAAAACTCAGTAGGCTATTTTTATTCATTGATTTAAATATCATATAGTGTAAGTAATAATGATTAGGTGATTTAGAACTTTGTTGTAAACTGGGAAAAGAGTCCACTTGCTGATTTGTGAATTATTTAGATTTTAAGAATTTTGTAAAATTTAATTCCTCCTCTTCTTTCTTCCTTTCCTTCCTTCCTTTCTCTCTCTCTCTTTCTCTCTCTCTCTTTCTTCCTTTCTTTCTTCTCTTCTCTTCTCTTCTTTCTTTTCTTTTCTTTTCTTTTCTTTTCTTTTCTTTTCTTTTCTTTTCTTTTCTTTTCTTTTCTTTTCTTTTCTTTTCTTTTCTTTCTTTTAAATAGGCTCCATGCCCACCATGGAGCCCAACATGGAGCTTAAACTCATGACCCTGAGATCAAGACCTGAGTTGACAGGAAGAGTCGGATGCTTAACTGACTGAGCTACCCAAGCACCCCTGTTGTTTAAAATTTTTTAATGAGTGCTTATTTTCACTGTGTTCACATGTCATTTTTTCAAATTCACATGGTTCCAACCTGTATATTGCTACTACTAATAGTAATAATAATAGATATTTTAGTTAAATAGTAAAGACTAAATTTTTAAGGGTTGAATAATAGGCAGGAAGCTGTAGTGGTTAGAGTGATGGTAATAGGGGATTGGAGGCTTGAGTGAGGAAAGACGTAGTTGTTTAACTTGATAACTTCTGTGGAAGAAGCAAGTATATGTATGTGTGATTATAGATGGTATTTTTAAAAATGTTATAAACCCCACTTGTAAACTGTGTCATTAGGTAACATATCATTCCTTGTTCATAGACATAACAGGTATTCAATGTGTCAGTGATAATTCAGAATCATGTACTGTACTAAAATATAAATAAGAATAAATAATAAAATAACACTAGCAATGGCTAGAGTTTATTGTTTACAGTAAGCCAGATACTGTGTGTATGTTTAACATTCGCAATCCTGTGAGGTGTAGTGATTTCCTTCTTTACAGATAAAGAAACTGAGGTTTAGGGAGATTAAGTAACTTGCCAACCAATACTTAATTTTGACTAATCCCATTATCAGTGTTCTTGACTACTGTTATACTACTTTGTTTTGTTATTTCCTATTGTATTCTTTTTCTTAGATGATGAAATACTGTATACTCTTTGTAACAAGTTGAGCAAATAAGAGATATTTACGTCTTGCATATTTCTTGCTACATACAAAACCACGAGAGATAGATAGAAATTAACACACTCTAATATTGTTTAGTTTTGCCTTTGTAGGGCAATGTGTGTTTCTTTGATGTAAATTTGTAGGTGGACTTTAGTTGGTGAGGGTTAACAGAATTTGGATCTACTTGGAGTTATACAGACCTGGGTCTACTAATTCTACCCTTGGGCAAGTTCTTTGACATCTTTGAGGCTGGGCTTCCTTATCTATGAAGTGATTATCATTATTTCTGTGGGTCTGTTACTGACTATCCTAGAGGGTGGAGACAATTGATTAAGCTATATTCTAGGTTAAACATTTATTACAGTCATTCCATATCAATTTCAGTAGCTGGGCTAAAATTTAAAGATATCCTATGAATTAAGAATAGATCATTGAAACTGATTTGAGTATTAATTGATAATTCCGAGCATCAAGTGTCTTTCTTATACAGTAATACATTTGAAGTTGTTTGGCCGTAGGTACTTGGTTAATGTGTTTGTGGATTGCTCAAAAAAAGAAAGAATCAAAACTTAAAATAATTCTAGCAAAAAAAACAGGAATAGGAAAAATTACATGTTGGTTGCTTTTATTCATACACTTTATGATTCATCTTGTTTCTCAGGTCTTAGGTAGAGAGAACTGATGATTTTTCTTGTCTAAGTAGGGGATAATTTGAAGCTGTTCCCTGGAGATTCCTAAAAGATACACATTTAAGCGTAATCTAAAATGTTCTTACTACTGTTTTACGGAGCAGAATAGGGGCAGAAGCTTTCTCTTTCTGTTTCTCTCTTTTGCTGCTGGATATACTGTCTCATATATTTGTGGCCTCTAAAGAGCATTCAGGTGCACCAGTGTCCACATTTGGTGTTTAGATGGCTAATGGAATAGCAAATAAAGACCTGCCAACATATTTAACAGTGTGCATATTGGGAGGTGGGGGATGTTTGCAAAACATTTGATTTGCAAAACAGTTGGCCTGTTGAAAATCCAGACAGTATGTATTGACTACCATATGCATATGCAAGGTCACTAGCTACATCCTAGGCAAGATAAAAAGATGAGTAACATAGCCATGAATATGGAGAGCCATGTAGTCTGAAAGGAAGCTAAAACAAATAACTACAATATCAGAATGTAATAATTAGTTGTGGCATCCAGAGGAAGGAGAGATAGTATTTCATTGAAGGAGGCAGGAGAAGTTAAGGAAGAAGGGGCAATTTGAAATGGATTTTAAAGTCACCTGGGTTACTCAGTCAGTTAAGCTGCCGCCTTCAGCTCAGGTCATGACCTCAATCCAGGTCCTGGGATTGAGCACGGAGTCTGGATTCCTGCTCAGCAGAGAATCTGCTTCTCTCTGTCCCCCTCTGCTCCTCCTCACTCTCTCTCTCAAATAAATAAATAAATAAAATCTTCAAAAAAGGGGGGGGGTTAAGAAGGATTTCCCCAGTTGGAATGGAGTAGAAAGAGTTAAGTTAGGCAGATGATTTAGGTAGAGAGAACCTTGTGGGGTAAGAGCTGGAGTTACAAATGCATGACTTCTGTTTAGGAGATAGTAGATGTTTATTTGGAAGTGAGGTGAGGTGAAGAGTAGGGGACAGTGAGAGGACCTTGAAGTATGAGTGTATTTGTACTTAATTATGTAGGCAGGAGAAACCTCTTCGACTTTTAAAATTTCTTATTATTTTTTTAAGCTGTTTATTTTGAAATAATTGTAGATTTATAAGATGTTGCAAAAAAAAAAAAAGTGTATATAGAGAGGTCTCCTATATTCTTTACCCAGTTTCCTCCAATGGAAATGTCTTCATACCAAGTTCTGGAACAACATGAAAACTAAGAAATTGATGTTGCTACAGTCCACAGAACTATTCAGATTTTACCAGTATTATGTGTGCATTACATGTGTGTTTATGTAGTTTTATCACATGTATAGATTTGTGTGACTGTCACCACAGGGCTTCCATTAATGGCTATACCCATTCTCTTTTCTCTGTCTCCACCCTGTTGGCTGGCAAACACTGATCTTTTCTTCATTTCTGTAATTTTGTTGTTTCAAGAATTTTATAGATGGTTCCTGGGTGGCTCAAGTTGGTTGGTTGGTTCGTTAAATGTCTGCCTGTGGTTCAGGTCATGATCTCAGAGTCCTGGGATCTAGCCCCACATCAGGCTCTCTGCTTGGCGGGGAGTCTGCTTCTCCCTCTCAGTCTCCCTCTGTGTTCTCTCTTTCTCTCTCAAGTAAATAAATAAAATCTTAAGAAAAACAAATATTATATAAATGGAATCATACAGTATGTAGTTTTTAAAAAAATAAAACCCTTTTATTTTCAAATAATCATAGATTTATAGGAATTTACAAATATAGTACCAAGACGTCCCACTCTTCACTTAGTTTGCTCAGTGGTTCTATCTTGCATAACTGTATCAGTATCAAAACCAGTAAGTTGGCATTGGTATAACGTATGTATATATTTCTGTGCTATCTTATCCCATGTGTAGATTTATGTACCACTGTGGAAGTCTAGATAAAGAACGAATTAGTCACCAGGAAGCTCTCCCACATCCTACCTTTTATAGTCGCAGGCATATCCCTCTCTCCTGCCCCCACTCCATCCCTAATCCCAGGTTACCACTAATCTGCTTTCTAAATAATTATATTATTTCAAGAATATTATGTAAAGGGACTCATACAGTATGTGACCTTTTAAGATTCCCAGATTCCCCCCCGCCCCTTTTTTTTATTCAGCATTATGCCATTGAGATCCATCCAAGTCGTTGCATGTGTGAGTAGTTTGTTCTTTTTATCTCTGCATGGTGTTTGTTTAACCATTCATCTGTTGAAGGGCATTTGGATTGTTTCCACTTTTGAGCTATTATGAATAAAGCTGCCATCAGTATTTGTGTACAGGCTTTTGTATGAACATAGGCTCTGTTTTTCTTTGTGATAAATGCCCAAGAGTGCAATTACTGAATCATATGGTAATTGTTTAGTTTGCTAAGAAACTACCAAACTCTTTCCCAAAGTAGCTCTACCATTTACGTTTCTACCAGCAATGTAGGAGTGATGCAGGTTTTCTGTGTTCTGTGCATCATTAGGTATTACCGCAGTTTTTTATTTATTCTGATAGGTATGTAGTGATGTGTGTGTGTGTGTGTGTGTGTGTGTGTGTGTGTGTGTGTGTTTTTAAGGATTTGTTTATTTATTTTTGTGGGGGGTGGTGCAAGTGGGATGGACCAGTGGGGGAAGCAGAATCCTCACTAAGGACGGAACCCGACATGGACTCAATCCCATGACCTGGGCTCAGTCCCATGATCCATGAGATCATGACCTGAGCTGAAACCAAGACTCTGATGCTCAACCAACTGAGCCACCCAGCCCCTCTGTGGTTTTGGTTTGCTTTTTCTTAATGGCTAATGATACTACACTTTTTTTCATTAAAGATTTTGAGTTAAAAACCAGCATATTTCCAGAGGTTTTTTTTCTGGGTTGGACAGGTGAGGAGAGAAATAAGAGAAAGATTAATTTAGAAGCTACTGAACTAGTTTAAGTGGGGAATTCAGAAAGCTTCTTGGGTAGCTAAGGTCAGCAGAAAAAGAATGGTGGGAACATCTGCATGGATATGGACAGGTAAGGATCATGGAGAGAAAAAGGAGAATGAAGATTTGGGCATCGATATTTGGTGACTGAAAATTTGGAGTACTTTTGATAAGAAATAGATAATTCAGAATTTTCTTTTTAATTTAGAGAGAAATGAAGGATTTGGTTTCAATATGGGCATTTTGAGAGCAGATGGATTATTTGGGTGGAGGTGTTCATAAAGCAGTTATACATCTGAGTCTCTAGCTTAGAAAGGTTAGGGCTAGAAGTATTTTAAAATCAAATATGGAGGGGTGCCTGGGTGGCTCAGTGGGTTAAAGCCTCTACCTTCAGCTCAGGTCATGATCCTAGGGTTCTGGGATCGGGTTCTCTGCTCTGCAGGGAGCCTGCTTCCTCCTCTCTCTGCCTGCCTCTCTGCCTACTTGTGATCTCTGTCTGTCAAATAAATAAAATCTTAAAAAAAAAAGAATTAAAATCAAATATGGAGAGAAGATAATTCACATTTTGCTTGGGCATGGGCGATGATAGTAAGCCAAAGAAATATATAAATCAAAGATTTAGAAGGAAACCTGGGAGGGGGGAACATTTCAGTAGATATTGGTGGTCAGCATTAACGCCAGATCTGAAGGGATTGTGGTATAAATGTGAGCAATAAGCTTGGAGTTTTCTTTTTTCTAAACAGAGACAAAGTGAGCATGTTTTTATGAAGAGGAAAGAGGAACCAATAGGACCATGAAAGATTTAAGATGCATGTGAGGGCAGATCATCTCAAAGCTTCAGAGCAGAGGTGCTTGGTTGAAGCATAATGTGATGGTAATGTTAGGGAGACATCAAGAGACCCACGAGGGACCCAAGAGGGAAGAAAGGAATGGATGTGCTAAACAGAGAGTTTTTTGAGGAGGGAGACTGAGGACCAGCATCAGATGGCTTCTCTGACCCTTTCAAGACCATAAATGGTTTTTTAATAAGTATTTTGGATGATTACAGATTATTTATTTTTAAAACTACGGCTTTGATTAAAGCCTTAGGATATGAGCACAATACAGTCTTTCATTAAAATGTTTAGACAGCAGCAGCAAGAGAAATGCCAGCAGCATAAACAATGTATCTTATAATTCTATCAGCGGGCTTATTGTGAAGGGACACGCTCTTGTTTTACTGATATACCTGGCCAGAAAGAAATTGTCTTTTAAAATATTTTATGGCTAACATGAAAATACACTAATCACCTATGATTTATAGCTTAAAAAAATCATCCAATCCAAAATTTATGACTCTTTTATCAGTCAGAGCTAGGATTTTTTTTTAGTGATTCAGGGTAGATGAGAGGATCACCGGGCAAGGCATCGTTACTGTTGACTGCTGATTCAGTGTCGGTGATGATATTCTGCAGGTCTAGGAAACTACAGGAGGAAAGACTCTAAGAGGAGAATGGAAAAGTGATGGTGATGCCATTATCGTATCCCATCCAGGGTTTTTCTTTGGGAGAGGAGGTGTTGCTGTTACACCATCATTAATCACCGAGATGTGATATTTCATCTAACTGAGTACCTTTGTTGTGAGGCAGACTGTTTATTTTCTTTGAAATGTAGTTATATAACTTGCAATGAAATGTGAGCCAGTATTGGTCTAAACTAAAGAAAGACACAGAGAAGATAATTTAATTGTGATGTAGAAGTTGTAAAAATAAATAAATAAATAAAGTGGCCAGAGTTTAGTGCTAAAATGATTAAGATATTGAGTAGTTCTGATGTCATTAAAATAGTACTGGGCCTTTATCATTTTATTCACTGATATAATAGTACCTTATGCTATTTCAAATACTTGAGCCTATGATTATTGCTTACTATTAATAGTTAATCTGTTTACTTCATTCTACTTGTTCACAAATATTATTTTGACTTCGCTTGAGCTTCATAGATTTAAGAGCTTTACAACATGGAAAATTAAAATCATGTTCTTCACTTGGATGATTGCACAACATCTTCTTATAGCAGATTCTAAAGCCTGATGCATGATAGTATTTACACAGATGTTCAGAAAGTAAATAATAGAGATAGGGATTGTTGTAGGGATTATGCTGTCATTAGCTGTTGTAGTTGCTGTCTGTTTACCGCCCACCTCCCAGATCCCCCATGAGAAGGTACAGACATAGGTGTCAATTGAAAACTGGAATGAGAAGAAACTCATGTGGTTTCTTGTCACACTCAGAATAAAAAAATCCCAACTCCTAACTTGCCTGTTCAGTTTTGTTTTCTAAAACTGCTGTTGCCTTTTTTACCTAGATATACCTCCCCCACCCCCTTGTTTCAGGGACTTTGTATTTGTTCTCCTTTACCATGGACCACTCCTTCTCCAGTTTCTTGTGGTCCGTCGAACACTTGAACTATAGGCCCTTAGCACTTGTTTTTCCCTTTTCCTAGAATGTTTTTCCCCCACATATTTATGTGGTTTGTGTTTATGCAGTTTGAGGTCAAATGTCATCTTCTAAGACTTTCTAAGAGAAAATTTTCCTGTCTTAAATAAGAGCCTTGCCCCCTCCCATCTTCCTTATCATTCCCTCCCCTCTTATGTTGTTTTCATTCTGGCACTTAATCATACCTGATATTAAATTTTGTATTTGTTTATTGTCCCCATCACTACAGGGCAGGGATTTTGCCTTGCTTACTTTTCTATCCTTAGCATCTAGAACAGTGACTGTCAGGGAGGAGGGACTCAAATAAATATTGATGAATGGGTGAATACTTGCCTAATTAAGTTGAAAAGACAAGTTACTATGAAGCTGGTATTGTGGAGATAGTATTTGAGTGGTAGGTTAGCTATATGGGGTGATGAGCAGAGGGATAAATACCCACAGTGGAGGTTCAGAATCTGTGAACATGTGACATACGCTTGGGAATCACGGCTTCACAGGATTCTGGACACAGTGGTTAGTTTAGGACATCTTGCCCTGAGCTGAACT
Source organism: Lontra canadensis (assembly GCF_010015895.1). Lineage (NCBI taxonomy): Eukaryota > Metazoa > Chordata > Mammalia > Carnivora > Mustelidae > Lontra > Lontra canadensis. Next base: position 14,847,243 of record NW_022631021.1, on the reverse strand, counting down.
CAGGGGCAGAGTTGTTGGCTCTATTCTCTGAGGCTCTGCTATTCTTCTCTTTGCTGAAGCTCTTCCTTAGATCCTGTGAGCTATTTCAGCCTGGGCTCCTTCTAACACTTGTTATTTTTTCTCCTGGGGTGGTTAAAAGTTTGTACCTGTTCCTTGCCCCTAAGAGCTCTGCCTACTAAGGGTGGGCAGAGACGGGTCATGCGAATTAGTTCAGATGTTTGTAGCTGCTAGTGTTAGATCTGAATGGGTATTGGTCTGTGTAAGGTGTTGATGAATGTAGTCCTGTAGGTATTTTGGTTTGCTTTATTTTTGGTTTCTTTTGTTTTGTGTTAGGTCTACAAGACAGAGTAGAAGATAGGAAAAAAATTACCATCTACATTTTGAAAACTCTTAAGTTATAGGAAATAGGAATGTTGGTAGTGATCCACACATTAGGCTAGAGAATTATTTGTCCGTTCACTTATTTAGTAAGTATTTAATGAATGCTTATTGTGTGTAGGACATTTTCCTTACATGCAGAGGTTAATGATCTCATTTGACCGAGTCATTTATTGTGTGAAACTGTGCTGCGTTTTATGGGGGCAAGGGTGAACAAGCCCCAGCCTCTGCCCTAAAGGAGCTCACCATCTAGGAGAAGGGAGGGCAACAAGCAAACAGGTGTGTGCCTAGCAGTGTAGCAATGTGTGCTGTAGGGACACCCACTAAGGTTAAGGGATGGGACAGGGAGGAGAAATTTCCTAGAAGGTATTTAAGGAATGGAAAAGATAAATAGGTATTTGCCAGAGAGGGGCATGGGTGTAGAAGAACTGAAATTCCAGAGAACAGAGGTGTTCAGCTAGCTACTGGATCAATGGGAAAACGTGCATTTCAGAATGGCTGGAGTGTATAGCCCAAGAGGAGAGAGGTTAGATGAGAGATGGGACAGAGAGGAAGCAGAAAGAAGTAGACCAGGCTAATGGAAAGAATCACTTAGAAGATTTATCTCACGGACTAACAGAGTAGATTGATGTTTTGGCAGGATCAAAGTAGAGTACCGGCTGGAAGGCAAGGCAGGAAGACCCCAGAGAGCAGATATCTGAAGCCTCATGTTCTGAGACACAGAATCATCCTTAGGGAAAGAAGATAATCAAGAGACCTTATGGGAGCAGAGGCTTTAGATCAGCTTCAAGAGGGCACTGGGCACATAGATTCCTGATATGTCTAGTATACATGACATGTTCAACTTCATCAATAGTTGTACTAGTTTCATAACTCAACCAGTCATATTTCACATTAAATGACAAACTTAGGCATTTGAAATGAGATCTTGGGAAACTGATAGATGATGGTGATTGACCAATATTTATTATGAACAGCTTGGTCTTATGAGATGGTTATCTAGGAAAAGTAGATCGATACTGAGTAGACACACAACAGGTATTTCTTATTTGGTTAGTTATTTACATACAAGTTACTCAAAGGGTGCCTGGATGGTACAGTCGGTTAAGTATCTGGCTCTTGGTTTCCACTCAGGTCATGATCTTGGGGTTATGGGATCAAGCCCTGTGTCAGGCTCTGTGCTGAGCACACAGTCTGCTTGGGATTCTCTCTCTCTCAGTAAATAAGACTTTTTTTTTTTTTTTTAAGATTATTTATTTATTTGACAGGAAAAGAGAGAGAGGGAGGGAGAGAGCAAGCACAAGCAGGGGGAATGGCAAGCTGGAGAGAAGCAGCCTCCCTGCCGTGCAGGGAGCCTGATATGGGACTTGATCCCACTGGGATCATGACCTTAGCCGAAGGCAGAGCTTAACTGACTGGCCACCCAGGTACCCAACTAAATAAGTCTTTTTAAAAAAAAAAAGTTACACAGTCTCCCCTTACCCCACACTGCCCCCCCACCCCACCGACTAGTATACATTTGATTTCTTCTAGTGTGAAGAAAGGATTTTATTCATATTCCAAAAATAAGGCAGTTTGGAAAAACTTCTGTGCTGCATGGCAGATGCATTTAATGTTTACTTTTGGTGACTTTTTTTTAGCCCTTGAAGTTTTACAGTCACCAGTCACATCAGAAAAATAATTTAAAAGATCACTAGTCAAGTTCTAACAATTCCCCTGGAAAGTAACAACAAAGAAGTGTCTTCTAATAAGCTTGTTTAATATTAAATTTTAATTGGAATAAGCACTCAACTTAGTTTTGAATCAGTGTCTTCAAGTCTACCCTCTACTATGAAATAATCATGTAGTAAAGATGGAGATCTACATCTAATGTGCGTGTCAAGGTGTCTGTATATTTGTATATATGAATGTCTTTGTAGTTACATAAAGAATTGTCTACTTTTATAAAGAATTATCTACTTTGGGATAATATTGTAAAAATGTAGCAGTGTATATCACGTTGGCGACTGAGTTTATTTGATCAATGAAATTTGGAACCCAAAGTCATTATTTTTATGGTACTACCAATACAATATTTAGAGATAATGAGAAGCAAAGACATTTGTTGATTTGCGGAGGTGGCATTTTACTAAAAACCATGTAGTTTTTTATATACATATATATGAAATATATACATGTATTATATATTAAAATATACATGTTAATATATGATAAACAAAATGTATATTGAAATATTACACATTATGTATTAAAAATATAAAAATACTTTAAAAAAAGCATGTTTGGATCCATTGGGAATGGTAGTAATTTGAGAAATCAGTCAGTAAACGTACTCTTAGGCTAGTTGCCTAAGAGTAAGTATATTAATGCAGAGGGAAGCTCAGGTAATTTATTTAAAATCATGGAAGTAGTAGTAATGGTGATGGTGATATTTTGAGTAGCAATTAGGTAGTAGCAGCCAGGAGCTCTTAACACACCACTCATGTGTGGCACAATACATATTTGCTGAATAAGTAATTGAAAGCGTATTATGTCTAAAAGTTTCTTTTTATTTACTGTGTTTAGTTCTTATAGTAGCCTTGTAAAGTAAGAACTTGTCCTATCAATTTACAGATGAAATTGAGGCACTGACGAATTGACTACTTCAAGGTCATATAGGTAGTACGGTTGGGGTTTTAACCTGGGCATGTCTGACTTTAAGCTCAGGTTAACTTCCTTTAATACTGTGTTCTTTCTACCTGATTTCTCACTTCCATTTTCAATCAGACATGTATTAAAATCCTGGTGTATAACTGTGGATACAGTCAGAGCATATACAGTATTGATTCTGTATCGTAGGTTGTTAGGAAGGAGAATCCCAGTGGAATGAATGGTCTGTAATGATGTGATATTTCTTGGTGGTGTTGGTTGGAATCCAAGAAGATCATATTTTCCAAAATATCTTTCAGCAGCATTTCCTGTGCCCCTTATTTACTGCAGTGTAATGTGAACAAGGAGTAGTAGTCCTAGGGATAGAATACTCCAGAGTTCAGTGTGGTTTCAAAGCTGTACATTTTTGGCATTAGAAACTGATTCGTTCCAAAGTAGAGTGTAAGTTAAATAGTCACTAGAAATTTCACTGAAAAATCTGTGGTTCTGAGAACATTTTTGTATTTCTTAAGCAAGTGACAACTGTTACCACCTCCAGGTGTCTAGTCCCACTTTGCGGAGGATAGCAAAGGGCATGATAGTGTCTGTCACCAGGAACAGTCCCAGGATGTCAGCCCACTGTGTGGTTTGCAGGTGTTGAGGTCACCAAAAAAGACACAACTTACACAACCACTGGATAGAGGAATACTTTATTCACATAGAGAATAGGCAGAGCAAGATCAGGCTCAGTAGTAGACAGTGGTTCTCCGTGGCCAGGAGGTCTTGCTCTGCATTCTCTCTAATCTCTGGGAGATGGTCTGTACTCCCCCCTCTGTGCTGCAGGTGAAGGACCCCATTGCCTCGCTGCCTGGACCAGAGAGAGCAGTGGAGTTGGCTATGTGCCACATGACTCACAGGCTTAAGCAGAACAAAGAAGTACAGATCAGACCCAGAACAGGGAAAGATATTCCCAAACTGAGAAATATGCCCGGCACAGGCTGTGAGAGCTCTTCATCTTTTTGTAAGGAAGAGTTCTGAGCCCAAGACACATTCTTCCGGGGCTACAAGCTGCAAGTGACTGTTTTCCTAACAATACTTAGGTTGTACCATGAACACTTCATGAGAGTTCCACTCTGTTTAAGAATTCTTCTTCTTCTTCTTTTTTTTTTTTAAGATTTTATTTATTTATTTGACAGAGAGAGATCACAAGTAGACAGAGCAGCAGGCAGAGAGAGAGAGGAGGAAGCAGGCTCCCCACTGAGCAGAGAGCCCGATGCGGGGCTCGATCCCAGGACCCTGGGACCATGACCTGAGCCGAAGGCAGAGGCTTTAACCCACGGAGCCACCCAGGCGCCCCATTCTTCTTCTTCTTTTTTAAAGATCTATTTATTGAGAGAGAGAGAGAGAGCTCACGTGCACACTGTGGGGACCGGTAGAGGGGGAGAAACAGACTGCCTCCTGGCCGAGGAGCCCGACATGACGCGGGGCTTTATCTCATGACCCTGAGATCACAATCTGAGCTGAAACCAAGAGTTGGGTGCTTAACCGCCTGAGCCACCCCAGTGCCCCAAGAATTATTCTAATTGTTGGTGTTAGTCCAACAATTGGATTTGAAGTTTGTTTGTATTTTTAAGTCTGTGTATGGTGTTTTAAAAGTGTTACTCAGAAAAAAAAAGTGTTGGGTTGTTGATACTCACTGTTATCAGTTAACAAATAAGCAGTTATTTATAGGTAATCTATTTTTTCATATCTTACCAGTTTACTAAACTGTAGCTTATTCCTTTGCTGAATTATTTGGGATTCTGTCAAGATAGAGTTAATGGGCGGTTGGCTCTTTTCCCTAAAGCTAACCATGGAGAAAGGGCATACATTAGAGGAAAGCACAGATCTGAGGAAAGAAATCAGTAAGAAAACCTTCAGGCGTGATTGAGGCCATTGTAAATTGGTGTACATTGGTAGGTGGTTAGCTTGGGACACAGGTGGCTTGAGGAATCAAGAGAAAATACATTGTTTTAAGGTTTTTGCCTTTTAAGTTTTGTTTTTGAGTCGACTTTCTCCAGTTTTCTTGACATGATAATTGCCTGCCCCTCTGCTACAGAAATTATCAGTAGGATTCTGTCAGGGCAGGACAAAGCCCTGCTGGGGTGAGGAGCTGATGAAAACAGGAACAAGCTCACCAGTAAACCCAGAGCTCTCAGTCCTCCTAGGGCTTGCAGATTATACCCTATGGAGACTGCCTTTTCCCAGTGCTGCTGCTTTTAAGAGGTTAAAGGCTAATCCCTTCCAAAGAAATTGCCTTGCAGTAGGCGGAGACGTAAGTGGTCAAGAGTGGTTATTTGGTGCCCGTGGCTCATCTTCATCTTTTTCAAATACACCAGGAGGGATAATAGTAGGACTTGGGTTTTTGCCTTTCTTTGCACATGTTTCTAGATCTCCTAACTCTTATGTTTGGGTGAATATGCCCTCATAGGACAAATAATTAGACATATGAAGAGTATAGCCAGTGCTGAAAACACAAAAAAGATAAACTGAGTAGTATACACTTCATGAAGCAGAATCATTAGAACAGAGGGGTAATTTAAAATAAATATAATAAATATACTCAGCAATAAAAGAGGGTAGTAGTAGTATTAAGAAGGAACCAGAAGTTCTAAAAAGAACAAAGTGGAAATATTAGATATAACAAATATAGTAGCTGAAGTAAAGAACTTAATAAATCAGTAAAGAACATGAATACAGATGACAGATGCATTGATGAACTTAAACATCATGTTGAGGATATCCTCTGTAAGTAAAGGAAAAGTAGAGATGGAAAATATTGAGCAGGGTACGAAATATGGAGGAGAGACATAGTAGTGCCAGCATTCAAATATAGGGTTTTCAGGAAGGAGAAAAGAAATTGGAGGAGAGAAAAATATTCAAAGAAATAATGATAAATTACTCAAATTGAGAAAGAACAAAGACTTCAGATTGAAAGGGCTAATAGAAAACCAAGGAAGAAAGATAAGAAAAACCTAAAGATAAAAAAATGCAGCACATCTCGATTGTTGAAATTTAAGAATATCGTAGCCAAAGAAATCTAAAAACTTTTGGAGCAAAAGAATAGAATATCCACATATTAACATGACTCAGACTGAGTTACCTTTTCAGCTGTGAGGTTCTCTGTTACTCTGCATATCCTAGTTTAGGAAAATCATCTGTGTAATATATAATTCAGAACTAGGAAAGTAAATTCATTCACTCATATTTCATTTGATAAAGTATTTCTCAATGTAATAAGGGACTTAGTTTCTTTATAACCTTACTTCTTGAAAAAAACAGGGTGTCTGGTCACAATATATAATTTAATGATTTTGTATAAGTATTTGGGGAAAGTTGCTGTCATTTTCATTAAAGCCATATCTCTCTCTGTTTTGGGGAGATAGTTTAATTTGATCTCATATTGGGGCTTCTGCCTTTTAGAAATGAATTTTTGCAGCCAGAGATAGAAAATAGATGATTTTCTATTTCTAGTAATTGAATATGACACAGCTGATTTTCAGTTGCTCTTCTTTGTACTCTTAGATTTCAATTATTTAAATTACCTGTTATTACTGCTTGTGTACCAGAAAGAAGTCATATTCATCTTTGGTTCAGAAATTCTCTGTCCAATAGAAATATAATGTGAACCACATATGTAATTTTAAAATTTCTAGTATCTACATAAAAATGTTTTAAAAGGATGAAAGTAATTACACTGTATTATATTTAACCAATATATACAAAATATTACATCAATATGTAGTTAATGTACATACTTTTTGGGGCACATGGGTGACTCAGATGGTTAAGCATCTGCCTTTGGCTGAGGTCATGATCCTAGGGTCCTGGGATCAAGTCCTGTGTCTGGCTCCCTGCTCAGCAGGGAGTCTGCTTCTCTCTCTCCCCTGCTGGTGCATGTGGTCTCTCGCCCTCTCTCAAATAAATAAATAAGATCTTTAAAAAATATATACATATTTTAACAAGGTATACATTCTCTTCTCCATATTAGGTCTTTGAAATTTGGTGTGTATTTTACAGCGCATCTCAATTTAACCACATTTCAAGAATTCAATACCATATGTAGCTAGTTTGGTTCAGTGTTCTAATTTTGGGTGGCTTAAGAGCTTTTTATAAGACCTCAGTTGTAGTAAAGGATATTATAACTGAATGCTCTTGTAGCAAGTGATATATTTATATCTGTTAATTGTAGCTAGCCATAAAAAATGAGCACTCACACTGGAAGACATTATTTGATTGCTGTAGTTTTCAAGGTAGAAATTATGTTTAAACACCTGTATCTATAGAATATTCTGAATCTGACTGACTGGTTTTACAGTTTAAATCTTAAGTTCAGATAATTCTATCTGGTTGTCTAACAGGCACCTTAAGCTTACCATGGACAAAACTGAGCTTCTGATCTTTCCTTCCAGATTTGCTCCTGTTCATATTAACAAAGGGTATTTCTGTCCTTCCCTGGCACAGGGACCAAAATTCCTTCTTTGACTTCCAGCTAGAACTTTGGTGAAAAGTCAAAGGATGCTGTTGCAATTGTCCAGGTGTCAGAAGTCTTTAGTTCTTCCTACTTTTACTGTGTGTCTCTAATGAAAAAAGTCTGCTGAGTACTTTAAGATAATGTTCATGTCCCTTAAAACAAAAAAACTCAGTGGAAATTTAGGACAAATAGATGTGTTTTTCAGTAATTGACTTTAAAATTCTGTCAGCTGTGTGCTAGTTCACATGGCAGCGCTGTTGAAACATCTTGGTCGGACTGATTTTCCTTCACGCTGGCGTTCCTTTACATTGGATTAACATGAACAAGCTGGGGTGGGGGGCAATGTAAGTCCAGCACAGAGAGCAGAACAGGAAAACCAGGCTTTGGATTTTGGTTTGCTGTGGCCCTTTGTTTAAAGTATTCTATTAGGAAAGTTAGATGAAGATCTTTCCCTCTCCCAATTTTATAACTGTTGCTGATCTTTAGTTTTAACAAAATGCATTTTTTTTAAAGATTTTATTTATTTATTTGACAGAGATCACAACTAGATGGAGAGGCAGGCAGAGAGAGAGAGAGAGGGAAGCAGGCTCCCTGCTGAGCAGAGAGCCCGAAGCGGGACTCGATCCCAGGACCCTGAGATCATGACCCAAGCCAAAGGCAGCGGTTTAACCCACTGAGCCACCCAGGCACCCCAACAAAATGCATTTTTTTTTTAAAGTTTTTATTTATTTGTCAGCGACAGAGGGAGAGCGAGCGAGCACAGGCAGACAGAGGCAGAGGGAGAAGCAGGCTCCCCGCCAAGCAAGGAGCCCGATGTGGGACTCGATCCCAGGATGCTGGGATCATGACCTGAGCCGAAGGCAGCCGCTTAACCAACTGAGCCACCCAGGCGTCCCAACAAAATGCATTTTTATGTCAAGATGGGCTACTTCAAAATAATGCTGAATTGGGCCTTCCTGTGTGTAGTAAGATCTTTTGGAACTAACATTGCCTATGGGTTTTTGTTCCCTTTCTCTTTTCCTAAGATCTGTAATAAAACATGCAGATGTCAGGGTTAAAGGATGGCTGTTGCTCAGACTTGTCCTTTGCTTGTCCGGTTATCCATCAAACACTATCAGCCCGATTGTGCCAGAAAATATGAAATAATGTCATTGGAAAGCAATCAGTCAAATGTATGTCAAGGTCTTTTAAAAGTCTCAACTAGCTATGCTATCAAAGAATGTTTTATAAATATGATATACTAAAATGAGTACTCTTAGGAAATGTATCTTTAAACATGCTTACTTTACCCCCTCTCTTGATTTCATACCTTGATGCTTTGAGTCAGATGGGGAAGGTGCACTTAATAATATGTTAACGGTGGTCTAGAATGCACACCCTTGATAGCTTGCAGGAAAATACTGGCTAGCTCCTTTCCATCACTAAAATGGCAGCTCATAATTTTGGGCAGTCAGAATGATAGGCAATTGTTCTAATAGCCATATTATTAAAACAAACAAACAAAAAACCTTCTGTAGCTAAGAAAGCAGGTTTCAGTTTTCAGACCAGCATCTCTTCTTTACTTTAGAATCTAGTAATTATCTCCAACCTTAAAAATAATAGAGGTGGTTATAACCTGAAAGGAAATGAGGAATAATAAAAATATCTGTTTTTCTTAGAAAAATGGAATTTTGCCTGCAGATTTAATTCACTAGGTGATTTAGATTAACAATGAAGCGATTTATTCTTTTATAATACTAAATTCAGGGGCTTGGGCCGATGTTCTTAAGGGGATTGTATGTTATGAGAAAGGAGAAGACATTAGTGATCCAGGTTGTTACTTGTGATGATTCCTAAGTTTGGAAAAAAAAAATGAAAGAAAAGAATAGGATTTGGGGTACCCTGCTCTGTTTTTGAAACGTCCCAAAATACATTTATTTCATATTCCTTCTTACTTCCTCAGCCATATTAATGAGCTTTGTCTCTAAATTTATGATGAATTAAAAACCATTTTTGAAAATGCATCTTTTTTTTTTTAAAAAGGGAATCCAGAGAATTTTTTTTTTTTAAAGATTTTATTTATTTATTTGACAGAGAGATCACAAGTAGGCAGAGAGGCAGTCAGAGAGAGAGGAGGAAGCAGGCTCCCTGCCGAGCAGAGAGCCCGATGCAGGCCTCGATCCCAGGACCCTGGGACCATGACCTGAGCCGAAGGCAGAGGCTTTAACCCACTGAGCCACCCAGGCGCCCTTGAAAATGCATCTTACCTGATAGAATCCTGAGGCAAAAAGTCCAGTTGTCATTGTTTAAATGTCCTTACCACCATAAAGACATTATGATTTTCTATTTCCATTTCATAATAAGAGGTTGTTACTGATGTTTATGTTCTAGTAATGGAAATTATTTATGTTTTCTCTTCTGATTTGCTTTAAATATAATCAGAAGTTCTGTAATTAATCACAAGACTCTAATTTTGTGTAATTGAAAGCTGGTCAGGTGTTTTAAGACGCTCCTTTCAGAGTGCTTAAATATAAAAATTATTAGAGGAACAAAATTATATAATAGTTTTATTTTTGAAGGTAAACTGTAGGACTACTTAATGAATGTAGAAAATAGCTTAAATTTCAACTAAATTGAATGAACCCGAAAATAGTGCAATATCTCATTTCAGGTTAGAGAAATAAACTATGAGGGAGATGTGAAGGCACACTGGGCTGTTGTACACATAACTAAAAACACTTTCTGTATCTACAAAGGCAGAGTCTCTATCAAGGAAGAAATCAAGGTGCTCTAAGACAGCAGTGAAAATTAAGTCATAGAGGAAAGGAAAAGTAGCTGAAGTACTAAGCGAATGAATACTTTCTGCAGCATCTGTTAACATAAACATTAGAGGTATGTTGTTAGCCATCTGTGGCTTTATCCTTGAACTATACATTTGGATCAGTGGCTTGAAGTTCAGCTGTGGAAAGAAATGAAGTCTTATGTATCCTTATTGTTGATTAGTTGTTTTTAATGACCTGAGGCCCTCCAATTCTTCAAGTACATTCCCAAGGACTCTGTCTTGTGATATAACAGATCACTGTTACCAATGCTGTAATAAAAATCTTACCCACCCCCTTCACTCCACTCCCTATTGCTCTCTCTCTACTTCCAAGTGTTAATAAAAGTCCATGTCAAGGGAAAAAGCATTCTTATAGGAAAAGAAAAATATGAACTTACACATACATATCTTCTGTGTGTGTCTTCACTTTGGTAATAAATATAATTATGGATCTTTTGATATTAATTTTAGATGACTTAATAAATTTAAGTATGTAAATGTAATACAGAGTAAATTATGTTTAATTCAAAGTTTCCAACATTAGAAGTGGTACATTGTTTAGTAATATTTAGAATGGAGATAAGATTACCAATGTAATTGGTAATTGGTTTAGTAATATTTAGAATGGAGATAAGGTTACCAATGTAATGTGTAGCTTATGTCTGACATTTATACCAGGAAATAGACTCAGCAGGCAGTTAAAGAATCATGGAACGTACTACTTAAAAATATTTTTTTTTTTAAGATTTTAATTATGTATTTATTAGAAAGCACAAGCAGGGGGAGTGGCAAGCAGAGGGAGAAGCAGGCTCTCTGCTGAGCAAGGAGCCTGATGCGGGACTGGATCCAAGTATCCTGGGATCATGACCTGAGCCAAAGGCAGACACTTTGGGACACCCAGGCCCAGAATGTACTACTTGAAGAAGATGAATAACGTGCACTATGAAAGCCACTATTCTGTCTGGGCAGTCTTTTAAACATTTACTAGAAGCCTATAGATACCGTTGGCAATTTCAGCACACATAGTTGAATTTATGTGCATATTTAAGAAGCTTTATGAAAAATTTCCACATAATATTTTGCCCAAGATTCATGGTCACAAATAACAAACAGAAAAGGAACAGTTTGGTTCTGGAAAACCCAGATAAGCTTATTTTTTGCATTAAATAGGAAATTGACAAATGCAAATTTAGGTAAATATGGTATAGATGTTTTGGGAGACAAAAATAATGAATGAAACTATGATAACAAGTATGGAACTTTAGAACTTCAGTTACTGCCTCACAGATTTATTAAATAAATGAGAACTCATTTATTTAATGGAATTTAAATGATTTTTAGAGTCTTTGCATATAAAGATTTATGGCTAAACAAATGTCAGTTCTGTCTCTGTGTAATTGTGGTAGTTATACAAAATGACACAGGATATTGCCAATGAAATCTAGCAAGGTCCAGAATCATCTCAGCCAACTCCCCAATCCCAAATGTAACATTGGAGATTTCTTTCAGGGAGGCTATAAGGAGTACAAATGTGGTTGCATGTATTTTAAAACTATAGGATGGCCAAATATTTAGGACTAATTATACTAGGGAATGTATAAAGTATATATAGGACAGCAGTGGCACTGTTTTACTCAATGGTATAATGAGCATCTTTATAGTAAAACCAAGAAGGACAGGTTCTAGAATCAAATGCAGATTCTGGGTAAGATAAATACATGAGGCTAAATAAAAGTTGGCACTTAAGGGCATAAAGGTCAACTGTTCCCTCTGCTTGGATGTTCAGGTATTTTTGGCAGGACAGTTTGTGAAGCCCTGGGGTACCCTGGGGATAATAATACTTTTAGGAATATTGTGAGGATTAGAGTCTATATTGAACTCTCAGTAAAATGCCTGGCAGGTAGTAAAAACATGAGGAATGTTGGCTGTATTGCTGCTACCCTGTCCTTATTCCTACTCCACAAGAGCAGTCCTTTAAGAAGACAAAAGTTTGATAATTCATTATCTCTGGATGCCACCATGAAAAACAAAATGTGTTGAATTCCACTTGCCAGATCTTTGTTTTGCTTATGAGAAGTCTAATTGTGAAACTGCTGGCTCTGGTAGCTTAAGAATTTTGAACCAAAATTATTGGAATATTCTAGAAGTAAAATGATTTTATGGGTGTTTTACTTTATGGAAAAAATCCAATGATCCATGTACATTTATCATTGCATATCTCTTAATACCTTTTCCCCTCCTTGCTCAAGCAATTGTTTTACATTTCTAAATGATGTAGAGCATCAGTAAGGTGCTTAGGTTAGCCTCTGCATAACAAGCTTCTTTTCACTCCATAGGTTTCATGATCAAAAATCAGCACTGGGATGTCTGCTTGCGCTATTCCCAGGTTTACTCTCTCAGTTCTTCATATCATCCAGACCCCTGAACTGGAAATATCTTGTTAACTCTGCACTGTTTAATATTCTTTGGAAATTAAACTACTTGGGCATGTTTAGAGCTCAAATGAAATCTATGCGTTTTGCTTGACAAGGTTGTTGGTTGGGTTTTAGAGCCTACATATTGAAAATCATGTTTGAGGCTAGCTGATAGAGAAATTTTCATGTACTGAAGCGTTGTACTGATGAAACCAACTCTGTTGTGAAGATCAAGTGAGATAATGTGTGTATGAGCCCAGTGGAAACCGGGAAGTGCTGTGGGCATGGAAGTGTTAGGACTAGTGGCGAATATCATCTCAGGCAACCAAGGGGGACATGAAACTGGGAAACAAATTTGGCTTCAGGAGCAAGGGGGAATATCATGTGGACTCTCACAGTTTGGGATTTGTAATTGGGATCTCTTGCTATTATAAGAAAATGAAGTTCAAAAGACACAGGATTTTCCATTGTTAAAATCGATGAAATTAAAATAGCAGCTGCTTGTAAAAGTTAATTTTACTTGACATCTGCCTTGGTCCCAGTAATAAAAGTGATAGTTCTGTTGAACAACCTGTTCTCTCTCGAGCTGTATCTTTTTGTTACTGCAAGGTCTCTCTTTAAAGTGTTACCTTTTGATATCGAAAATTATTTTCTCAATGTATAAATTTTGTCTCTTAGAACATATGCACAAGCATAATATGTGCATCTTCACCTTAGTAGAAAAGTGTTAGTATTCTGGAGTTTGAGTTGGTGCTCTTGCGTGAAGTAAGGTGCAGTAGGAGCCATCTCAAATCTTTTATGAAATGAGATTGTAAAGACATTTTGAAAAGCTTTCCCACTTGTTCTTAATTTAAAAAAACACCTATTTGAAACTTGTGTCCACACAAAAACCTGCATGTGGATGCTCATAGCAGTTTTATTCTTAATTGTTGAAAGTTAAAAGCAACCTAGATGTCGTTTGGGTCGTGAATGGATAAATAAACTGGGGTACATCCAGATGATGGGATGCTAAAAAGAATGATCCATCAAACCCTGAAAAAACGTGGGGAGACCTTAAATACATATTGCTAAGTGAAAGAAGCCAATTTGAAAAGGCTATATGTACTGTATAATTCCAACTGTGTGATACTGTTAGAGAGGAAGAATTTCCTTTTTCTTTGGGTGCTTCTGACATGAGACAGGTAAACAGGAGAAGATCCAAGTTAATAACATATGTGTGGGGAATCCACACGTACATGGAAATTCCAAAGACAGTGTGGCAACATACTGCTTATTTGAGCTAAGGAGATGGTTATGGTCTGAGAATAGAAAGGGGAGAAAACCATTAGCAGAAAGGTGAGGAAAATGTTTGGAAAACAAAGGTTTCCCTGTTAGTTTCTTGGGTAAAGAGGAATCTCTGTTAATAGCTCTCTTGCTAGTACAAGCAGGTGATTGAAGGGGAAGTAAATAGCTTTACCTGAATCTGCTGGGTTTTGATCATTGTTGACACAAAATAATGTTCATGTCCAAGTGACCCATCTTGGGAAGACCTGCCTTTGGCCCCTCTAATTTTCCAGCAAAGGCAAAACTGTGGAGACAATAGAGTAGAAAGATCAATGCTTGCTAGGAATTGCGGGGAGAGGGAAAGAAGGGATGAATGGGAGGAGCACAGAGGATTTTTGGGGGGCAGGAAAACTATTCTCTATGATACTACAGTGATAGATACATGTATTATACCTTTGTCCAAACCCGTAGAATGGCAAACAGCAAGAATGAACTGTAATGTAAACTATGGATTTTGGGCAATAATGAGGTGTTAGTGCAGATTGGTCAGTTGTTAACTGTACCACTTTCATGGGGGATCCTGGCAATGTGGGAGGCTATACATGTGAGTGTATGGGAAATCTCTGTACCTTCCTCTCAGTTTCGCTGTGAACCTAAAACTGCCCTAAGAAATAAAGTGTACTTAAAAAAATAAAAAAATAAAAAACCAAACCAGAACAATGAACACCTAAATTTGGTCTCTTTGCCACTTGTACATGTACATGACTATCACTGCCCTAGTGTCACTGGAAGAGAGTACTACTAGTCTGCCTCTTTGAGTAGAACAAGATTATATGAAGGAAAGGTCTACCTTGTGCTGATTACCCATCTTGGAATTCTTTTAAGGTACAACTTTGATATTAGTGCATATTGTCATTCCTCTAGAGTTTTGTAAGGAAGCTGAAATGAGTGGTAGAGGGTAAAAACGCCAGAGAACAAAATTGAGCAATATTTTCCAAGTGAGCATTGTTTTCTTGTCATTTTTATGTGTTTTAATTTAGCCAGTGTTGGGTGAGTAGTTCAGAAAGAAGGGATTTATTATTTTTAAAATGAAGCCACCCTCTTGTTCTTCATTTTCAACTGATTGAGTCACCTTTGTTTTCCAAACGTCTCTTGACTCTTGAAGAACCATTTACCGTATTTACTTATGTAGTTCACCTGCTTCTGTGTTCTTGTTCCCTCCCTTCATGCCTGTTATTCGGAGGAGAAAATCATGAAATTTTTCCCCTTTTCTATGGTCCCCTTTAAAAATTCTGCTTCAAACTAGTGACGGGATGACAGCGGTCTCCTTTAGGATGTTAAGAGCAACAGTCAGCTTCACAACCAGGAGGCAGAGTGCTTTCCTTAAGGAACATTTTCTTTTAGAAATTGTAATTCATTTATTCCAGATGTTTAATGTAAGAGTTAAAGGAGCTGTTGGTTATATTGTCTCTCTCTTTCCCCTCACGTCGCTCCCTCATAAATCTGTAATTGCTTAGAATCAGTGTTACAAACTTTTAAGTCTATTGGCAAAATCCCTTATTTTTCTTATTTCTCCTGCTAGGGATAGCACATACCAGGCAGATACCTCTAATCTCCCATTCTGTATCTGGAGCAGATGTTGGCAATCAGTCCTGTTCTCTTTCCTGGATGCAGCTTGGAATGAACCCTCAACACTGTACTCCAATAACCTACTAGTGAATGACAGTTGGGAATCCCTGCTTTATGCATAATCCCTGGCCTTTTTTGCCAGTCCATGGTTTTACCTGTGGCTTATTTGCTGATAACACCTAAATTTCTATCTTTAGCACCATATCCTCTCCAGTGCTCTAGATCCACATGTTCAGTTGCCTCTTGGGGATTCAGAAGCACCTCAAAATCAGCATGCCAAAATACATGATCTCCTTTCCTCTCCCCAGCCTCCTCTTCCTGTGGCCACTCTGTTGCAGTTAATAGTACAATCCCCCTACCTGGATGTCTTCTGTAACTTCTCCTATTTTAGGTATAAAATCATGTAGAATATACCTCTTTCATGTCTCTCACATTCATGTCTTCCTTTTTATTGCCACTGTTTCTACCATAATTTGATTATTCATCTTAGATTCCTGGATCCTCCACCTCCAAACCATTCCTCACACCGCTGGAAAATCAGTCAGTTTCCTTCCTTTCCTCTCTTGAACTGTTTCAAACACAGACGTATGCAGAATAAAATAAATGTCCATGTGCTTACCTCCAGGATCAATTCTAAAAAGTACTCTTTCCAGGCTGATCTAATTTGAGTGGAAAGTCTAAGAAGAAAATATTTTTTGTATTTGCTTTACTCTTGAAAAGAGAACCAAGCATGCTTTAGATCTAGGTTTTCCATACTTGAGTAGATAATCCTCTAATTGCTATTTGAATATAAATTTTTTTTGCAACTTCATGTGCTTTTGAGCTGGGAGTGTTTTGAGACTCCTTTTCGAAGTAACTTACCTACAGTTAACAATAATATCTTGAAAACTGTGTAACATAGCACTTTCATTTTAGTAGTAATACATAAATGCCAAAGGATATTTTTTTACATCTAAGTGAGCCTTATTTGAATAGAATCCTATGTACACTATTCCTTGCTTGTTTTCTGTAAATTTTTGAAGCAGTTGCCGTCTTACCAGTTTAAGTTTTTTTTTTTTTTTAAATTTTAATTATTTATTTGACAGATAGAGATCACAAGTAGGCAGAGAGGCAGGCAGAGAGAGAGGAAGGGAAGCAGTCTTCCTGCCAAGCAGAGAGCCCGATGTGGGGCTCGATCCCAGGAACCTGGGATCATGACCTGATCCGAAGGCAGAGGCTTTAAACCCACTAAGCCCCCCAGGCACTCCCCTTTTAATTTGTTTTTTTTTTTTTTTTTTTTTTTTTTTTAATGGAAGTTCACTGTAGAAGACTTTGAACTTTGATGCATGTTTTAAACTTTAATGTTGGAAAAATAGATTTTAGTTCATATTTTTTATTTGTAGCTATCATTTTTTTTTTTAAGATTTTATTTATTCACTTGACAGAGATCACAAGTAGGCATAGAGAGAGAGTGGAGGAAGCAGGCTTCCCGCCAAGCAGAGAGCCCGATGCGGGGCTCGATCCCAGGACCCTGAGATCATGACCTGAGCCGAAGGCAGAGGATTTAACCACTGAGCCACCCAGGCGCCCCATTTGTAGCTATCATTTAATGACCAAACCAAACAAAAAACCCCATGCAGGAAGACATAGATTAGAAGGAAGGAACTGTGTCATGATTACTCTTTTGGTAATGCCTGTGATAGTATATCCATAACTTGAGTTTTGGACTGGTGCTTTTGGGCTGCTAGTTTCCTTTCAACCAGGGAGCTGTAGTTTCAATCTCATTGAATGGTAGAACAGTGCTCCTCCTTTAAAGGGAGAACTTAAGATATGCCAGTCAGCTAGAAATGAAAAGAGAAATGCGTGTGGCCCCTTTAGTTGATAGGTCATAATTACTTGTGAAAAATTTAGAAATGCAGGCCCAAAAGGGTCAGTGTCTAGGGCAGACTTTTCTAAATCCATGCTTCTGTTGGAAACATTTGAGTTAGGTGAACCTTTCATCTACTCTCTACGGTATTTATGGGGTGCCTACGGTGTGCCACACCATATACAGTTTTAAGCAGGGGGATGGAAAAATGGTTGTCAAGAGAGAAAGGTTTCTGCCCTGAGAGTTTCTGTTCTTTTGGGGAGAGGAAGACAGATACACGTAAGCAAAGTAATAAGGTAATTTCACATAGTGATGACTGTTGTGAGCTGCCTAACAGAATACCTGCAGAGAGGGTACTGCTTTACCAAGAGTGATTAGGGAAGGCCTCTGGGAGGATGTTACATTTGAGCCAAATTGCAGATGAAGAAGGAACCTTGAATGCAAAATTTGGGAGTCTTCAAGACTCAAAGTCCATGGGTTTGTGCATCTTGAAGAGCACTGTCCTGTTCTGAAAAGTGAAGGAAGTTAGAGGAGACAGACTCACACTGGGATCAGGCAAAGGCCTCTGACTGGTTTACACACAAAGTATGGTTTGCTTTGAATTGTAATGTGGCAGTATATTGTGTGGGTCCTGATCTCAGGTGCTAGCACAAGCTCCGTGTGTGGGCAATAGCCAGCTGCTTGTGGTCGGAAGAACCTCATCTTCTCAGGAGGAGAGTGTCAGGGTTGGACCACATACTGCCAGACTTTCTCTTGTCTTTTGTACCTTTGAATCTATGCTATATTTATTGGCATTAGAAGGAGAATTATTAGATGGCAAAATGCCTTATTTTTTTTGTAGTTAAAAATAGGGCAAAATGCAAGATATGCTCAATGATACTGATCATTAAAATGAGATTTATTTAAGACTCTATTATGTTATACTTGTCTAAAAACCACACAAACCTTGCATTAGTTAATTCATTTTGCTAGATATATTCTTAATAATGAAAGGGTGTCCTAAAAGCTCACCCCCAACCTCTCAACAATAATAAGAAATAAACTGTATGTTAGGCCAACTTTTATTATGGTTCCCATGAAACAGCCCTAACTCAAGCAACCCATTTAGTCTTCATGATATAAACTGTGATAGATCTTCTTTCCCTTTCATTCTTACGTGTCAAGGATGCTGCTATATTTTTTATTAAAAACAACAAGCAAAACACATTTAAACTAGACAGTTACTCATTTCATGTTATAGAAGAAAGTTTTTTAATGCCGAAAATCCTGTTACGATAGTGTATTGCTTTTTTGTAAGGCTGACAGTTGTGATTTAGTTTTGATTTAGATTTAGTTTTGCTCAAAGCATGAGTTTGAAAAGCTTTAACCATGAAATATAGATATACTTTTATTTTCATCAACTAGTGGTATTATACACTTGCAAGTTTTGGGGTTTGTCACACATTAATATTTATTAAATACCTGTCCTGCCAGTGGTAGGGATGCTGGCCCCTCATGGTCTCGTAAGTGTAGTAGTAGCTACTTGGGCTCAGAGAGGAATTTCAGAAGAAACGACAGAGCCAGCAATCCCTAAAATGAGGTTTATGTTCTTTTAGCAAAAGGTCAGCAGATGGCTTTAAAGAGCTTTAGAATAGCTTTATAACCTCATATGCTTACCATGAAGAGATACATGTTCTTTTTGAAAAGCTAATTGTTTTAAAAGTTGAAAGCAAAACCTTTGGAAAACTCAAATCTTCCTCAAAGTAATTTTACTTAGGCATTGACCAATTGAGAAATTTTTCTTGTCAGTGATTAAGAAGTGAAAATAAATTATAGGGAATGGGAAGGGGTGAGGCAGGAATCAAATCATTGAACATATGTGTTCCAGAAACTGGAGCTATCACAAATTTTTACCTGATATGCTTCTGTTATGTCTTTTGGAGTTGGCAGAAGCTGGACACAGGCATATCTTGTTTTATTGTGCTTTGCAGATACTGTGGTGGTTTTTTTTAAAACAAAAACAAATTGAAGGTTTGTGGAAACCCTGTATCCAGCATTTATTGGTACAATTTTTTCCCGGTAACATTAGCTCACTTTGTTTCTCTGTCACCTTTTGGTAATTCACATAATATTTCAAAAGTTATCACTATTATTTCATTTATTATAGTGACCTGTGATCATTGATATTTGATTTTACTATTGTAATTGTTTTGGGGCACCACAAACTGTGCCCATAGAAGACAGCGAACTTCATTGATAAATGTTTTCTGGGTTTGACCAGCTGTTTGACCAACCAGTCATTCCCCCGTGTTTCTCTCCCCTTGGGCCTCCCTGTTTCTCAAGACCCAACAATACTAAAGTAAGGCCAATTATTAATTCTACAGTGGTCTCTAAGTGCTCAGATGAAAGGAAGACTCACTTGTCTCTCCCTTTAAAGAAATGATGAAGCTTTGTGAGGGAAGCGTGTTAAAATCCAAGGTGGGCCTAAAGCTAGGCCTCTTGTGCCAGATGGCCAACTTGTGAAGGCAAAGGAAAAGTTCTTGAAGGAAATTAAGGTGCTACTCCAGTGAGCACGTGAATGATAGGAAAGCCTTAATGCTGTATGGAGAAAGTTTTCATGATCTGGATAGAAGATCAAATCAGCCATAACATTCCCTGAAGCCAAAGCTAATCCAGAACAAAGCTCTAACTCTTTAGTTCTCTGAAGGCTGAGACAGGTGAGGAAGGTAGAGAACAGTTTGAAGCTGGCAGAGGTTGGTTTTTGAGGTGTAAGGAAAGAAGCCATCTCCATAACATGAAAGTATAAGGTGAAGGTACATGAAAGTACAAGGTGAAGCAGCAGGTGCCAATGGAGAAGCTGCAGCAGGTTACCCAGAGGCTCTAGCTGAGAGAATTCTTGAAGGTGCTGCACTAAACATCAGATTTTCAGTGTGGATGAAACAGCCTTCTAGCGAAGAAGATGCCATTGTAGGACTTTCATAGTTGGAGAGAAGTCAGTGCTAGGCCTCAAAGCTTCCAAGGACAGGCTGACTCTCTTTTTAGGGGCCAATGAAGCTGGTGGCTTGAAGTTGAAGCCAGTGTTGTTTATCATTTTGAAAATCCTGGGGCCCTTCAGGATTATGCTACATCTACTCTTCCTGTGCTTTATAAATGGAGCAACAAAACCTGGATGACAGCACATGTGTGTGTGGCATGGTTTGCTGAATATTTTAAGCCCACTATTGACACCTCCTGCTCTGAACAAAAGATGCCTTTCAAAATATTGCTGCTCACTGACAACACTCCCAGACATGCAGGAGCTCGGATGGAGATGTACAACATAATGTTTTCATGCCTGCTAAAACAATAGCTCTCCTGCAGTCCATGGATTAAGGAGTAACTTGAAACTTTCAAGGCTTATTTAAGAAATACGTTTTGTAAAGTTGTGCTGCCGTACATAGTGATTCCTCTGATGGATCTGGGAAAGTAAATCGAAAACCTTCTGGACAGGATTCACCATTCTAAATGGCATTAAGAACATTTGTAATTCATGGGAAGAGGTCAGAATATCAACATTAATAGGGGTTTGGGGGAAGCAGATTCCAGCCCACTTGGAGGACTTTAAGGGGTTTAAGACTTCATGGAAGAAGTAAGTGTAGATGTGGTGGAAACAGCAAGAGAACTAGAACTAGAACTAGAAGTGGAGCTTGAAGATGTGACTGAATTACTGCAGTCTCATCAAACTTGAACAAATGAGGAGTTGCTTCTGATGAATGAGCATAGAAAGTGATTTCTTGAGATGGAATGTACTCCTGGTAAAGATAGTGGGAAGAGAGGTGCCTGGGTGGCTCAGATGGTTGGGCATCTGCCTTCGGCTCGGGTCATGATCCCAGGGTCTAGGGATCAAGACCCGCATCAGGCTCCCTGCTCCGCAGGGGAGTCTGCTCCCCCACCCCCCGACTGGCTGCCCTGCTTGTGCTCTCTCACTCTCTCTGTCAGATAAATAAAATCTCTTAAAAAAAAAAAAAGAAAAAAGATGGTGTGAAGACTGTTGAAAGGACAGCAAAGGATTTAGAGCATGACATAAACTTAGTTGAGGAAGCAGTGGCAGGGTTTGAGAAGATTGGCTCCCATTTTGACAGAACTTCTACTGTGGATACAGTTTTTTCAAACAGCATCTCATAGTACAGAGGAATAGTTTCTGAAAGGAAGAGTTAATCAATGTGGCACATTTCTGTTTTGTTTTGTTATAAGAAATTGCCACAACCACCTAATACTGCTCTGGGTCAGACAGCCACCATCAACACTGAGGTAGGACCCTCCATTGACAAAATTATGACTTACTGAAAAACTCATAGGATAGTATTTTTTTTTTTTCGCAGTAAAGTACTTTTAAATTAAGTATGTACATTTTTTTAGATATAATGCCATTGCATACTTAATTGACTAGAGTAGAGTGTAAACGTAACTTCCGTGTGCACTAGGAAACCAAAAAATCTATTTGACTTGTTTTGTGGTATTTGCTTAGTTATGGTAGTTGGAAGTGAACTTGCACTATGTCTGCAGTGTGCCTGTAGTCAGTCCCACTTAATCTATGCCCAGTGTTTCAGCAATGGGGCCTAAAAGAATATTTTAGGAGAAAGTCTAGTGAAAGAGCAGATGTAATAACTTCAGCCTGAGAGCCCAAGGGAATTATTAAATAATTTTAATTAGGGGGATGGTTAACTTTCATTTTGAAAATTTCAGTCTGGCGTTGGTGTGGAGAATAATTTAGGGAAGAGGCAAGAGTGGAGGCAGAAACAGCAGTGAGTGGAGATGTATTAATAGTTTAAGAAAAAGGAAATGAAGGCTAAGATTAAGATAGGGTTGAGTTGGGGCACCTGGGTGGCTCAGTCAGTTGATCACCCACTCTTGGTTTCAGCTCAGGTCATGATCTCAGTGTTGTGAAATGGAGCCTCCATTGGGCTCCGTGCTCAGCGGGGAGTCTGCTTCCCCCTCCCTCTCCCTCTGCCCCTTCCCCTCCTTTTGCTCTCTCTCAAATAAATAAATTATTATAAATCTTTTCTTTAAAGGTAGAATTAAGTTGAGAAATATTTTCTGTATGGAATGAACAGACATTTAGAAATATATTACTGTTACTGAGGTGTTTTTGTTTGTTTACCTTCATTTAGAAAAATACAGTTTGATTAGAAAGCATGCTATGTAGACTGACAGAAGTAACTGAAAAAGCCTGATCTGTGTGCTCCATCTGTTTTCAGAAAATTGACTTTTGAAATATCTTGATAAATTTTCTTTTTAAAGCAAAACTTCACTTTTGAGCCATGACGTCTCTTAAATGAAATTTTGTTAAGGGACTTGACATTAGCAGATATCGGGTATATTAAAGTTTTAAAGTGTTTTGTTTATAAAACCTTGATAGCATTTTATAGGTCATGAAGTACTGGATTGAACATTTCTTAGACACTGAGAGTCTTATGGCTGTGCTAAAATTGCAGCAGACTAATTGTCTCACTTTTTAAAAAATTAGTAACTATTGTGTTAACTTTTGCCCCAAAGTGGGAATGTCTCTCCATTATTATTAATTAGACATAATTTAATGAAAATGACTTCATATATGGCAGAAATTTTTCTACTTTAAATAATCACGACTTTATTATGAGAAACACTCATTGTCACTTATGTACAATTTTCAACAAAGGGGATTAAGTAGGCCTCATATATGGCATTTTGGTTAACATTTTTTTCCCACAAATTTGGTATATATTAGATGTGTTAAAAGTGATAGTTTCATTTTACTTGCATAATACTGAAAATTAGGTGGTATGAATTAAATGACTTTTTTGTTTTCAGAACATTTTAATTAATGTATGAAATAGTTAGAAAGGATACCCTATATAAAACCAAAGGATGTCTTTCAGTTTGTTGTTTGCCTTAAGAAAGGTTCTTTTTTGCGAGTTTTCAAATAGTTTTTGGGTCCATTTCAAGAACTATTGTGACATAATTGAATCCAGAAGAAATCTTTTATTTTTGTTTTGGTGTTTTATTAAGGTTACTTCAAGCTATCTGATTGCTTTGGATGAATGTTTTTAATTTGGGGGGGTTAAATTGTTATAGGATAAGAGTACAGAGAGAAAAGTAAGAGATACATAGAGATATCATTAATAGTATTGCAATAAAGTGAGGCAAAGTCTCACATTTTCATGATACACTGTCAGCTTGAGCTATATAATATTTAAGAACAAGGCTTTGGCTCTTACATTCTCTCTTCTAGATCAGTTTGGGTTCATATGTCAATATTAAATACTTCTAGTTGCTTTTGTATATTTAAAGATATTTTTGGTTTCCTAGAGTAATGTCAAACTGAAGGAATGCGTGGTTGTGCTTGTGTGTGTGTGTGTGTGTGTGTGTGTGTGTGTGTGTGTGTAACCAATTCTGCATATAGCCAGTTTCACAGTGGCTTAGCTATAAATGGAAGTCTCTCTCCCCAGTTTCTTCATCATTCCAGAATTCAGTGCTACAAGGTTGGTTGCTATAAATTTAGGAGTTTTTCCATTTTTATATACGAAGATAATGTTTTTATGTCATGAGGTTTTCTCATGAACTCATGAAAAGATATTCTCAGGATATCCTCCTCTTATTCTTTGCTTTACCTCCTTTTTCTTTACTTCTAAGCTCAGTGGCATATCTTGCAAAACTTAGGGCCATATAGTTAGCTTTACTCCTAGAACGCGTCTGTTTTCTATACAATTCTTCAATTTAAACAAGAAAAGAAGGTACTTAAATTTTACGTACTCCCTCTCTTTCAGCTCCCAGTCCCCATTTTACACTTAGTGTTCAGATAGGTTCAGTATTTGGTCTTTGCTGTTTTTACTAACCCGATTCTCTGCTTTTAGTTAACAGCCAGGTCCTTGCCTGCTGTGCAGTCGGATGAGAGACTTCAGCCTCTACTTAACCACCTCAGGTAATATGAAGGCACACCCTGGTTATGCTTACGATTTTTAAGTGCATTAAAGTGGGTAAAGTATATTAAATGATTAAAACCTCTTCAGTTACTAAAAACTTAACAGTTTTTTCCTTGCTTTAATTCTGTGATGTAAGCTGAAGTTCTTAATATACTTGCTGCTCTTGACTTCAGGGTACTGTTGGAGGCTTTTTTAATTCAATCAGAGTGTGTAAAACTAGTTGGTAAATTTACATTAAAATGAACAGAGGTGACTGCAGAAAGATCTCAAAGGAATGAGCTATTTAAATGCAGAGCATACCTTTGGGACCCTCCACATGTTATTGGGGGCAGATGAAATGGATGGGATTTGTTTTCTAATTAACAAAATATTATATTCTCATTATTTAAAAAAAACCCAAGCTTTACAAGTACAGGAAAGGGAGGAAAAGGAAAAAACCCATCATTACTACTCAGAAGTAGTATTTCTTCCATCTGTGCTGCTTTAAAAACCTAGTGTTGAAATTGCACTTTTTTAAAAGTTGCTGGTTTTTCATTTTAAAATGAACATTATAAGACTTTTTTTTTTCCGTTATTAACATCTCTTCAAAAACATTTTTAGTAACTGCGTGGTATTTTCTTGTTTGGCTATATTGTAATATTTTCATTTCCTTTTGGGGGCATTTACACCATTTCCAATTCTTTTCATTAGTATGAAAAATGTCACATGTTAATCTTTATCTGTATTTTTGATCATTTTTCTTAGCATAAATTTTCAGAGGGGCAATTACTTTGTCAAAGCAAGTGAGCCATTTTAAAGATTTAAGTATATGTGTTTCTTTTTCAAAAACCTTATTCTACTTATAGTTTTAGATTATATAAAATTGCCCACAAGATTGTCACTGTACCCTGAATAAGATATAGGACAGATAAAATGGTTGCTAATTTAATAGTTAATCATGGAGATACCATTGCGATCAAATACATTTCATATTGATTATTATTAAGACTGATTTTAAAACATTTTATTATCCATTTTCATTTTGGAGTGGGATTAACTATTTGTATATTTGTTCATTTATTGATAGCATCTCCTGATTTCATTTGATATTACATACTTTAGATGTAAAGGATAGTAATTCAGAGTTGTATTTGTTGCTACATTTTTTTTCTGAAAGTTTTTGATTATGTTACATTATCCAACATACCTACATTTTCAGGTTTTATGTAGGCAGACACCAGTAGTTTTCCTTTATGGATTCTTTTATTTATTTATTTTATTTATTTATTTTTTTTTTTTAGTATGTCCAAGAGACCTAAATATAGAGGGACAAAATTCTTATTATATGGCTGTATGTCACTGTGCTGTTTTAGATTCTGTTGAATTCCCATATTGACAGCACATGCTTCCCTTCCATTGGGTAGAAACAAACCATGTCATGAATTATAAAGTAAGTTTGAAGGCCAATTTCCTGGTATTTGCACTGGTTACCAAAATTGCTAGTTCTTTTTAATTAACCTGTTTTGAGAGAGTTTTGTTCTTGAATTTAATGCCAGTAAGCTATTGATTAGTAGCTTAGTCCACTTCTGTTCTAAATTACCTACCTGTTTGTATGTGACTCCTTCTACCCTTCCTTCTTTCCTTCCTCCTTTCTTCCTTCCTTTGTAAATCTAGTCAGCAGCCCTGAATCACCCTGGTTTATTCCATCCTGATCTCTCTGTGTCTTTTCACAGCCCCGGATCTCTGTTTATCTCTTCACAGCCTACTTTTCTTTCAAAGTTTTACTCCTATTTCCCTTTCGGCTTCTTCTAACGGACAAAAGGCAAATTGTTCAAATCAAAAGTAAAGCTTATGAAGTAAAAGAAAGAAATGAAATACTTTCAGTAAATCCAAGTAGTACATATTGGTAAATTAAACTGTTGTCATATTTGACATATTTGTGTTATGTATAAATGTATATGTTAATGTCTTTGGGATTTACCTTTGCACAGAACTCAGACAAAATTCATTGAGAATGAAAGGAGACTAGGATCCTGTCACTGTATCAGACAGCACAAGAGTATGGCTTTACAGGATTTCTTTCTCAATTTTTTTAAAAAAAGATTTTATTTATTTATTTGACAAGAAAGAAGGAAAGAGAGCACAAGCAGGAGGAGCGGCAGACAGAGGGAGAAGCAGAAGCAGTCTCCCCGTGGAGCAGGGAGCCTGATGCAGGGCTCCACAGTAGGACCCTGGGATCATGACCTGAGCCAAAGACAGATACTTAACTGACACCCGAGTGCCCCTCATTTTTTATTTGTTCGGAATCTCAGTTGCTTATTTGTCAGGATTGGAATATTGACAATATTTTTCCTCCTCCCTTCTCCCTGTCCTCTTTTTTGTCTCTCTTACCACTTCTCTATAGTGACTTTTCCTTCCCAGACAGACAGTTCTTAACCTCTGAATAATTGTTTTTTTGTTAAAGGTGGTCCAGACTGACATTTCATTGGCTTGAGTAGCATAAACACTGTATGTGATTTTTAAGCTTCCTAGAGAACTGTTACTGAGTTATGTTTAAGTCACTTTCCCAGCCTCTCCTCTCCTGCTGCTTTTGTCTCCTGAGTATCTGTATTACTATTGTAACTTCTTATGTATTCTCCTTGGCTTCTTTGCACTCTCTGAAATATTTCACATTATTGCCAGAGTGATTCTATTATCCTTTGGCTTAAAATCATTCTCTGTCTTCCCAGTTTCATTCCAGGTGAAGTCTAAACTTCTTAGCCTGGTATATGAAGTCCTTCTGGAAGGTGTTGTACTGTCTCTTTGGACTCTTCTTTTAGTACTGGTCCCCTAACTTCTAGTGCAACCAAATGCCTTGAAGTTCTTCTCTTTTTTTTTTTTTTAAAGATTTTATTTATTTTTTTGACAGAGAGAGAGAGATCACAAGTAGGCAGAGCAGCAGGCAGAGAGAGAGGGGGAAACAGGCTCCTTGCTGAGCAGAGCCCAATGTGGGGTTCAATCCCAGGACCCTGAGATAATGACCTGAGCTGAAGGCAGAGGTTTAATCCACTGAGCTACCCAGGTGTCCTGCCTTGAAGTTCTTCTAATACAACTTGCTGTTGTTGATCTCTGTGTCCTTGAAAATATTTCTTCTTCTGCCTGGAATGTTCTCCCATTCCTCCATTTCTATAATTTACCTAACTTTTACTTGTCCTTTAAGACTTAGCCCATATTACTTCATCTGGTAAGTTTTCCCTGACTGTTTAGTTTGCAGTGGGCCCAGTTTCCCTGAGTCTGAATCTGATGTGGTATTTATTTATTGTTTTTTTTCATTCACATATTTATTTATTTATTTATTGGACAAAGATCACAAGTAGGCAGAGAGGCAAGGGGCGGGGTGGGGGGAGCAGGGTTCCTGCTGAGCAGAGAGCCCGATGTGGGGCTTGATCCCAGGACCCTGGGATCATGACCTGAGCAGAAGGCCGAGGCTTTAACCCACTGAGCCACCCAGGCGCCCCTGAATCTGATGTTTTTTATATGTGTTTCCACAATACCCCCATGGCTACTTGTGTATTACAGAACACATAATGTGGTTATCCTTTGTTTACTTTCTGATGACTCCATTATAGTATGGGCTGCTTATTAGCTTGTAAAATGACTTTCACATTTGTATTTCCAGTGCTGGGACAGTATCTGGCACATGTTAGGTATTCATTATGTGTTTTGTCAAATGAATGAGGGCATGTTACAACAGTGACATTTTGTTATTTTTTCCCCTGCATGATGTTTTTGTAATTTATAAGTCATATGCCATTGTTTTTTTGTTTTGTTTTGTTTTGTATAGACCCTGATTCAGAAGATAGAAGCCTAAATAGCTGAATTTCACCTCTAGTTAATGCTTGATTCTGTGCAAAATAATGGGTTCTTTTTCCTCCACCTCAGTATGGTAATTGTCAGCTAGAATTTAGGTTAACCACTGACATATCTCTTCAAGTCCTTGAAACTTGCACAAACTGTACATTCGTTTAGGGCTTTCTCTGTGGAGTTCACTCAGGACTGGTTGCTAGGCAACCAGGGCTGGATGCTACATGTAATATGCACCAACTGATGTTCCTTTTTTATTATTATTAAATGAAATGGCTTCTCATTTTATTACCATGTCAGAGACATCTGTGTGGAGACTGGCAGTTGATGTGCATAGTTTTGACACTTTCTGTTGTACAAAGTAACCTTGTGATATGCATTTCAAGCATATTGAATTCTTTTTTGGGTGTCTAAATGTAATGTTTTTCTTTTTACCTTCCTTTTGCTTAGGTCAAAATAAGAAAGAATACTACTTGATTTGAAAGGTTCTAATGATAGCCTTGTTATGAGAAAGTAATCATCATTGGTTTGCATGACCTGTATAGTTCAGATGTTATCTAGAGGAGATAGACATTAGGCAGTTGAGACTGAGATCGTTATTAGGTCTAATTTTGTTCAGTGCCTCTAATGATCAAAGAGGAATGATGAATAGCATTTTAATTAAATTTGTCAATAAGACTAATTTGGGACATGATAGAAATACCTGTAAAAATTAAAGTAGCAATACAAAGAAATTCTCAGATCATTTTTACAGGACTTAGACACTCAAAAGAGAATTAGTGTAACACTCTGCCATCCTACTAAGCTAGGATACTGCTTACAATATATATTATTCTGAGGATGTAGAAGTGATGTGTCCATATTTTCTTAGTTGAACCTAGTTCTCTAGTTAAAAGTTAAAGCAAGCAGAGAAACACCTTGCTTCAGTGTCTTATGGAAATATAAGCTTATTTTTATCATTTTTAGTGTCCATCCATTCATCAGTAATTGAGTGCCAATTAAGTGCTTGGAATAAAGAAAATAAGATCCAGTTTCTCTTCCCAAGGGATTTATAGTTTTGACTTAATTTGAGAGATAGGCACTTAAACACGGTTCAGAATTTGTAAACCTTTCTAATAGAATTAAACACAAAATACGTGATTTTATTATTTGAACCGTATTTCTCATGGAATTATTTCCTTAAATAATGGGGTCATGACTTAGTTGTTTTGGATTCCATACTCCTAGCACAGTATCGTGGCTCCCATTGGACTGAACATTACTCTCACTTGGGGGATGATGTTGTCACTAACAAAGGAGTATAAAGGAAGAGTAGGGATTAGGGAATGAATGTGGTTGCTGAGATTCCAGGTTCAGTAGTTTCAGACATTTTGGACTTGTGCCTGTGGAACATATCGGGGGGAATGTTTAGTAAGTAGCTGAATACAGACCACAGTGTAAGAGTGAGGTTTATACCAGAGAGAGAAATTTGCTAATCATCACTGTTTAGGTGGTGGTTAAAATCAGGGCAGTGGTTGATATCACTCAGGAGAGAGTATAGAGTGACCAGGGGACATGGCCCTGAATAAAACTTATACATAGGACAGCAGTGTTTAAGTAACTTGTGATGGGCAGCAATGAAGGTAGGAGATGAATTAAAAGAGAAACCAGTAGAAAGCGGGGAGAAATCTTGAATGAACAGGAACACGAGAAAGGACAATGGGATAAAAGATGCTAAGGGAAAGATTTCAAACAGGAATGGTAAACACCATCAAACGGCACAGAAAAGTCAGGTTAGAACTACATAATGTCAGTTCGGTTAGTCATGCGGGAGCTATGGGTGGCTTAACCACATTGTAATGGTACTGATGAAAAATTAAGAGATGAGAAATTAAGCTGTGAAAATATAGGGAGTGTAGACTACTCTTGGCAGAGCAAAGACAGAAAGAGGATATCTATGAATTTCATAGTTGAAGAAATTGTATTTTTTCCTTACGATTGGAAAGCTGGACATATAGAGGTTAAGGGAAAAGTCAGGTCAGTGGGACTAAGAGGAAATAATTGAAGGGGCAGGTTTTTAGAAGAGGTAGGAGGAGATGGAACCAAGAAATCACACTGACTAGAGTTTACAATGTACTTTCCAACCTGGTTTTTTATAGTTCTTACTCAGACCATCTCATCCCCAGAGACCATTCCATGATAGATGGTCCTTTATTATTATTATCCCTATTTCTTTCAAGATTTTATTTTTAAGTAATCTCTCTTCTCAGCATGGGGCTTGAGTTCACAACCCTGAGATCAAGAGTCACGTGCTCCACCAACTGAGCCAGCCATGTGCCCCTCATTATCCCTATTTTAAAGTTTGGTGATGGAACTTCAAGAGGTTCATGTTCAGAAAACATGATTTTTCAGGTTTTTTCTTTTTCAGGGTCTATATTTCTCCTCTCTCAAAAAGATGAATGAGTTATTTCATAAGACTTTACTATTTTTTCAAAAGTGTTACTAACAACTCCTCTATTGGAAGAACTAGCTTACTTAGAAAAAAAAAAGTTAAATTTCCAAATGTCAGATGGATTTGTGTAAATCATCATTTCTGATTTCCTCAAAGCACCTGTCATTAAATGTGTCATCTAATGGGTCACATTGCACTGTGACTTTAGTGTCGTCCTCATCCGTTACTGCATTTTCTAGGGTGAATTGTATAGTGTACTGATTTTTCAATTTGGAGAGACTCTAAGGTCTTGGGCTATGTTCCTGTGAATGTAGAAGTTTATTGTAAATAAATATCTTTGCCACCCTAATTTTAGTACCTGTGGGATAATTGTATAATGGTATTAGACTATCAAGGGCATATGTTAAAGATTATTTTTGTTATGTCACTTAAAAATTAGTAAGTATAAATAAGTGAGACTAGGGAGGAAAACTTGCAGCTCACCTGTGAGAACTTTAGTTGTGTGATTGAAATTTTTTTTTTCCTTAAAAATAATGCCTTTCCCCACAGTGTGTAGATCTTTGTCCTTCAACCTTCTTCCTCCTGTGGGAGGCCGCAATAAGGCTTGAGACGAGGACCAAACCAGGCCCTGACTTGTGCCTCCTTTAAAGCCCGAATAACCTAACAAAAGGTTTAGGACGGGAAAAGTTGAGTAGCACTGAGAAAGGGTCTGTGCTATGTGTTGTGCGCTCGCCTACGTGACTTCCCACACGCTTGCTAAACAAATGAGAACAATTCGGTTGGGGTCATAAGTTCATGGCTGGTCCTTGCTGCCCTGGTACTGCTCATAAATTACTTTCAGGTTTGCTGTATCAATGCAGAACAATTGTATTGGCATCAGCCGTTTGGCGTCACGAGGTCTGCTTATAGTTAAATGTGAAACTTATTATGAGAACTCGTGGTTGTTTAACTAGACACAGGTGTATTGCTTCTCCTATCACTATATATATGTATGGCCTTAGTGCTTTGAATAAACTTAGTACTGTTGGACATCATCCTCAGTGCTCCTCCTGCCCCCATCTCTTTGTCTCTTAATTTCTTTTCACCATCCTCTTACCCTCACGTTTCCTGGTCGATTTGTCGTTCTGGTCATGACATCCTCCTCAAGACTTGAAGTGAAATAACTAATTTTTAAAAACATGTGTTATACTTTCTCCTAATTTTGTTAGCATGTTTCAACCCAGCAATGAAATAGAAATCAAAGAAGGATAAAATAAGCTAGCAAAGTATTGCCTTCAGTAAATACTTGGACTGCATCACATGGGTTAACTGGTAAATGCATCCTGAATTTGTAAACAGATGTTTCTATTAACCTTTATTTTAAAATCATTTAAAATAATGAAAGCAATCTTCCTTCATTTGGTATTATTATAGACTCCTTTGTTTCCTAATGCAGAACATTTGGTTAATATGTACCCATCTCTATTTACTTCTCTAAAGTTCTTGCCACAGATTTTATATCAAATGTAATCACTGTACCTAATCTTTCCCAGTATCCATAGTGGTACAGTTCTGTTTCTTTTTGAATTAGTTCTCATTTTGAAGTCAGAAAATTGTGTGGGCATTCATGTGCTAGAAAAAGGTTTAGTGCATTGGGACTTCCACCAATTGAGGGCTGAAATGAAAGCTTCATTCAGGTGGTCCACTTGCTTTAGTTGCTTGTCAGCTCTTTCTCATCACCTGTTCCGGCCTCTAGCAGTACTTTGAACTATTTATTTCCTTTCCTACATGCAGCAACACAAGCTTTTATAGCTCAGTGATTATTGTGAAGGTGTTCTAGGTGCCTTGTAAGATACTAATAAATTAGGAAGTATTTTCTTTTCCATTATTTATTGTTTTTGAATTATTCTTTGCCACCTCTCTGTGGAGAATTCATGCCTCCTTAGAAATTGACTCTATGGAAAATGTTCGTGCCTTCTTAGAAACGTACTTCTTAGAAATGTACAAAAAGCATTTGTTAAAATCAGCCAGTTGTGTTAAGGGCACTATGAAGGATGCTCTGATTATATACTAAGGAACTAGCAAATGTGGTCTGCTAACAAGTTTATATTCTGTCAAGGGAAGACCATTTTATAGGCACACATCTCCCTACACACACACACACCTCCACCCAAAGCTGTACGGGAGCAGTTGCCGCGGCTTAACCGAGGAGAGTAAATCGAGATGGGAAATCGTGTTTGTGAGGGGTAGAATCTGTATGTGGATCATGTTACAAATTTAATGCCATTTAAATGGTTTCTGATAAAACTTAGAGGCACACTAAAATTTGGCAAAATAGACGAAGTGAACCCTGCCTTACTAGTAAAAGTACTGCTAGGCTTTTCTAATTTTATGTAATTATAAGTGGTTAAACAGTAAAAAAATTCTTTTTCTCTTAATATGTCATAATTAAGTATAAAATTTATTCCCATGGGTCTAGTTTCAAGTGGCTCTAATAATGCTCTATTGAAGATATGTCTATTTTTACTGAACCATTCCCATTTTATTGGGTATTTGTAGGTGTCTATCTGTTTGTTTGTTTTTTGGTTGTATAAATCTGTGAAGAAAAACTAAAGAATGTTAGCAGTTTCTGTATGGCCAAATAAAGTAAACTGGGAGAAGAAATGTCATATTGACTTCACAATGAAGGAATTTAACATAGATGTTTTCTAGCAGATGGAGGTAAAAACAAAGAGCAGCAGCAAACTAGGTGGTGTATAGTTTTGAAGAAACAAGAGAATTCATTAGTCTAAGGGTGTCCTGTTGCTCAGGCAAGAAAGTGGCAGAGTTCTTAAGTGGAACCAGTGACTTGAATTGAAGAAGCTGAATTTTAAAATTTTATTAATGCATCTAGATAAGAATCTTCTGTTGTAGCCATATCAAATTACCACAAATTTAGTGGATTAAAACAACACATTTTTTAATCATATAATTCTATAGGTTAGAAATCTAACATGGTCTCATTGAGAAGAAATCAAGATGTCAGCAGGGCTATGGTCCTTACTGGAGATTCTAGGGAAGAATTTGCTGCCAAACTTATTCATAGTGTTTAATTGAGTTCCTTAGAGCTGTGGGACTCAGGTCCTCGTTTCCTTGCTGGCTGTCAGTCAGGGTCCTGTCTTTGCCCCTAGAGGCTGCCTTATTCCCAAGGCTTTCCAGGAGCCCCTGGAGGTCTCTTTCTGGTCCTTGTATGTGGTTTCCCTCACAGAGCCAGCAACCACACATCGGGTTCTTCTTAGGGTTCAGACCTCTCTTCTGCTGCTGCTACATCTTTCTGCTTCCATCCTGAGGAAAGCCAAACCTCATGTGATTGGACTAGCTCACATAGATATCCAGGATGGTCTCTCCATCTCAAGGTCTTTTTAACCTTAATTACATCTGCGTAGTCTCCTTTGCCATGTAATCTAACATATTCATAGGTTCCAGGGATTAGAGGGCATTGATATGCCTATTACAGTGTGAGGGGCTTCTTTTGGGGGGTTGAAAACAGCTTTTCCATCACTTTTCATTGGTTTTACAGGTAAACCACCACTTTTAATTTATACAGAATACTAAATTTTCCTGAGGATTTTTAGACCGGTTAATTAGCTTTGCTAACTCAACATGTTTTAAAGTGGAAAAAAGGATTACAAATGATTTACAGAAACATAAATATATATACAATAAAAATATATTTACAGAAACACAAATTGGTTACTGATTTTCTTTTTAATGATGTAGAAGGAAAATAGGAAGATCTTTCTTGTCTCTCTGACTGGCTTTGTAGCCATGGCAAGCAAATAAGTCCCCTTTGTAAATAGTCGACTTTGTAATGAGATTGTGCATAGTGGCTGTGACTCATGGAGGTACTTTGGTGTGAGAGCTATTTGGTAAATACATGGTCATAAACCTTTTAGCATTCTAAGAGTTTGTTTTATTATCATTTATCTTACATATTTTAAGGGAACTTTACTCAGTGCAAGACATAGTGTTAGGTTCTAAGGATGCATATTTACTTCTGTTCTTACAGGGTTTAATGTTGATCAGAAAACATTTGAAGAATTTTAACTAGTAAATAATAATGATTGTAGAGCAATGGCTTCTGTGCGAGTACACAGTGTCATGGAAATAAGCCTTGCGGAGTATTCTTGCAGTTTACCTATAACTAGAGGTTTTAGGTTTCTGTTAGTCACCTGATTCCATAGTTTCTTAGCGATTTCTCGATTGTGGATGCTGGTAGTCTTCCTGGAATGCAAAATTAATGATTACTTACACTTTTCAAGTAGTTTTATTACCTGCATTTATGAAGTTTCCTATTCTTCACTTAGTGTTTTTCTTTAAAACATTGATAGTCCTCCAGTTAAGTAAAAGAAAATTAGTTAAAATGATGCTGTATGAAATAACTTTCTTAAAAAACCGAGAAAGCATTGTGGTAGTAACCGTAATATATTAACAGGTAAAAAGTAATTTGTTTAGTGCTGTGCTTTCTGTAATGATGGAAGTGTTCTGTACCTGTGCTGGTCCATCCCGATTTATTTACAAAACAAAATTAGATAAACTGGGGTGCAGAAAGACAGACTGCTGAGACTCACCAGAGGTCTAATCCCCTCTCAATTGTTTTATAACCACTATTTAGAAAGTTGTTCTATAGAAGATAATACAAAGTGAATAAAAAAAAAAGCTCGTTTTTAATTGAGCTACCTTGGTCTGTGCCATACTGCATACATGCAATCTAAAGGAGGCGTCTAAGGACATCCATCACATGAGTCTAAGAGCTGTCTTCCCAGATCTTCTAGAGCTCTGCCTGTAATCACCTGATTTAAAGCCCCTTTCCCAGTGCTGTATGATATTACCCTAGTCTTTTTTCTTCACAGAAACGTCACTAGCTGAAATAATCATTTTTATTTGTTTAATGTTTATTTGTCTGCATCATAAGCTCCATGAGAGCAAGAAATTTGTCGACTTTGTTTTCTCTTATCTTTCCATCACTTAAAACAATGGCTGGCAAAATAAGACCTCAGTGAACACTTGAATGGGTGAATGAATGGGAGAAAACACTTTCAGTTTTTAAAATTTTACTTCTTACTTAGTTTTTTAAAGCTACTGTTAAAAAAAATTCAACTGAATGAATTTTAAAGAACTTAACTGGCTTTTTTTCAGTGATTCATGAATCAGGCAGCATCCAGTCTAACAGAAACAGGCTGTAAGGAGCTTGTACAGAATGAAAGACCTCCATAGGCAAAAGGCAGTAGGAACAAGGAAATTATACTAGATAAAAAGAGGCTTGACTATTGCAAGGTCACTTTCCTACAGGGCATGGAAGGCGTCTGTCAGGCAGATTACCTAACTAGTGCTGATTACGTGATTCCTGATTCGCTGGTTCAAGATTCCATTTCTGGGAGAGCGCAAAGTGTATTGAAGTCTTAATTTCATGTTGTGGGGCTTAGTGTAAGTGACTTCATTCTGGGACCTGTTTTCTTATTTTTAACACTACTAAATTTTGAGACTGAATGAGATGGTAGTTGAGACAGAAAGCTGGTGGCTTTTCTCTCATTTCCAAGGAAAAATTCTGGTAAAGATTCCACCTTTGCAGAAATTCAGTGCTGGTTTTATCCTTTGGGGGTTTGGGACTCTTATGAAATCAGGAACTAATCATGGAGGACTGAGAGTACTTTCTCTTTTTCAGGGTGACCTCAGAAGAGAAATCCCCTGTTTTCCTCCCCAATAAATTCAGATTTTGAAAACATGCATTTAAAAAGAAAACAAAATAAAACCAAAACTATTATGTACGTTGATAGTTTTATCTATGAAAGGAAAGCTTTAAGTATTATGAACCACTATAAATGGCTGTTCAAAACCAAAGAAGTATATAGGGAAAGCATGTGACTTCTGGACTGTGACTTTAATTTAGGTCTTCATTAGCTATCCCCTTCATCTCCTCTTTCTCCTGTTCCCCTCAGAACCCCCAAAATCTTATGTCCCTGGTTCTCTGCTGATACTAGGAAACAGATGTGAGGGGTAATCCTAGAATGACATAAACTGGTGATAGCCAGTTTCCGAAACATTCTACATTCTGTAAATTACTTGTGAGGGAATGAGAAGGTACCCATTAATTTAATGCATTAATTCTGTTCAATGTTGGAACTTTATTCCATGGTCCCTCCACCCCTCAATTTTTCATTACCACTCTCTCAGGCAACGTTTTCTTACTGTAGTCATTTGACTATTCTAGGTCAACACCAAATCAGAAGAGCTTCTCTTTAGGGGGTCATTATATTACCAGAATATACACTAAGAACATAAAGGAATATAAAAAATTTACTTATGAAAATGGAGATGTTGTTGGGGGCCTTAAATGTGTATATTGAGGGGAGCCTGGGTGGCTCAGTTGGTTGAACATTTGACTCTTAATTTTGGCTCAGGTCAAGATCTCAGAGTTGTTAAGAATGAGCCCCATGTCAGACTCCATGCTCAGTGTGCAGTCTTCTTGAGATTCTCTCTCCCTCTCCCTCTGCCCCTCACACCC
Source organism: Lontra canadensis (assembly GCF_010015895.1). Classification (NCBI taxonomy): domain Eukaryota; kingdom Metazoa; phylum Chordata; class Mammalia; order Carnivora; family Mustelidae; genus Lontra; species Lontra canadensis. The sequence goes on along the minus strand of NW_022631021.1, from coordinate 14,810,076 downwards.
CCTCAGAAAAATGTGTATATTGAAAATACCTATGTAAGGCTATAGTTTGTATCTTATAAGGCTGTTTGTATTTTAGTTTTTAAGTCAACTTTATCGAGGTATGATTTATATACAATGAAATGCACTCATTTTAAGGATATACTCTTTAGGGTATAATGACTTGATTTTTGTAAGGTAGAGGCATTTTTGATGGAGAAATGAGATGCCGCTTTTAGCTGTCTTACAGTTAATTGGCTTATTGCAGCTTAGAAATTGGAATAAATAGGAAAATAGGGAAAAACGAAGCCAACCTAGATTAAAGTAGAAGTTGTGCTGTGTATAGTTCTTACCCAGTAGAGGAATATATGAGCCTGATTTTTATTGGATATAGTCTCTTGGAATCATACAGATTCTCTCAGTTGTAGAGAAATATAGATCATTACACTGTGTATTTTCTGGCGGTAGTTTTTTGGGTTTTTTTTTAAATGTAAAATTGAGTAAACTTCATGCTTGTGGAAAAATAATTTACATTCAATTTATACAGAATTTTATTGATTGTGTTCTCATTTGGAATAACTGCAGGGAAAATCACCTGGGCTAACACCAGTTGGATACCATTTACTAGGGATTTAGCTTGTAAAAAGAAACTCATTTCAGTTTCAGTGGTGACAGCTGTTGAGTGAATTTTCCTGTGATATCCTTCACAGCAGGAAATGATATATTGTAACTTCATCTTCCTTGATATCTTACCCACCCAGCAGATCCAAACTATAGGGACTGTGCTTTCTAAATGTCTGAATAGCCTAGCTTATGTGGGCAGGCTGTTTTTTTCCCAAAATCCAAAATTGTGGGTAAAATTATGATTGCAAAAGTGGATATATGGGTGATACACAAAACCTTTGTTTCCTCTTTTCTGAAATTGTTTTTTCATTTGTGCCATGATCACACCTGGCTTTATGTGAAAAGGTTGTATTGGAACTTGATATACTTTTATAGAATGATGTAGATTACAGTGCATTTTGAAAGATGTATTAGCTTACTTCTTAATGGTTCATATAACTATGTTTCCTTGATGCAGAGATCAGTTTTGATTACTTGTGATGCATTCTTCACTGCTTTTTTTATTTTATACCAGTTTTTAAGATATGATAAACTATAGGCTGCCAGAAAGAAATAGTGTTAACCTCTTTAGGTTCAAGAGTACTGGGAAATGCTTGACAAAGAAAGGAAATATATTTTATATGCTGTTGTTTTATGACCCTCAGAATCTATCTGTTGTTGGGGAAGGAGGGCAGAGAGACCTTCCCTGAGGATGGGAGAGGAATTCTTTCCAGTCTGGCCCAGGGTTTTGCTGTCATCCATATTCATATCCCACCTACCATGCACGGCTTCTTACAAATGAGAGAAGAATGGACAGTTATAATTAGGTGTTAAAGTGGGCGGCAGCTTCCAAAACTCCCAAATAGAACTTCTCGGCCCCCGAAAGAAACATTTCAGGTTACCTCCAAATTAATCAGAATTCAAGATTGCGTTCCGAATACTTTAGGTGGTAAACTGTGGGTAAAGTTTAAAAATCTGATTCCTAAGTGAAATGTGAAAATAAGCATATTTGCAATAGACTTGAGGCACTTCCCTTAGTGGACCCAATTGCAGTTTTATTCTGCTTATGACTAGCAGATACCAATCTTAACTTGAAGTAAGGGTAAGTCAGTTGGCTGTCATACAGGTATGCTTAGTCCCCAAGAGGATTATTTGATTGCTACATATTGCTACGCCCCCCCCTCCTACTGTGTAACAGTACTGTCCAGTAAAAACATGAGAGCCACATGAACCAAATGTAAGCTTCATATGTAATCTTATGTATGTATGTACTTATTTATTTATTAGGGAGGGGGAGAGGGGCAGTGAGAGAGGGAGAGAAAAATCTTAAGTAGGCTCCATGCCCAGTATGGAGCCTGACGTGGGGCTTGATCTCACAACCCTGAGATGATGACCTGAACTGAAATCAAGAGTAGGATGCTTCACTGGCTGAGCCACCCAAGAACCCCCAAATTTAAAAATACCTAAGTGAAATTAATTTTAATACTATCTTAACTCATATCCAAAATACCATTTCAACATGTAATTAATATGGAAGATGTTTAATGAAATGTTTTACATTATTTTTTCATACTAAGTCTTTGAAACCCATGCCTACTTTACATTTATTGAACTTCTGAATTCAGACTAAGCTACATTTCAAGTGCTCAGTAGTCATATTTGGCAAATGACTACTATATTGGCCAGTGTAACTCTACAAGACTGGATTCCCTTGAAATTTCCTCTGTTCAAGGTTGAATTTTTACACTTCGGAAACTTTCTAAGAGTGTGAGTATAGACAAAACTTTCCAGATCATGAGGTTATTCAAGGACATCTAAGTTCTCTTACTTCAAGATTAAATATTTTATATGATAGTATAAAGGAAGTAGGAAAGAAAATGTATTTTCTTCTAATATTCAGGAGAAGAAACTGGTAAATGTTAAGAATAAAGAAAATCAATAACTAAAATATTTAAATATATTTAGGCCTGAATGAGCATGACAATAATGATGACAATTTGAGTGAAGAATGTTGTGATAAACTTTTTAAAAGATATCTCATTTGATCTTCACAACAGCCCTTAAGAAAGGTACTTTTGTGGTCCCTTTTATGATCTCTGTTTAACAGTGGGGAAACAAAGAGAATAAAAGGTGTTTACCAAGTCACACAGATAGTGAGTGTATGCAAGCCCATGACTAATGGATTCTGAAACCTGTAATCTTCATCACTCTGCTTCTTCCCTTATTCTGTTGTGCCCCCATGTCTGGCTTGGACAAATTGGACCTGGAAAATGTATCAAACGGAGAGGAGCTGGAGCTAATTCCTAAAATGTTGTAACTATGCCGTGACTCCTTGTTTACTCCCTTGAGTTTTCATCCCTGGTTAGAAAAGGAGAAAATGAAGTGATTACCTGTGAAAAGCTGACTTTTGACCTTTCGTTTTGTCAGTTATACCCTGTGGCATTTATATCACAGTAGTGGAGCTCGTGAATACTACTCTTGGAACCAAGGTGTGATGATTCATCTTCTCCTAATGATCAACACCACAGCATGAAAAGACTGTTTTTTTCCTTTTTTTTTTCTTAACCAGGTAATCTTGCAGTGAGACTCACAAATCCACTTTCATGTAACTACTTCTTTTTGTTTTCAGCTCTCAGTTTCAGTACTCAGAAACAGTTCCCTGTTGAGTACCTAAGTGCTCATACTGATATTTATGGTGCATTGAACAGGACTTGAATTTCTGTTGTTTCTGCCTTTCACTCGTGATTCACAGATGAGATATATGCAAATGTATCTGTTGCACATTTATCTATATGTATATCCACTGTATTTTTATTCTATAAATTAGATGTTGTGTATAGTGTTTTGGGAAAACTCTAGTCTGTGTTGATGTGATTAATTATACCTTCCTGTGACAGTCATCCCTCCACCACACCCCCCACTGCTGGATTGAGTGAATTTGATTTAAAATAGGGTCATTTTAAATTTGGTCATGTAAATATGTATTATGTATATATATATATTTTTTTATGTATTATGTATATTTTGAAAGGCTTTTCAACCTTTCAGTTTTTAATTTATTTGAGACTTATTTTTATAATTTTCTATTTACTGTGATTTTTTAGCTGTATTGGAAAACTAACTGGGCTTACTTCTTACTATTTAATGATCAAGGTAATAAGGAGGAGAAAAGTTCCTCAAATGTGACTGAGTTGTAATTAAGTTGCATGTGGGGCCTCTGGGTGGCTCAGTTGGTTAAGCTTCTGACTCTTGATTTCAGCTCAGGTCATGATCCTCAGGGTCATGGGGTCAAACCCAGAGTCATGCTCAGAGTGCAGTCTGCTGGTCTCTACCTGTGTCCCTCCTTTCTCTCTTCTCTCTCCCTCTCTCCCTCTCTTAAATAAATAAATAAATAAATAAATAAAACCTTAAAAAAAAAGTTGGGTATAAGTTTATTGAACAGAAAATGATTTATATATTTTGTGTATCATTAGTTCTCATATAGTATAGATTAGATAATTTAGCACTATTACCTCAAACCAACAAAGAAATAAGGACAGTTGCTGAATTACTTTTGTGTAAGCAAAGGGTTTGTTATACACAATTGTAAAATTCTCCTTTCTTAGAAAAATACTGATTTGTGTATGTTTGGTTTTTAAAGGCTTAAACTTGGCAAAGCCTTGAATTTTCATTAAAATGGTGATTTAACACTATGTTATTAGAAACAAAGATAGGATTAAAGTTTGCTTTTAATTTTAATGGTTTTGTTTAGAGACCTACCTACCCAATTTCAGTTTTCTTCCCGGCTTTGCCTCTGCTTGTCTTTTCTAAAACGTGACCCAGCTTCTTCATCTATAAACTGTGTTTTAGAAATTTCTGTGGCTTTACTTATCTCTGCTTGCCCATCTGATAAGTGCTCACCCTCCAGATCCTGAGAAAAACAGACTTCTTATTGGTCCAGAATGCCACCTTCTTATCACATGCTTGCTTTTAAACCCCTCCAAGAACCTTAACAAACTCACCTCACATACTTTTATGAACTTGGTCAAGATTTAAGGATGGTTTAATGCATATAAAATGTTAAATAGCATGCAAATGATAAAAATACCAAAACAACTAGGTCTTTGCCTTTTCTGTGGTCATGACATCCTACTTCTAAGTCTCCAAACTCAAATTATTACTATTTTTAAAATATTATATTTATTTATTTGTCAGAGAGCATGCAAGAGCGAGCAGCACAAGCAAGGGAAATGGCAGGCAGAGGGAGACACAGGCTCCCTGCTAAGCACGGAGCCCGATGTGATATGGGGTTCCATCCCAGAACCCTGGGATCATGACCTGAGCCGAAGGCAGACGCTTAACCCACTCAGCCACCTAGGCATCCCTCAAATTATTTTCTCACTATAATCTCCTGCCCTTCCACTTACTCTGTAGTCCCTTGTTCTCATGATCGTCTTCAGCCTTCCCTCCTGGGAACATATACCCCCCAGGTATATGTTTCCAACGCATAGAACTCCATCAGTGCCATTTTGTTGTTAAAGAAGCTTTGCTGGTGCATACTGCTTATTTCTCTTCCCACCCTTTTACAAGAGACTTGTTTTCTGCGGACTTCAGGAACGTCTGTTTTGAGCATGTCGTGGCACTCGACACATTGTACTTTCTATATCATCTCTGGGTCCTTTACTACTTTTGACTCTTCCTCGGTCATGGAAATCCTTAATAAATGATTGAGTGCCTAAAGGGACTCTTAAAACTTTTGGGGTTTTTTTTTTTGTTTGTTTGTTTTGGGTTTTTGTTTTGTTTTTGGTAATTAGAATTAGATGAGGACAATGACTGGGATGTGGGAAAAGTCTGCTATAGAGAGTCTAATAAAAACTAAACTTTGGGGGCTCCTGGGTGGTTCAGTGGGTTAAAGCTTCTGCCTTTGGCTCAGGTCATGATCCCAGGGTCCTGGGATCAAGCCCCGTATCGGGCTCTCTGCTCGGCGGGGAGCCTGCTTCCCCATCTCTTTCTGCCTGCCCCTCTGCCTTCTTGTGATCTCTGTCAAATAAATACAGAAAACCTTAAAAAAAAAAAAAAAGATAAATTTTGTACGGAAGTTGCAGGGAAATCACTGCAATTCCTGCTCCTTTATCAAGAATTAAGGCCAATCTTGATTTTTCAAGATTCTCTGATCAAAACTTCTTCCTTATATTTCATAAAATAGTTATTAGTGACATAATTTGAATTTTGTGGCCCATTAAAATGTTTTGGTTGGCTGTATTGAAAAAAATGGTATTTGTGGTACATCTGAATTTATTCTTTTATGTAAGCTTAGAAACAGGAAAGCTTTCAGGCCTACTTAATCCCCTTTGTTGAAAATTGTACATGAGTGACAGTGAGTGTTTCTCATAATAAAGATGTGATTATTTAAAGTAGAAAAATTTCTGCTGTTTGCATAGTGTGTTTGTGTGTATGTGTGTACCTCGAACTAACTGGAAATTGTTTTTTGTTTGTTTGTTTTTTAAAGATTTTATTTATTTAGGGCACCTGGGTGGCTCAGTGGGTTAAAGCCTCTGCCTTCAGCTCAGGTCCTGATCCCAGGGTCCTGGGATCGAACCCTTCGTCGGGCTCTCTGCTCAGCAGGGAGCCTGCTTCCCTTTCTCTCTCTGCCTGCCTCTCTGCCTACTTGTGATCTCTTTCTCTGTCAAATAAATAAATAAAATCTTTAAAAAATTAAAAAAAAAAGATTTTATTTATTTATTTGACAAGCAGGCAGAGAGGCAGGCAGAGAGAGAGAATGAGAGGAGGAATCAGGCTCCCCACCGAACAGAGAGCCCGATGCGGGGCTCGATCCCAGGGCCCCAGGATCATGACCTGAGCTGAAGGCAGAGGTTTTAACCCACTGAAACACCCAGGCGCCCCTGGAAATTGTTTTTGTTGTTAAAAATTACTATGCCTGTGTTTCCGCAAACAATGATTAAAAAGTGTTCATAAAATTGATCTATTTTTTTGAATCAAGAAAATAGTATATTTTGACAGTTCATTATTTATGTTTTTGTTCATTAGTGTAGCAGCTGCATTCATTTGGAAGTAGGATGATAGAAAGTTGACATGAACATTGAATGTGGTATAAAGGTGCCTCACCTTTCCTGGGTACCTCTTAGAAGTCTCATTTAGTGACATCCCTTGACACTTCAAGTAAAAGCCCAAGATCCAGTTTCATGAGCCAATGTGAATTGTTCTTAACGATTTTTATTCATTATGGTGGCATTATTTTTTTTCTTCGTTCTTTGCCTTCCTTTCTCCACTTGTTGCCATTACTTTACTTCAGCCTCTCACCCTTTCTTGCCTGTAATAATGCAATATTCTTCTAACTAAATTGCTGTTGCCTAGCCCCTACCCTTTTTAGTCATTCTCCACACTGCTTGCTTTCTCAAATGTAAATATTTTTGTAAATTCTTGCCTGTAATCTTTTCCTAATTCTTTGTTGCCTACATAGTGTTGGATACAATGCTTCTTGTGATTTGCCTTTCTTGTATTGTATCTGAGGTTTCCTGCCACCTCAGTTTCATCTATCCACTCCTAGTTCAGACATGTATTAAATAGCTGTGATGGACCAACTCCCTAACCAAGACATGGGTTGTGCCTTCCGGTCATGAATGAGCAGAGGAGAAATCTCAATCCCAATTCTGATGCTTAACATCTTCATTTGCATCATTTTTCCTCCCATGGGTTTCATGCTCGCCTTTACTGGGTTGGCTGGTGGCCATCTCTCTATTAATATTTTTAAAGAAGTATGATGTCTATATACAGTTTCCTTATATTGTCAGTAGTTATTTATATCCTCCAGTAGGCCTTTGCATTAATCATTGTTACCATTCTCTTTAACTTTTTTTTTTCCCCTTGGAATTTAGCTCTTTTGCATAGCCATCAAAGTATTGAGGGACAGGCATTTTACAGTGCCATTCAGGCATATGTGTGTCCTCTTAAATGTCTTCTTTTTTTGTTTGTATCCTGCAATAATCTGGACCGAGAACTTTCTTGTATGTTATATTTTCCTTTGTCTCTGTTTACTCAGTAACTACACTTATGTTTATACATCATGTTGCTCTTTGTAGAGAACATTTGCATTTGTTAAGCTTTTTGATCTGAAACAATCCTTTTAGATGATTGTGGTCAATCTGTAGCCTGAGAAGAGAAGCCGGGTCAGCAGAGTGGCCTGCTCCTTCACAGCAGTAATGGCTCCTCCACAGGCTCATGCTGCCTCCTCCCCCATCCTGTCTTTTTTGTACTTCCTGGCCAAGGCTGCAGTTGCTCTGTGGACTGGAATATGATTTTCTGATTTTCTTTAGCACTTTGAATATATCATTTCATTTCTCCAGCATTTCTGTCACTTAGGCAGGGCTGGCATCATTAGTTCCAGTTTAGAAATGAGGCTAGTAAATGACTTGCCTTAGTTTGCCAAACCAGTACATTAAAAAACAAAAACAAAAATGGATCTTCAGATTCTAGCCTACTGCTGTTTTCATTGCCTCATGCTGCCTCTTTGCTCTACTGTAAGATATGTTAGAAAGTGAAAGATGTCTTTATTCTAGGGATTCCACTAAAACAACTCTCTGGTTGGACTCTGAATTAAAATGTAAAATACTTATATTAAATGACAACTGTTGGCTTAATTTAGCATGAGGTTCGTATGCCATGCTGCTGCTTCGATAAACAGAATGGATAGAATCCAATGATACAGTAATTGTCAGAAATATGTCAGAAATATGTGAAGGGAGAAATAATACCAAGGGCAAGAGGATGTGTTTTAGGGCATGGGATCATTCTGTACTACTCTTTGGCATTCCTTCCACTCATCCTGCTCTCAGAATAATTCTCAGGCCATTCTTAGCCCATGGAGGGAGGACTCTTAGGAGGGAAAATCTGCATTTTGAACAGTCTCCTAACCAGTGACTGTAGCATCCCAAGATATACTCTAGTTTTCTTCATAATTCATACCCATTGTTTAATCAGCAGATGGACTGATTGCAAGAATTGTAGCCTTTCTACACAGTATCTTGAGTGTGCATATTTTTCAGCAAGAATCTGTACTGAGCAGGTATTAAGCAGAGAGTCTGGAATTCTTTATGATTGTAATGATGCTTTACTCCAGAATTTCCCTTTAGTTGTGGATCTGCATAAACCTTGGTTTGATTGTGGTTTTCTGTGTAATCTAGCAGCTCTTGTTCATTATGTCATACCTGAATATCTGCCTCTGAATCAGGGTTGATGGAGGTGGGCATTGTGTCAAGGAGCTGATAATTTGCAAAGGTAGATGGCTTTAGATATTATATACCATGCTGTATTTCCTAATTTGTAAATAGTGCAACAGGAAATGTATTACAGGGAAGAGGATGGAATGGTATAGTGAAGAAACGGGGAATGGAGAATTAAAAGGTGGAGTTCCTACTGCACTGCTCACTTCCTTTCTGATCTAACAAGTTTCTAACTCCTCTGAGCCCCCATTTCCTCATTTGTCAAATATAAAATAAACATACTCTCTCAGGGTTGTTGTGAGGGTGTAATTAGAGGATATAGACAAAGACTCTTTACCCGTGTAAAGTGCTATTCAGATGTCACTTGCTTTGCTAAACAGTGATTGCCATATGTCAGGTTCTTGAACAGAAATTAGTTCAGGGGGCCTGGGCGGCGCACTTGGTTAAGCTTCGGACTCTTGATTTTGGCTCAGGTCTTGATTTCAGGGTCATGAGATCCAGCCCTTTGTGGGCTCCGTGCCCCGTGCAGAGTCTGCTTGAGAATCCGTCTCCCTCTGCCCCTTCCCTGTGCTCATATGTGCTCTCTCTCTCTCTCAAATAAATAATCTTAAAAAAAAAAAGAAAGAAAGATATTACTGCAGGCTAGACTTCCTATCAAGACTGCAAAACAGGCATTATTGTGTCCATTTGACAGAGAAGGATCTTGGGATAGAGTTTACAGAACTTACTGAAGGACCTATGTTGGTAAGTGATGGTTCCTCATATAAGCTCCAGTTTATTCTTTGCTGTGCTACCATGCTATTAATAAGGGATCGGTAGTAGAGATTTGAGCTTTAACAACAGTTTGCATTATGCTTATAGAAATAGAATGTTACACTAGGAATTAGGAGATCCAGACAGTCACTATATTTTTGTATTTAAGTGTATTCTATTAAATACCTCTAAAACACTTGGCTGTGTTTCTGTTTAAGATTGATACGTAAAATGTCTTATTGTGATTTTAATCTGTATCAGAATAAATTTCCTTTGAAGTGATTAAAATATATCATACAAAACCCATTTTAATATTTTCTTCTTTTTTTTTTAGTCATTCTTACACTGGTCAAGATTACAGCACACAGAAAAATGCTGGGAAGATTTCTTTGGATCAGATTGATTCGGTAAGCATCACATCCTTGTAATAAAACTTAGACCTTTGTCAATGAGGAAGCACAGATTTTCTTCAGAGTTTATTTTGGGGTGAGAAGATGGGAGATATTGTCATTTCATTGCTTGCCAATCATTTTTAAAGGAGATCCTCTATGTTATACACGTGATTTTTTTTTTTTTAAGTTACATTAAAACCAAACTTAGAAAATTATTTGTATTGTGATAGAATTTTTTTTTTTTTTTAAGAGGGGGAAGCAGGGTCAGGGCAGAGGGAGAGGGAGAGAGAGAATCTGAAGCAGGCTCTCCAAGCCCAGTAAAGAGCTGCTGGGGGGCTTGATCTTACAACCCTGAAATCATGACCTGAGCTGAAACCAAGAATCGGATGCTTAACTGACCAAGACATGCAGGTGTCCCTGATAAACAGATTTTAAGCATTTATTTCAAAGGGGAATTCTTTTAATTGATGATAGCAATAGCTAAAAAGCGTTTCTGTGTTTATTTTTAATATTTTATACATTGAGGGATACCTGGCTGGCTCCTTTGGAAGAGCATGTGACTCTTGATCTCTGGGTTGTGTTTGAGCCCCACATTAAGTGTAGAAATTACTTAAATATATAAACTTTAAAATAAATTGAGTGAATGAGTGAACTAGTGAATGCTCACCTACCTCTCTACTAACTTACTTACCTACAATCCTTACATACTGAGAAGAGGAGAAATGGAAAATACTAAGTGTATCAGTTTGCTAGGGCTGCTATAACAAAATACTACAGACTGATGCCTTAGAAAACAGAAGTCTATTTTCTCACAGTTCTGGAGGCTAGTATCCTGAGATGAAGGTGTCGGCACATCCAAGGACTCTTTCCTTGGATTTTAGATGGTCACCTTCTTCGTGTGTTCTCACGTGTTTTTCACAGCATGCTCCTGGATCCCTGGTCTCTTCCTCTCCTTGGGACACCAGTCACATTGGACTAGGGCCCCAACCCTATGACCTCATTTAACCTTAATTACCTCTTTAAAGACCTCATCTCCAAATACAGTCACATTCTGGGATCTTGGGGCTAGGACTTCCACATATGAATTTTAGGAGATTACAGTTCATTTCATAACACTAAGTATAGGCTCCTATGCTTATATTGCCTCTAGATTAGTGGACAGCTCATTTCAACTTCATTTTGTGGTTCTGTAGTAGAAGGAAAGAGTAGCATACTTTACTAAAATTTATAGAATTTCTTTTGAGTGCATTGTAGAATTTCTGCTCTGTCCCAAAAAGGGAAACCAAACCAGCCATAAATAACCTTTGTTTAGACAGTTACCAAATTATTTACAATAAATTAAAAAATATATTGACATTTTAATGCTTAGACACAAGAAAAAGGTGAGTAGGGAGAGACCAGGAGTTTTTAGAGACCAGAATGAATAGGTTGTCTTCCTGTTTGGAAAAATTATAATCAAGTACTTGCAGTTAATATGTCTAGAAATAACAGTAAGTTTGCCCACTTTGTACAGTTGAATTGGAATTTGTTCTTAAGGATGCTGCATTCTTTACTTTTCTCAAACAGTTATTATCACTAACACTTCTTCCCTGCCATACGATTTATGTTTATATTATATGAATGGTTAGAAGTTAATTTTATTCCTAATTCTATCAAGATGTTTTCCCATTCATAAGCAACTATGAACTTTGGTGGATACTGTGGGAAGGCATAGAAATATAATCATTAATTCATTTGCTGAATATATATTGAGCCCATCAATTATGTACCAGTTACTGTGCTGTGGGTGCAGAGGTGAATGAAACAAAAATTTCCTCTCCCTTCATGGACCTTACTTGAGGGAGGTAGAGAATGTAGTAAATAATAAATAAGCAATGTAATGATAAATTATCTTAAGTTGCTATGATGATCCTATCTGTGGGTTTCTGTGTGAGACCCTGTGCCAGATTGTTAAAGATACATCTTTATCTGACCTCTTCCTAACTATATTATCTCATTCATTAGCACACCCCTTGATATCCTCAGTTTCTTCTTCAAATGTTTTTAGATTTTCTTCTAACTGAAATCTGACTCCCTCAATGACACTGTTCCTCCTGTGGCCCTCTCAAGTAGAGGCTGTCCCCACCCACACCCCGGCCCTCCATCATCTTAATTTGGTATGAGATGAATGTCTTCCTTGGTCCGTATTACCATTTCCAAATCATTTCTCTGCCTTCCACTGGCAAAGCTCCAGCTCTTTTTTTTTTTTTTTTTAAGATTTTATTTATTGGGGGCGCCTGGGTGGCTCAGTGGGTAAAAGCCTCTGCCTTCAGCTCAGGTCATGATCCCAGAGTCCTGGGATCAAGCCCCGCATCGGACTCTCTGCTTGGCAGGGGGCCTGCTTCCTCCCCTCTCTCTCTTCCTGCCTCCCTGCCTACTTGTGAACTCTGTCTGTCAAATAAATAAATAAGATCTTTAAAAAAAAAAAAAGATTTTATTTATTTATTTGACAGAGATCATAAGCAGGCAGAGAGAGTGGGGGAAGCAGGCTCCTTTTTTCTGTCCCGTTGTTGCCAACCCTAGACCCTAAATTTTAGATTTCTATTATTTCAACTACTTCCAAAGTCTGTTTTAAGTGTCTTCCTTGCTTCTCTATATAGTCTGTTCACTATACAACAGCCAGAGTTCTTTTTGTTTATCAGATCATGTCAGTTTTCTGACATACCCTCTATTGAGTTTCCATCATATCTAGACTAAAATCCAAACTCATAACTATGGCCTATAATGCCATGTACACTTAAGATTCTAACTTCTTCTCTGTTCTGGCCCGCTCACATGTTCCAGCCACTGGACCTTCTTGCTATCTCTTGAGCAGATCATGTTCATTCCTTCTCAAGGTCTTAGCTTTTGTTTCCTTTACCTGGATCTCATTTGACTAGAATCCTACTTAAAATATACATCTTAGTGCAATGCCATCTCCTCAGAGAGGCTTCACTGGCTATCTAAATTAAAGCATTCCTTTCCTCTTTATACTTAATCACATAACTCTATTTCCAGGGCTTTTGGAATTATTTATGTCTGTGTTCACTGTCTGTCTTTTTGCATTAGAATGTAAGATCCTTGCACTGCTGGCTTCCCAAAGCTATACACAGAGTAGTGTTCAGTTGATATTTAGTGATTGAGTGCATAAAAAGTATTTAAGGAATTGTGCCAAAGAAAGCTGAAGTTGAACTGAGTCTTAACAAATGGCTTGGCTTTGACTAGATGGCCTGGGGAGGAGAAGGGGTAGTACCCCAGGCAGGGTCAATGGAGTGACAAAAGTGAGAAGGTACAAAACATGACTATGTGATCATGGAATAATCTAGCTGACTGGAGCAAAGGCTTTATATTGGCATAGTAGCATACTGGCCTTTTTTACCCCTCACAGTGCTTCCATGGCACTTGATTTATGCCTTTGTTAGAGCTTCCATTATAATTGACTTATGAGAGTTAACTTGTATAGTAGTGACTGTTTCCTTTTATTTCACTTAAGTGAATTAAAGGGGAAAATTACATGCTACTCTTCTTATTTCCCAAACCACCCAATACCTGTTTGTTCTGTTACGTATAATTGCAAAGTAGTTAGTTACAGACATTGACAGAACCTTGCCTGTTCCTACTAAGGATGTTAAATTTCAGTGGTGTTTTTGGATTGGAACAAAGTTTAAGAAAAATAATTCAGTAATAGTATGAAGGAACAAGAAGGAAGTCATGAAAACAGTAGTCCTGGCAAGGCAGTATAGAGGCCTGACTGGACTAGGTTGGGGATGGAAGAATTTCAAAGTTGTTAATAAGAGAGGTTGAAGAAACGGAATGTCCAAAGATAAACAAAGTGAGACCTGCTCCCACTTTGGCAAAGTTGAAGGTGCCAAGGATTACATGAGGGGGTGAGAATTTAAGTCTTGGAAGAAGGATATTGAGAAAGTAAAGAGAATGCAGCTGAAACCATAAATGGAAAAGGTGATTTACTATTGATTTTTTGCTATTGATTTCTTTAATACATTTTTTTTGAACTTACCTTTTGAGAACGATATCTCTTACTTTTGTGTTCTACTTTGTATTTAGATTATTGTAAAATTTCATCTGTGATTCAGCAGTTGTGTTTTTGCACATTTATCCCAGGGAAATGAAATTTCATATTCATACAAAAACCTATACATTCATTAATTTGGAATAGCCCCGAGCTCAAAGCAACCCAGCTCCTTTAACAAGTGAATAGCTAAGCAATTTGTGGTACATCCCTACCATGGAATATTATCCAGCAATAAAAAAGGAATGAATGCTTGATACTTGCAACAACTTAGATGAATTTTGTGGGAATTATGCTGAGTAAAAAAGTCAAAATATGGGGCACCTGGGTGGCTCAGTGGGTTAAGCCGCTGCCTTCGGCTCAGGTCATGATCTCGGAGTCCTGGGATCGAGCCCCGCATCGGGCTCTCTGCTCAGCAGGGAGCCTGCTTCCTCCTCTCTCTCTGCCTGCCTCTCTGCCTGCTTGTGATCTCTCTATCAAATAAATAAATAAATCTTTAAAAAAAAAAAAAGTCAAAATATTATATGCTATATAATTCTGTTTATATTAACAGTCTTGAAATGACAAAATTATAGAGATGAAGAACAGATTAGTGGTTGCCAAGTGTTAGGGACTAGTAGGGGCCAAGGTCTCTAAGACTAGTGCATTGTATTAATGTCAGTTTCTTGGTTGTGATAATAGTTTTGCTAGATACTACCTCTGGGGGAAACTGGGTCCCTGTTACCTCTTTGTATTACTTTCTTATAACTGCATGTGAATGTAGTTATCTCAAGAAGTTTAATTAAAAACTAAAAATAAATAGGTGAAATACATTTTAATAATACATTTTATTCAACCCAGTATATCCCAATTATTGTCATCTCAGCATGTAATCAGTATAAAAATATTAAGAGAACAGTTAGTCTGTAATTACAGTAAATAATACTTCCTTATTGTTTTTGTTTTTACTCTAATAAGAATGAATTTATAATTTGCAAATTAGATTGGATTTGTAACAGATATTGTGAGAGACCTGGTAAATCTTCCACCTAACAAAAAACTCTTGTCTTGTAGCTTTCTACCAGATCCTTCCCACCTTGCATGCGTCAGTTACATAAAGCCTTGAGGGAAAATCACCATCTTCGTCATGGAGGCCGGATGCAGTATGGCCTCTTCCTGAAGGGCATTGGTTTAACACTGGAACAGGCATTGCAGTTCTGGAAGCAAGAATTTGTCCGAGGAAAGATGGACCCAGACAAGGTAATTTTGAAAAATCAGAGTGGTAACTGAAATTTTAATTTGGTTTGAAAACTAAAGGTCTCTTGTCTATTTTTAAAATAACTCTGAGATGTAGTTGAAAATTCTGAAAGATAAATGTGTCTACAATTTCATTCAGGTAAAAAGAAACTCCTGTATTAATCTAATAGATGCTAAACAAAAGATTGAGAAAGTTTAATTCGAAGGGTAAGAATGAAACAGCAATGTAAGATGTCTAATAATGCTTTAAGAAGGGTGTGATTCATTGTAGGTATACAGCCAGGTGTCATTATAACACTGAAACTGGGTTCTGAGTTTTATTTCTGTAGGAAGGTAGTATGTGTGCATATAACATGCTTTCATAAATAGTGTTATTTTCAGGCCGAGGAGATATTGAGAACAAATAAAACAATTTAGCTGTTTTGTATTGTGTTATACAGATTCTGTCATTGAGCATTTTTAGATAGACATTTATCACTAGAAACCTGAGAGCTGTTTTTTAGTCTATGCATAGTATTCAGGTTTCCATTCCTATTCCTTATTTCTCCATAGTGGTACTAGCTAATAACATTTTATTTTGGAAATTTTTTTTTTGTACCTTATGTGCCATGAGTCAAGTTTTTAAATGCTTATTTCTTGGTTTGCTTCTTCCTAGAAAAGATAAATTATAGAACGAAGAGCATTTACCAACTAAATTTTATAATGATACTTAATTATGTCTTCTATTAGTTTGCTAGAGCTGCTATAACAAAATACCACAGACCGAGTGCCTTAAATAACAGGAACTTATTTTTAACTGGAAGTCTCAGATCAAGATGTAGGCAGATTTGGTTTCTCCTTAAGCCTTTTTCCTTGGCTTCCAGCTAGCTAGCTCTCTTCTCGGTCTGTCCTCTTGTGGCCCTTTCTCTATGTGTTCACTTCTCTGATATTTCTTCCTCTTTTTATAAGGACACCAGTCGTATTGGGTTAGAGTCCCACCCTTACGACCTTATGTAGCCTTAATTACCTCATTTTTTTTTTTAAGTTCTTATTTAACTTTAAGTTGACATACAGTGTAATATTCGTCTCGGGTGTACAATATAATGACTCAACACTTCGTACATCACCTGGTGCTCGTCACAAGTGTACTTCCGTAATCCCCATAACCTGTGTCACCCATCACCCCCCCAACCTCCCCTCTGGTAACCATTTGTTCTCCAAAGTTAAAAGTCTACTTTTTGGTTTGCCTCTCTCTCTTAATTACCTTTTCCAGTGCTCTGTCTCCAAATATAGTCACATGAGTTGTTAGGGTTTCAACACATGACTCTAAGGAGGATACAGTTCAGTTTATAACACAATCCAGCTTTATATTTTTTAACAAGTTCAGATTCTTTTAATATATTACAGGAAACTCAATTTTTACAGGTTTGTGTTTTTTTTTTTTAAGATTTTATTTTTTGACAGATTGAGTGAGAGAGGGAACACGGACAGGGGGAATGGGAGAGGGAGAAGCAGGCTCCCCACTGAGCAGGGAGCCTGACGTGGGGCTCAATCCCAGGACCGTGGGATCATGACCTAAGCTGAAGGCAGACACTTAACGACTGAGCCACCCAGGCACCTCTTGTTTTTTAAATTGTCAATTGATAATTATCCACAGAATCTTAAATTTATCATTTAATAGTTTTCTTTAAACACAATTTTGAATAATATTCCTTAGACCTCTATGATATTGTTCTTTTATTTTTAAGGTAATATTTTGATTATGGAAAATGTGAAAAATACAGAAAAATTTACTTCCCAATTCCCCATTCAGAACTAATTATTTGTCACTGTTTAGCCTTTCTTTCTAGTGTAGATAGCTAGCCAGACCAATGTGGTCACCCCCATTTTAAAAGTCAGCATTTTATTATGTTAATTTCCCCAGGTTTACAGTAACTTTTGAAAATACTTGGATTAGTTGCATGATAACATATTCTTTGAAAGTATTACAATTTGTTTAATCATTCCCCTATTACTGAGCATTTCATTGCATCTGACTCTGTCATAAGTGTTATTGCAACCAATATCCTGAGCACATAAATCTTTGATTATAGTTCTGATTATGTCCTCTGTATATATATTCACCAGGGAGTGAATTTACCTGGGAAAACCTATACATAGCTTTAAAGTTTTGATGTAATATTAAAGGACTGTTTGAAAAGGTTTTAAAATTAGACTCTCATCAAGCTTTATGATGGTCTTGCTCTCTCACTGGTATCATTGTATACTATTATTTTAAAATAATTTTTGATCTTTTTATTAGGAATTTGGTATACTAAGTAGGCAGATGTATTAGGGTTCTCCAGAGAGACAGAATCAAGAGAGAAAGAGAGAGAGGGAGAGAGGGCAGGAAGAAAAGATATTTATTATATCTACTGGCTCATGTGATTTGGGAAGCTGACATGTCCCCAGATCTGTGGTCAGCCTCCTGCAGACAACAGAGAGCTGACAGTACAGTTGCAGTTGGAAGACTGGCCCTTGAAACCTAGGCAGAACCAGTGTTTTAGTTTGAGTCTGAAAGCAGGAAAAACCCATGTCCCAGCTCAAAACAGTCAGGCGGGAGGAAATTCTATCTTAGTCAAACGAGGGTATGTCAACCTTTTTGTTTTATTCAGGCCTTCAAAGGATTGGATGAGAACCACTGATTTTGGGGAGGGCAGTCTGCTTTACTCTGTGTACCATTTGCTAATCTAATCTGGAAGCACCCTGACAGACACACCCAGGATAATGTTTGACCAAATGTCTGGGCACCCTGTGGCCCCATCAAACTGATACCTAAAAGTAACTGTCTCAGTAGCTAAATATTCATGAGCTGTGGAGGAAGTTAGGCCATGGTTTTGGAATGGAAAGAGAGAAAAGTTAAGCCAGCATTTTAGCTTGGTCTGTGCGGTGAACTAAGAGGGGAAGAGGAAAGAGAGAGAAGGGGAAACTTTGAGTGCTAGATGCCTGTTCACTGAGCACCTTTTTTAATGTGTATCTGGAATGGCCTGTGTATCAGTGTCCTGAGTATTTAATTGTTTTTAAACCTGTGTGTTTGAAAAAAAAAATTTAAATGGGCTTTTTTATTTTGTAATGTTAAAATAGTTTCCTCAAAAATTATTGTAAAAGAAAATCAATAATTTTTACCTTTCTGTATTATATATTGTAGTCTGTATTTTCATTAGCTTATTATTGATTACAGCAAATATATTATTTTGACTGAAGAGTTTAAGTTACACTTATAATTAACTGTGTCTGTCTAGTGTACTGTTAGAGTCTGTATTTGTAATTTTTAAAAACATTTTATTAATTTGAAAGAATGAGCAAGTGAGAGAGAGAGAGAGAGACAGCATGCGCAAGCTGGGGGAGTGAAAGAGGGAGAAGCAGACTCCCCACTGAGCAGGGAACCTGATGCGGGGCTAGATCCCTGGACACTGAGATCATGCCCTGCACCAAGGTTGCGCTTAACTGATGGAGCCACCAGGTGCCCCTAGAGTCTGTATTTGTAAATAAATACACGTTCTTCTCAATTATATCTTCTCTTACATATTTTTGCAGTGAAATGTCATTTAGTATCCCTTAGTTTATTAAAATGTTCTCTTCAGTTTAATTACTGTTCCTATTTATTAAGTGACACATATAATTATTAAAAATTTTAGGGGTGCCTGGGTGGCTCAGTGGGTTAATAAGCCTGTGCCTTCAGCTCAGGTCATGATCTCCAGATCCTGGGATCCAGCCCACATCGAGCTCTCTGCTCAGCAGGGAGCCTGCGTCCCCCGTTCCCCACCCCCACCGCCCCCCACCTGTCTCTCTGCCTCCTTGTGATTGTTCTGTCTGTCAAATAAATAAATAAAATCTTTAAAAAAATTTTAAATACTCCTTTTAAGAATTATAGAAAATTGATGGCTTACAATACTGTTTACAGGGAATGATTTTGGACGAAGCGTGTTCGGCATTTTTTGTAGTGCTCCAATGAAAGGACTTCGTGTTAAACCTAGGAATGATTTGGAACAATCACGTCTGTTGAATAGCTTATTTCCTGACAATGCAAGAAATGTGTGGTGGTGATGTAGTCCATTTCAGTTGAAATTCTTCTGTGCTATTGCTTTCCAAATGACCAGATGTCTGATTTCTTTCTCTTTATGCATGTGTCCTTATTGTACCTTATTTGAGATACATTGCTTTGGGCATCTGAGCAAAAATTACGGGTACTTAGCCATTACTTTTGAAGCAGCAGAGAAACTAGTTGTGCCTCCAGCATGTTGGAACTGCAACATTGTTGCCACTGCCAGCTTCCCTGATTGCACTGCCTAGACCTATGTATTTCTTCTTCCTAACTCCTTTCTAAAAATTAAGTTGTTCTGTTCTTAGTCAGTTGACTGCCTAATTAGTGTCTGTTTCTTTCTCTCATCTTCCCTGGCTTGTGTTTGTTGCAGATATTCATTTAGTTGTTGTTGTTCAATACTCTGAATACTTTTCTATCTAACCTTATGCTTCATGTTGGAGGAGAATTTGAGGGTAAAATGACTTAAATCTGTATGTAGTAATTTTAATAACTGTCATCAAGAGTGTAAGTATTAAAGTAGCATGTCCCTAGATATCTTTTATTCAGGTTTAGCAATTTTTGTATTATAGTCTACAATTCTTATTTTCTCTTATAAACATTTTTGAATAGTAGTGATGTGATTGTGGAAGCAACTTAAGGTTCTGATGCTCACTTTTAGTTATTTTTTAATAGGAATTCAGTGTCTTGAGTCAGTGCCTCTATGTATAGAAAAGGTAGCCATCTGACTGTAAAATGTTTATTCAGAGATATTAGTTTGGATTGGTTATTTCCCTGTTCTTTTAAAAGTTTTTTCAGACTGACACAGTCTCTAGTAACAACAACAACAACAACAACAACAACAACAACGCAGAGATGCCGCCTTATATGGCTGCCAGTTCCTTGGTCCTACCAGATTATACGCTTACAATTTGGGGCCCTTAGCACTACTTCGTATTTATTGTTTATTTGTTCGTTTATTATCTATATCCTACGGTTAGAACAAATACTCTATAAAAGCAGGTATCTTGTCTGTCTTGTTCACGGTTGCAGGTCCAATCACCTTGAACAGTGCCTGACTTATAGTAGACACTCAGTAAGTGTTTACTGAATGAACTGGAATAAGTCTCCATACGAATAAATACATAGAAAATTAGAAAATTTCATCTGTTTTCCCCAGATTCCTTCACATAACTCAGAGCACAGTGCTGTATGATTATTTATTCATGTGCTATTGTTCTATTTACAGTGGACTTGAAGCTGAATTAAACCAAGAATTTTAGTGGAACCTGAAATTTATAGTAGAAATCTAAAATAACGTATTTATTTTATGAATCAGAAGAGATGTCTCATCATGGGCTTGCGTAAGTGGGCCATGGTTTAAAAACGGTTGAAAACTCTTAAAGGTTATCATAGCAAAAGATAGGGCTTCTAGTTTATTGTCTTATACTTAGTTTTTATTCAGTAATTTCAGTTTCCATTTTTTCCCTGCTGTCTTAGGAATAGAATACCAGTATTGATCTGTCTTCATTGATCTTTGTACATACTATCTTTAGAATTGTTATCAAATTATAATATCTTTGTTTGCATGTGTGTCTTAAGACTAGATTTTGAGCTACTTGAATGCAGAGATTATGACTTTTCCACTTTGCGTCTCAGAGGCTTAGCAGAAGATCTGGAAGCTGTTAGATGTTTGGTGAATACATGGTAAATTCTGCCAGTTTTGAAAAGTGGCTTTCAGTATAAATCTTTTTTGTTTCTTTTTAGATAGAGGTGTATTTCTAATATGTTATGAAACATTAACAGTTATCTTAGTAGCTAACCAAATTTGTTGTCTTACATGTATTTTTCGAAATCAAAATTATAGATTGGAGGAATAATATAACTGCAAAGGAAGTGGTAACCAGTCATCATCACTGTTATTTAATGTCCAGAAATATAGTTTTAGTTAGATATTTAAATAATAATAGTAGTCAAACTCTGATTCTCATTAAAAGTACAAAGAAATGTGCATGTGTGGTTATACATACATACATACTTATTCCATTTACTTTCCATTCATTGATTATTCAACAGATTTTTATTTAGTCACCATGGCAAGTGTTGTTCTGGAGATACTGCAATAAAAGTCACAGCCTTTGTTTCTGAAGATTTTACAGACTCCTGCAAAAAACATAAATGCAAATATTCAAATTCAGTGTGATAATCACTATGGTAGAGATGGTCGTAGGATTCTGTAGTAGAACAGAGCAGGGGAGCTGACAGAAAGAATAGTTACTGAATGTGTGACTGAGTGGGGATGTCATATTTGGGCAGGTAAAGTAAGAGAGAAAGAAGGAAGTTCCATGTTGGGGGGACTGAGTTTCAAGGGACCCTTAGATAAAAGAGTGTGGCCTCTCCTATAGGTGGTGGAACCTGAACTGTAAAAGTTTAATTGTGGCTAGAGATGACTCTGTAGCTACAGGCTTTTATTTTAATATAGTTACTAAAGTTAGTTGGATTCGTAGGCCAGTAGAAGTGGTCTTGCTAGATAGGTAACTGGTAACTGGGATCAGGTCATCTGTGTAAGGTCAACTGATGATTTTAGTTTAGTTAGATGTACATAACTTCATAACTTTGAATATTTACTAAAATTGTATTAATGAATATGAGATGTTATAAAGATTTACTGAGAAATATAAAATAGTACGAACAAAGTTTCCACTTGCATTTACACTTGGTTCCAATGAATATGGCTTCTTTAAATAGGGATGTCTGATTATATGGGCCAGCGTTAATTTTTTAAATATGCTTTTGCTTTAGGATTTTCGTCTGCTTTGGTAACAAGGTGGGTTGAGTGGTAGAAGCAACTAGAAAACAATTACAAAACATAGTGGTGAAAAGGGAAGAATTACTGGAAGGAAGTTATTAGAGTGGATCGTGTTAGAGAAGGTTTCTTGAACATCAGTCTTGGATTAGGATTTGAATGAAGTGAATGACATGGACGAATATAGAGGTAGGGAAGGAAAAGAATGTACAATGAACAAGAAATGAAAGAAAGGTAGGCAAAACATTGTTCATGCTCCTCTTATTTGTTTTTCATTATTTGATAATTATTCCATTATTTACTGTTTGTTCACTGAGGACTTTTTAAATTTTGTTTTGTTTTAGGGGGCGTTTTTTGGTCTGCTAATTTGGGAGTTATTGAGATTTTGGTTGTTATCATTTTTAAGTTGCTGCTTTCAGGGTTATTTTTGGAGACTTTTTGTCAGTTTATTTGAACACCATTTTTATTTGGGTGCCTATTGAACTAGTGGAGAGGAGATTTTTGTATTAAAACATCAACCATTCCCAAGAGAATATTTTGTGGTTATGAATGATCGTGTGAACTAATTGCTTTAGGGTATACCTGACTCCCAAAATGCTCATTTCATAAGGTAGGGTTTTTATTCCTGGATTTAATTGTATTGAGTATGAATATTTATGATATATTAAAAATTTTAAAATAAAGACTTTTTATGAATATAGTTAATACATAATGTTAATTTAGTTTCAGGTATACAGCATAGAGGTTTAACAACCCTATACTTATGCTGTGCTCACTGCAAGTGCCATCTGTTACCATGCAACACTATTATAATATCACTGACTATATTCCTTATGCTCTACTTTTATCCCCATGAATTATTCATTCCTTAACTGGAAACCTGTGTCTCCCACTCCCATTCACCCATTTTACCCATTCACTGACTGCCCTGTCTTCTGGCAAGCACCAATTTGTTTTCCATATTTATAGGTCTTAGTCTGCTTTTTTATTTGTTTGTTTCATTTGTTTTTAAATTCCACATAAAAGTCCAGTCATACAGAATTTGTCTTCTGTATGTCAGATTTATTTCACTTAGCATAATAACCTCCAGTCTATCTATGCTGTTGAAGATGGCAAGATCTCATCCTTTATTGTGACTGAGTAATATTCCATTGTAGAAGTATACACCACTTCTTCCTCTTCTTCTTCTTCTTCTTCTTCTTCTTCTTCTTCTTCTTCTTCTCCTTCTTCTCCTTCTTCTCCTTCTTCTCCTTCTTCTCCTTCTTCTCCTTCTTCTCCTTCTTCTCCTTCTTCTCCTTCTTCTCCTTCTTCTTCTCCTTCTCCTTCTCCTTCTCCTTCTCCTTCTCCTTCTCCTTCTCCTTCTTCTTCTTCTTTTTAAATAAGGTAAAAGTTTATCCCTTAGAAAAGAGTCTGTAGGTGAGCAGTTCAGAACTGTTAAGGCGAAACTGTGATTATCAATGTTTAAGGCTTCTCTTTTTATCTTGCTGCTCTTCTATCTTCAACATATGGTCTCTTTTTTTCTTTTTTTATTATGTTCAGTTAGCCACTGTATAGTACATAGTTTTTGATGTAGTGTTCATTGATTCATTAGTTAAGTATAACACCCAGTGCTCATCACAGCACATGGCCTCCTATTAATACCCTTTACCCTGTTATCCTCTTCCCCCACTCTCCTTCCCTCTAAAGCTCTCACGTTATTTCCCGGGGTCCGTAGTCTCTCATGGTTCATCTCCTTCTCTGATTTCACCCCCTATGGGTTTCCCCCCTTTCCCTATGGTCCTCCATGCTATTTCTTATGTTCCACATGTTAGTGAAACCATATGATAATTGTCTTTCTCTGCTTGATTTACTTTACTTAATATAATCCCCTCCAGTTCCATCCATGTCAGTGCAAATGGTGGGCATTTATCATTTCTGATGGCTGAATAATAATCCATTGTATATATGAACCACGTCTTCTTTATCCATTCATATGTTGAAGGGTATCTTGTCTCCTTCCACAGTTTGGCTATTGCAGACATTGCTGCTATGAACATTAGGGTGTGTGTGCCCCCCTTTTTTTTTTTTACTACATCTGTATCTTTGGGGTTAATACCTAATAGTGCAATTGTTAGGTTGTAGGTTAGCTCTATTCTTGACATCTTGAGGAACCTCTATACTGTTTTCCAGAGTGACTGTACCAGATTGCATTCCCACCAACAGTGTAGGAGGTTCCCCTTTCTCCGCATCCTGGCCAATATATACCACTCCTTTATCCATTCACTTAGCATGGACACTTGGGCTGCTACCATATCTTGGCCATTTTATCTTATCTTATCTTAAGAGAAAGAGTGAGCAGGGAGGGCGGTTAGAGGGAGATGGAGAGAGAAAGAATACCAAGCAGACTCCCAGCCAAGTGCGGAGCCCAATGTGAGGCTCAGTCCCACAACCCCAAGATCATGACCTGAGCTGAAATCAAGAGTCAGATGCTGAACCAACTGAATCACCTCTGTGCCCCAATCTTGGCTGTTTTAAATAAAAACTTCAATCAACATAGGGATGCACACATTTTTTTTTTTTAATTAGTGTTTGCATCTTCTTTGGATAGATACCCAGTAGTGGAATAACTGGATCATATGCTAATTCTGTTTTTAACTTTTTGAGGAATCTCCATACTATTTTCCACAGTGGCTGCACCAATTTACATTTCCACCAGCAGTGCCTGAGGGGTCCTTTTTCTTCACATTTTTGCTAACACATGTTATTTCTTGTCTTTTTTGATACTGGCCGTTCTTACAGGTATAAGGTGATATCTCATTGTTTTCATTTGCATTTTTCTCATGACTAGTGATGTTGAACATTGTTTCATATATCTGTTGGCCATCAGTATAGAAAAATGTCAATTAAGGTTCTCTGCCCTATTTTTAATTGGATTACTTGTTTTGGGGGGTGTTGAGTTGTATAAGTTCTTTATGTATTTTGGATATTAACCCCTTATTGGATATATCATTTGCAAATATCTTCTCCCATTCATTTGGTTGACTTTTTGTTTTGTTGATGGTTTCCTTTGCTTTGCAAAAGCTTTTTATTTTAATGTAGTTCTAGTAGTTTATATTTGCTTTTGTTTCCCTTGCCTTAGGGGACATATGTAGAAAAATGTTGCCAAGGCCAATATAAAAAAAAAATTCCTGCCCATATTCTCATAGGATTTTTATGATTTCAGGTCTCACATTTAGATCTTTAGTCCGTCTTAAGTTAACTTTTGTATATGGTGTAAGAAAGTGGTTCAGTTTCATTCTTTTGCATGTAGCTGTCCAGTTTTCCCCACACCATTGCAGAGACTGTCTTCCCAATTGTATATTCTTGTCTCCTTTGTCTTAGATTAATTAATCATATAAACATGGGTTTATTTCTGTTCTCTATTTTGTTCCACTGATCTGTGTATCTGTTTTTGTGCCAGTGCCATATTGTTTTGATTAGTACACCTCCTTAGTATATTCTAAAAATCTAAAATTGTGACACCTCCATTTTTTTGTTTTCCTCAAGATTACTTTGATGGCTTGAGGTCTTTTGTGGTTCCATACAAATTTTAGGATTATTTGTGCCAGTTCTGTGCAAAAAGCTGTTGTTATTTTGATAGGGATTTCATTGAATCTGTAGGTTGCTTTGGATAGTATGCATTTTTTAATATTAGTTCTTCTAATTGAATGGAATTGCATGAAATTATCTTTACCTTTGTGTCATTTTCAATTTCTTTTATCATTGTTTTATAGTTTTCAGATACAGATCTTTCCCCACCTTGGTTATATTTAATCCTGTTTGGTATAATTTAAAATGGGGTTGTTTTCTTAATTTCTCTTTTTTGCTATTTGGTTATTAGTGTATAGAAATGCAACTGGTTTCTCTGTATTAATTTTGTATCCTGCAACTTTACTGTATTCAGTTATCTCTTCCAGTGGTTTTTTGGTGGTGTGTTTAGGGTTTTCTATGAATAGCATCATGTCATCTGCAAATAGTGACAGTTTCATTTCTTCCTTTAGGAAGGCATCTTCCATCTATATGGATGCCTCTTTTTCTTTTTTCCTGTCTGATTGCTGTGGCTACAACTTCCAGTACTATGTTGTCTTATTTCTGATCCTAGAGGAAAAGCTCTCAGTTTTTCACCCTTGAGTATGTTGTTAGTTCTATGTTCCATATTATGACTTTTATTATGTTGAGGTTTTCCCTCCAAATCCACTGTGTTGAGATTTTTTTTTTTATCATGAATGGATGTTGAATTTAGTCAAATGCTTTTTCTGCATTTATTGAGATGACCACATGATTTTTATTTTTCATTAATGAAGTGTATCACATTGTTTGATTTGCAAATGTTGAGTCTTTTTTGCATCACCCCTGTACATCCCACTTGATTGTGGTGAATGAGCATTTTAATGTATTATTAGATACAGCTTGCTAATATTTTGAGGATATTTGCATCTATGTTTATCAGAGATATTAGCCTGTAGGTTTCTTTTCTTTTAATGGTGTGTTTGGTTTTGGTATCAGGGTAATGCTGGCCCTTCCTTGCTCCTTTTTTTTTTTTTTTTTTTTGATTAGTTTGAGAATAGGTATTAACTCTTCTTTAAATTTTTGATAGAATTCACCTTTGAATCCATCTCTTTCTGGACTTTTAGTTTTTTGAGTATTGATTCAATTTTATTACTAGTAATTGGTATGTTCATATTTTTTATTTCTTTCTGATTTAGTTTTGGAAGAATGTCTGTTAATAAGAATTTATTTCTTCTAGGTTGTCCAATTTTTTGGCGTATAATTTTTTATAGTAGTCTCTTATAATCCTTTATATTTCTGTGCTGTTGGTTGTTATTTCTCCTCTTTTATTTGTGATTATATTTACTTGGGTCCTCTCTGTTTTACTCCTTCCCTCCTGTCCTCCTTCCTTCCTTTCCCTTTTTTTGATGTTTGGCTTAAGGTTTATCAATTCTGTTTTTCTTTTCAAAGAATCAACCCTTGGTTTCATTGATCTTTTCCTGTGTGGTTTTTTCTTTTTCTTCTTTTTTAAGTGTCTGTGCCATTTATTTATGCTCAGATCTTTATTATTTCCTTCCTTCTAACCTTGGACTTTTTCTTTCTTTAGTTCTTTTAGGTATAAGGTTAGATTGTTTATTTGAGCTTTTTCTTGTTTCTTGAAATAGGCTTGTGTAGTTGTGTATTTTCCTCTGAGAACTGCTGTAGCTGCATATCAAAGATTTTGGACCTTTGTGTTTTATTTTCAATTTTCTCCATGTATTTTTTGATTTCTACTTTGATTTCTTTGTTGACCCAGTAGTTGTTTAGTATCATATTTAGCTCCATGTGTTTGTGTCTATTCCAGTTTTTTTCTTGTGATTGATTTCTATTGTCATACTGTGGTTGTTGGAAAAGATGCATGATATGATTTCATTCTTCTTAAATTTATTGAGATTTGTTATGTGGTCTAATGTGTGATCTCTCCTAGAGAATATTCCATATGCTTTCTTACTGATTTCTATCTGAATGATTTATCCATTGATACAAGTGGGGTTTTGAGTTCCCTCTGTTTACTGTTTTACTGCCAATTACTCTATATCTGTTAATATTTGCTTTGTGTACTTAGGTGTTCCAGTATTGGGTGCATAGATATTTACAGCTGTTATATCTGCTTGTTGGATTAATTCCTTTATCAATATGTAATGCCTCTCTTTATCTCTTGGTACAATCTTTGTTTTATTTTACTTTTTTAATGTTTTATTTATTTATTTGACAGAGAGAGATCACAAGTAGGCAGAGAGGCAGGCAGGCAGACAGAGAGAGAGAGGGAAGCAGGCTCCCTGCTGAGCAGAGAGCCCAATGTGGGGCTCGATCCCAGGACCCTGAGATCATGACCTGAGCCAAAGGCAGAGGCTTAACCTACTGAGCCACCCAGGTGCCCTACAGTCTTTGTTTTAAAGCCTATTTTGTCTGATGAAAGTAAAGCTACCCTGACTTTTTTTTCCTCTTTCATTTTCATGGACATCTTGTTTGAAACTCTCTGTGATTCCTGAACTGAGTGTTTATTTTTCCCTTAACTTAATAATGTTTTCAGCCATTATTTTTTTATATGTTTTCTGCCCCTTTCTATTTCCTCCATCTTAGACCCCTGCTATGTGAATGGTTGCTTGATTTTGTCCAAGATATCCCTTAACCTATCCTCATTTTTTAAAAATTCATTCTTCTCTTTGCCCTTCAGTCTAGGTGCCTTTTTTTTTTTTTTAAAGATTTTATTTATTTATTTGATAGAGATTACAAGTAGTCAGAGAGGCAGGCAGGGAGAGAGGAGGAAGCAGGCTCCCCGCTGAGCAGAGAGCCTGATTCAGGGCTTGATCCCAAGACCCCGACACCAGACCCAAGCCAAAGCCAGAGGCTTTAACCCACTGAGCCACTCAGGCACCCCAGTCTAGGTGCTTTCTAATTGCCTTATCTTCCAGGTCACTGATCTTAACTTCATCCAGGAATTTACTCTTGCCTCACTCTAGTGTTTATTTTATTTTGGTTATTGTATTCTTCTGCCTGATTGGTTCTTTTTTAGATATTCTGTCTCTTTGTTGAAGGTCTCACGGAATCCTTCCACACTCCTCTACATCCTAGTGAGCATCTTTATGATCATTACTTTAAGCTATTTATCAGGCATATTCTGTTTCTTTTCTTTTCTTTTCTTTTCTTTTCTTTTCTTTCTTTCTTTCTTTCTTTTTGAGGTTTTGTTTTGTGCTTATGGGGTAGCAGATTCCTCTGCCTCCCCATTTTGCTTTACTTTCTGTGTTTCTGTGATTTAGATGGAACAGTTACTTCTAAACTTGAAGAAATGATTTTATGTGTGGTTTTTCTCTGTGTAGCCCATCTGTATGCCTCATGATTTTGGCTGGCTGGCTGGAGTTGTGGCTGGTATGGGCTAGGGGTCACGGGGCTACGCTGGTGAGAGAGCTAGAGCTGAAGTAGGTCAAGGCTGGGGTGGACCTATGGCTCTCTCTCTGCAGAGGATGCCCTGGCAGGACCAGCTGAAGTTGAAGGCTAAGGGGGGGGGGGGTTCCTGGGACTCTTTTATGTAGGGGGCACCCTGGCAGGACTATTGTAGCTGAAGGAGATACAAGGTGCTCTCTGTGTAGAAGGTGCCCTGGTAGGACAGCTAAAGCTAAAGTAGGTGTGGGCCAGTGTGGTCCTTTCTTGAGCTCTCCATGCAGAGGGTGCCTTGGCAGGATAGCTGAAGCTGAAGTGGGTATAAGTCCAGGTGTCCCATGGTGCTCAGCACAGGGGTCACCCTGGCAGGGTAGCTGGAGCTGAGGCTGGTATGGGTTGAGTTTTTTTGTTTTTGTTTTTAAAGTAATCTCTCCATCTGCGATGGGGCTCAAACTCTCAACCCTGATATCAAGAGTCACTTGCTCTACTTGCTCCAAGCCAGGTACCCCTGGGTTGGGAAGTTCTGGGCATTCTGCACAGGGTGTGCCTTGTCGGGGTAGCTAGGACTGAAGCAGGGGTTGGCTGGGAGATCCCAGAGTGCTCTACACTGGATGTACCCTTGCAAGCTGTCGGAAGCTGATGTGATATGAGCCTGGTGTGTTCAGGGGTATCCCTGTGTACACTCCCTGGGACGCGGTTGAATGGCTAGGGCTGGTGTGGGCGCAGGACTTACTGAGGTGGCGCATCAGTTAGGGTTCGTGGACCTTTCCCCCTTTCACATTATCAAAGTGAAGGGGGGAGCATAATCCAAGGCTTTTGCCAGCCCCTCTAAACCTGGAGAGAGTTCTAACTGCTGTTTGGCTGAGTTCGAGGGCTGGCCTTTTTGTATGCTAGTTGCCCTTAGAAACCATGGCTTTTCTTTTTTGCCCTTTTTTTCCTTGCCGGGGTGCCTCTGGGGCTGCTGTGGGCTAGGGACCTGGAGCCGGATAAGATGGCAAGCTGGCTGTGGTGACTGGATCCTGCTCCATTGTGCCCTTTCAAGGTGGAGGGGAAATGTAAACCGCGGTGTCCCTTAGACCCAGAGACAGTTCCAGCAGCAGCCCCGCCCTTTGGCAGTGTTCTAGGGATGGCTCTTTTATATGCTAGTTGCTCTTTTAAACCAGGGCTTCTCCAACCCGGCCCTTGTCCCGGGGGAGATGAATCTAATCCTGGTGCCTCAGTTCTGTCCCTCCCCACTGCAGCATTCATGTTGGAAATTCCCTTCATTACCGTGTATCTGTCTCTCTTGCTGTTCTTTCTTGCCATTCTCTCTTATGTCGTGCAGAAGCTGTTCACAGTCAGTCCCCGGTTCTTCTTCAGGAGTTAAGATTCTATGAAGAACTGTGGGTTTGGTGTGTCCATGAAGGAAGTGAGTTTAGGTTCTTCCTGTGTCACTCACTCTCTTGGACCTGAACTTCAAAAACAAAGCCTTTTCAGTTATCCTTGTTGTTGGGAGGGTGGTGAGGACATTTTAAAAATTGCACTTAGGTTGTCAAACTGGATTCTTTGGATTTGTGAATGATTCTCCAAGAGGTATTTGAAGTTTTAAATGTCTTATTCCTTAAAAAGTTTCTTAGATTCCTAAAATAAATGTACCTATGCTTTATGGAAGTAAAATAGATTTAATTAACTATAGTACAGTTTTATGCAAGTTTTTCTTAGTTGTAATTTTAATTTACATGCCGGACTACCTGAAAAAAAAGAGATAAAATTAATCAAACCTCTATTTAAAGCCTGAAAAAAAATACCCCTAAAACATTTTTTCACGTGGAACTTGAATATTAAATTGTATCAGCCACTAGCTTTAAGAATTAAACTGAACCAGGTAATTCTTCTAATAAATTCAAAGCAATGTGTCCTCTTAATCAGATTGCTTATAGTGTTGATCTGAATTACTTTGATCTGGCTCTGTTAGATATTATGCACAATATATATCGTGTACATTTTTTTTTATAAAGATTTTATTTTTTTAATTTATTTGAGAGAGAGACAGTGAGAAAGAGCACGAGCAAGGAGAAGGTCAGAGGGAGGAGCAGACTCCCCATGGAGCTGGGAGCCCGATGCGGGACTCGATCCCGGGACTCCGGGATCATGACCCGAGCCGAAGGCAGTCGTCGTCCAACCAACTGAGCCACCCAGGCGTCCCTATATCGTGTACATTTTATATTGTTGAAATTCCGGTCCCTGATGATCACATACTTAAGGTCTACTACAGTTGGGTAAAGGACATTTAGCACTGTTTAAAAAGCCAAAAATAAGCTTTTGTCCTAGAATACTGCCTGCATTATGACTTGAAACAGACTTATGTCATTAAAATTTGACCAGCACAGGATTAAATATTTGGGTGAGGGTGGTGGTGTGAGTATGAGTCATATTTATTGCTGAGGTTTCTGTCTTTAAAACCTGTGGTTCTCCCAAGACTCATCCCAGCAGCATCAGCTTCTTCATCATCTGGGAATTTGTTAGAGATACACACACTCTGAATCAGACTCTGGGAGTGCATCCCACAGTTGGTGATTTAACAAGAATTCCAGGAGAAGTTGATACACACTAAAGATCAGGGACCAGTGTTTTAGATACTGTACTTATATAAATTGGTTATTAGCTTATCAAAATATAGACACTGAAGATCTTCAGCTCTTATTTGTTCTCCTCTGGGTAATTTGAGCTCAATATGTTGTCCTTTATCAGTAACCCACACATACATATTTGAATCCCTACTACATGGCAGGTACTAGTATATACTAAATGAATGAGTATGTACAGTAGTTTGTCATCTGTGTACTGCTTAATGAATTTCCAGTATCTCCAGTGTTGATCCCATGAACCCTTGAGGAAGCTGGGCTGGACCTGGGTTACTCAGAGCTAATTGACTTTAGTTGTGAGTAGTTTCTTCCATTTATTATAGAGTGCTTTACAAATAATCATTTTCTATGTACTTAGTGACATGAAAAGTTTGGAAAGAACTAATTAGTATAGAGTAGAGATTTGGAGTCAGATTGAGTTCAGATTTGGTTCCATTGTAACAAACCTTTGGCAAATCATGTGATATGTGTCCTTATCTATGGAATGTGGATGGTAATTACATATATGTATGTAGATATACAGATATGTCTCTATACTTTATAGATTATGGTGAGGATGCAGTCAAGGTTTGATATAGATTCTTATACCAGTAAGTGTTAACTATTCTTATTCTAGCAGTTCCTGGGAAGGAGAGATTAGCTTGACATGGAGTAATCAGTAAAGGTGGAATAAAGTTAGTGCTGGCTTATTAAGAGGTTTCATGTCACCTGGAATGGAGAGGGAGGTGAAGGGGGAAGAAGGGAATTAGGGACCAAATTCCAACAGAGATCGTTTGTTCTGGGAAATGTTCAAGGGATATCGACTAATGGAATGTATTTCAGGCTGTGTTTTTGGGAGCTCTTGGGTTCAAAGAGCAAAAGGTGCGGAAATTCACAGGGAGATTGACTTGTCTCATTTGTGCCCCCCCCCCCACTTAACAAGTATATTTATGTCTTCATCTACTTTCCTATGTGGGAATTCTGTGTAATATTTCACTTAAATGGAGGATTTTGCTACTTAAAAATGTTTTAAATACTGTTCTAGTCTTTGTGGTATAGAATTTAGAAAAATAGTGGGGATGAGGAGAGAGAAAAAAAGAAAGATAAGTGCCAGAATGTAGTTGCTTTAAATGAACTTTGGTTTTGGTCAAGAGAAAGACATTATTAGTGAATTTTAAATGGGGAGGGGAATTATTTTTTAGAAGATTGATTTGGAGAAAACATGCACACTTGAAATGGGGAGAGAGTAGGAATAGGATAAACAGTTGACCAGATTAGGTCTTACTGTGATAGTGATAAGAACAAAGTGGAAAAGGTGGATTTAAGAAATATTTTTGAGTAGTAATTTATAGAATAGAATGAGGAAAGAATGAAATTTAACTCAAGTGATCAGCCTAAGTAATTAGAAAGGTTAGAAGTTCCATTAACTTAGGTGATAGGCAGGGAGCTGAATTGTCTGGGATTAGGGTGGAGGAGATATTGATCAGGAGTTCGGTTTTAGGTGTAAATTTGAAATGATGTCCAAGTAGAAAGTCTTTTTGGTTGATTGGTTGGCTTGTTTGTTCCTGACTTCATTCTGTGATTATTTATTGAGTACTTATATTGTGAAAGGCACTATTCTGTGAGAAGAAACATGGACATATGGGTTTGAGAGTAACTGAAATAAAATGAAAGAAAAATCCTTTGAAGGTAAAAAAGCTGCTGAATGGAGAGTATAGAGAGAAATTTAGAGAGCAGAGGAATCAGCTGTGAGGGATGCACTGTTTGAAATGGAAATAAAAGAACCTCAAGTAAAATCAGAATTTATCAGAAATATTAGAGTAAAAGGGAGAAAACAGTCTGGAGTTCCAGGCACTGAAAAAGAGGAGAATTTCACAAGTAAGGTGTACTTGATACTTTCAGCATGGATATTGTTATTAGGAAGTCATTCTAGGAAAAGAACAGAAGACAAATTTCCTAGTCTTACTGACCATATGTAGGAATGGAGGTGATGGAAATAGAGTATTTATTCTGGAAGTCTTGAGAAGTCAGGAAGGAAAAAAATAGAACATTAGCTATAGATAGGACAACTAGGCCAAGCAAAGATTGTTTTCATGCTCACTTGGGCAGAATCAGTGAAACTCTTGGAAATGGAGATGTGCCGGGAGTAGTTGAGGAAACAAGGCTCAAGGAAAAGGAAAGGTAATTTGTAAACATATTTTTGTAGTGTAAATCTCTCTTCCCATATGATGCTCCCTGAGAGTGGGACCATTTCTGCGTTTTTTACCACCAGACACTCAGCACTTGGCATAGCACCTGATTGGTCATAGATGTTCAATAAAATGTGTTGAATGAATGAATGAATCACATAAGAGTTTAGTGAGGATCCCTATTTGTCTGAGACCTGAAGAATGTATGAGAGATTTTAAGTTGGTAAAGATGTGTTTGAAGGAAGGAAGAAGAGCTGGGGAAGCTCATGCTGCCTGCCCAGCTTTTCAGTAAAGTAGGTAGGCAAATTATTTACCAGAAGGATCTGGTCCAGTTAAGGCTTATAAGAAGTTGAAAATATTGTAGGATAACACTTTCTGGAAAGATGTTAAGGAGTTCACCTAAAATAAATAAAACGACTGCTAAGCTAAGGAATGATTACAATTTGGTCATTTGCTGAGAGCCTAGCATATGCCAAGCACTGTAATTGATACTTTACATGCACTATCTCATGGAATCCTTAAAATAGTCCTAGGGAATAGGTATCATTTATGTCTCATTTATTAATGAGAATATTATGCGAGGCCATAAATTTGTAATTGGCTAAGTCAGCACTTTGTATGCTTTCTTTAGCAATGTCTTTTGGCCTTAGAGCAGAAGCAGAGAGGGCAGAAGGTAAAATTTGTTCATTCAGGAACTGGCAAAATAGGCGTGCTGTTAGTAAGTCCTTCCTATGTTCCTTACTTCATTCAGTCTCACGACAACACTGCAAGGTAAATATTAACTTTGCTTTTATGGAGAGTTTAATGAGTTTTTCCCAGGCGGCGAAAGTGGTACATGATCAGACCCCAGTTAGAAACCAGGTCTGTTTTATTCCTAACCCTGTGCTTTCCTCAGTACTCTCAAGAACAGATAATGTTGTTTAGGTTGACATTGGTGTGACCAACCATACAAAGACTTGAGAGGACATAATTGAGAACAGAGGTTTTCAGTTTTGTTTAATCACCTGGTATTCAATCATATCATCAATTAAAATGGGGACAGTAGTAATTCCTACTAAAGTGTTTTAAAGAATTAAGTACATACATGAAATACTGTGTAATCTGTAAAGTGTTAAACGTATATGAGTTAATAATAATTTAAAAACAATAATGTTATTCTATAATCATTCACATGTTTTCTTGGTGTGTTTATAAACCTTTAACTTGTAGATTAAAACCTTAATAACAGTTTACTAATTGGTTATGTTAATTACAATAATTATATTTTTGGTTTCTCTTTCTTTCTTTCTTTCTTTCTTTCTTTCTTTCTTTCTTTCTTTCTTTCTTTTTTGAAGATTTTATTTATTTTTTGACAGACAGAGATCACAAGTAGGCAGAGAGGCAGGCCGAGGGTGGAGGGGGAATCAGGCTCCCCACCGAGCAGAGAGCCTGATGCGGGGCTTGATCCCAGGACCCTGGGATCATGACGGGAGCCGAAGGCAGAGGCTTTAACCCACTGAGCCACCCAGGCGCCTCTTGGTTTTTCTTTCAAAGAAAACTTAGTTTTGCTTGAATATTTGCATCAGTGATATCCTAGGGAAGTAATTTGAATGGGATTAAAAAATAATGTCTTGCAAAAGTAGTATAATTTCTCTGTTGTTCTTGGTACCAATTTTAAAGGTACCTTTAGCAGTTACCAAGTCACCTGGAGTATGTTTTTTAAAGTCTTATTGTGCAAAATATCTGTTATAGTCTCTCTTCTAAACATTTTAATGTATGATAAAGATGTATGCATATTAAGGGATTATCTCTTATCTCCATGCCTTCCATTGCATTTGGAATACAAATTTTAGATTAACACAATATAAGAATTAATATTTAAACATTGAATTGAGCAGGTTGGACTCGATTTCATGAATTGTCAAGAGGCTAGCTAGTCAAATTTTCAATTAAATTATGTAGTGTGTTAAGTTTATCATTAGAATAAAACAGATGTTATTATCCCTCCCTCCCAACACTATTCTGGAAAAAATTAACTTCAGTAAGTCTAATTGCTTTTGGTGTTCTACTCCAAATGCTTTTCAATTCTTAAATTATGAGAATGAGATAAAGAGTAGACGACTTTAATCATTTATTTATAACTGTTGTCTTATCAGTGATACCTATGGATTAGGTTGTATTAAAGTGACATTTTAAACAGTTTTGTTGTTCATGTATGCATTGCTTTTAGGAGAGAATGACAATAAGAAAGTACCAGTTTAACCTTTCACAGAGTATGTCTTAATTACCATGTCTTGGTGGTAAATTGTCTCCAAATAAATTGGATATGAACAAGCTTGAAAATGGGTCACACTTCTGATACTGAACGATTTATTTTTTCCCCTTTGCAAGATTTATTAAAGTTAGGAACTCTCAATGGCGTGGTGTATGGAGAAGGCATATTCTTGGCTTTCTTAACCCTGTATGTCTCTATCATTGATCATGTTCCTATAAACCTTCCTTGATTTTTTTCTTGTTTTACTTAAAAAAAAAAAAAAAAAAACTTGGCATCATCTTTCCAGTTAGTTTACTTCTGTATAAAGTAGGATTTCATTTCATTTAAAAAATAACCAAATAGCTATTTTGTACCTGTCAACTTGCATTTCTCTCTTTAGTAAGAGATTATAAGTTTCCATGGCCATGGGGACTCTGAAAGTGATTATGCCTTAAAGGTGTGGTTATGGTTGTATTCAGCTCAGTCAGAAATGTAGGAACCTAATCAGGTAAGACACTGAAGAAAGTTTACTCAAGAGGAGGTGTAGATGGTTAATGTTTTGGGCTGGCAAAAATCCCAGTGAAGAAAGGCTTTTGAGTGAGAAATTAGGTTCAGTGAAAGATGAGGCATAGATACTCAGGTTAGAAAATTTGGACTTTGGGGATAATATTGATGAGGGACCCTAAGAAGTAGATTGCTTTTTGATATAGGGTCCTCAGAGTAAGCTTGTCATTTTCTTTTGTACTATCTCAGATATGCCCAGGCTAACCTTTTTCTAGGTGGCTATGTTAAGAGTGTATTTGATTCTTCCATTTGACAAATATTTATTGAGTATCTATTATGTCCCAGACACTCTTCTAGATACTAGAGATATAGCAATGAACAAAATAGACAAAAATGTTGACACTATCTAGGATTTATATAGGTGGGAGAGATAAAATTAAAAAGTAAGTATATTATATATTTTTGGTGAGAGATGCTATGGAGACAGTTTTGCAAAGATAGGGAATGTAGTTTTGAATAGGGTAGTCAGGGAAAACTTAAACAAAAGATGACATTTTAGCCACAGCTTGAGTTTGGTTGTCCATAAGAACTCTCGGCTTGGCGTTACTGTTATTTATCGTTATCTTAGTGGAATTGGCATAAGCAAATGTCAGTATTTACCATTTTACAATGAAGAAAACTTGTGGCCAGGAAAACCAGACACTGGATTTTAGAACCCTAGATACTGTGATTTGGATCTCTTCAAGTTGAACTGCAGTAAAGCCAGATTTAGGCCAAAAGTTAGTAGTTCAGGAGAGACCAGCAGGGACACTGGAGCACCTTTACAGGTTGAGTCTGAATCCCAGTCTGTAAGACTTGGGCAGACTTACTGGAAGTGGTGTGAGAAGCCATGCCTTGGTGGGCCTTTGCATATACCGAGGCCTATACTGAGCTCACTCCATCTCAGGTTTCAGACCCTTTGTTTTGGAAGGTTATAGTTGTAAATGAAGTACCAGGCTTTGAGATCACTCTTGGACTGATTGGGGCTTTCTCAGGCCCTTTGATCCTAGTAGCTTAGTGGAGTGAGTAAAGTAACACTCTGATAATCACACCAAGACCTAAGGATACTGTGAATTAGTCAAGGTCCTGAAGTTTGAGACAGGGAAAGATGACTTTCCTGCTAAATTCTAAAAGAACTTCTGCCTGTCTTTTTATCCAGCCACTGGAAAAATATCCCCGAGAGAGAAATGATTGATGTCCGCAATATTGTCCATGAGTCTTGAGCTAAATTAATCCTATTTAAGCTACTGTGTCCTTTAATTTTTCTCCACATCTTTGTACCTAAACGACTTTTATTTCAGCTTTTCTTTTTTCCTTTATTCAGACTCACTGTTTCAACACTTCTTCAGCTGTCCACATAGATTCCCATATGTCATCCTCATTCTCTGAATTGTCACATAGACCTCAAAAAAGTATCATTCCTTACACACTGAAGTCCTAGCCCTGCCTCTGTCAGATCAGCTTTGTCATCACCGTGCAAAAAATCACAACTTTCTCTCTGTCCAGCTGTCTTTTCTTTTTCTTCCTTGGGCAGTTTTTTTTAGTAAACATAAACACTTATTTTCCCATAGCCTTTCAAAATAAATTGCATGATGAAAATTCATTTCATATATGCTGCATAGTAATGTTAAAAATTCTGCAAATAAATTGTATTTTATCCTGTTAAATTTATTCAGACAGTGCAGTAGAAAACAAAGCATTTGTCAGAATGAATCAATATTTATGAAACAATACATCATTGTCATTAGCTTAGGTAATGGCTAAGTGATATTGTTTAATTAATGCATATGTAAAGGTAAAGTCAGAATGGTAAAAAGTGACATTTCACTGGAACTATGCATTAAAGACATTTTTATTTGTATAACTATGGTAATTTAGATCTAATGATAATACTTTTAAACATATTTAAAGATGAATTGTGCTTTCCCCTTTGACGGTTTTAAATTTTATCAAAGATGTGATGTTTCTCTACCCACACGGGGAAAAATGTATGTTGATAAATTCTCTTAGATATGAATTTTATCACAGTAACACTTTGAATTCTACCTTCAGTTTTTAAAACCATTTAAAAATTCCCCTTGAAAGTACTTATATAGGAAATCAAAAATTTAAGACATAGTTATTTTTATCAGTTTAT
Organism: Lontra canadensis; assembly: GCF_010015895.1. Lineage (NCBI taxonomy): Eukaryota > Metazoa > Chordata > Mammalia > Carnivora > Mustelidae > Lontra > Lontra canadensis. The sequence continues at coordinate 14,771,372 of NW_022631021.1, read as the reverse complement.
TTGAATATGATATTCAATTCAATAACAAATCGATTTCACCCAGTATGAGTCAAAAAGAGATTATGAACTATTTTTCCTCATTTTCTAGGAAATGTCCCAGTCTTTCTGTCTTTAAAGGTGGGGTGGTTCCTCTTTTTGGCTAATGTTGCATGCACTTTGGTTGCCCTTTCTTCTTGCTTCCTGGTATGCCTATATTAACTTACCATGAAACCTTGACTCTCCTATTTGCTTTGATGTCTGGGTGTCCTCATTCTTCAGTGATACTGTGACTACGGAAACACTCTAGCTTGATCCTTGGAGTTTCAAGGATGTCATAATGCTTAAGGCTACTTCCTGTCCCCTGTTACTGCTTCCTTATCCCTTGCAAAGCATTGCCTTGTCCACATGTGAATTCAGACTGTATGTTTCTGCAATTTCTAAATTCTTACTGAAAAGAACTAGAGCCAAGATGATTTCCAAGATATACCCTATGTAAAACTTTCTCTTACCGTTGTTCTCCAATTTATGGACCCTCTAGGAATAGTAAAAAAAAAATAAATAAATAAATAAAAATTAAAAAAAAATCTGTCTTTAATAAGAGGCTTTTTCTGATAAGTCAACACTTATATATTATTTTAACATTGTTTTATGGTGATGATTATCTGCTACAGTTTTATGTATTTTAATTATTAATTTTGTTGTTTGAACCTTGAGGCCTTTTACATAAAGGATGCAGTTTGAATGATACTGTGTCAATTCCATTTAGTCTCTGTTAACAACCATATTGTTTCATTTCAGTCAACAATAATAATTCCTCTCTTATGAGCTCCATAGCACATATGGTTTACATGTAATATTATTTTATTTATTTATTTATTTATTTAAAAATTTTTTTTAAAGAAGATTTTATTTATTTATTTGACAGAGATCACAAGTAGGTAGAGAGAGAGAGTGAGAGAGAGAGGAGGAAGCAGTTTCTCCACCGAGCAGAGAGCCTGACGTGGGACTTGATCCCAGGACCCTGAGATCATGACCTGAGCTGAAGGCAGAGGCTTAACCACTGAGCCACCCAGGCGCCCCATGTAATATTATTTTAAAAGTGATATTTTTGTTAGATTTAGATGTTGACATTCAAGGTCGCTAACAAAATGTATGTGATTTTTTTTAAAGATTTTATTTATTTATTTGACACACAGAGCTCACAAGTAGGCAGAGAGGCAGGCAGGGCGGGGCGGGGTGGGGGTGCAGCAGGCTCCCTGCTGAGCAGAGAGCCCGATGCAGGACTCAATCCCCGGACGCTGGGATCATGACCTGAGCTGAAGGCAGAGGCTTAACCCACTGAGCCACCCAGGCGCCCTGATTTTTTCTTTTTCTTTTTTTTTTTTTTTAAGATGATTTTAGTCTTCCCATAGCAGGGATAAATGTATTATCTAGAAAAGAGGGAGAGGTTGTACTTTCTTATCAGGGGGAGAGAATTCTGAATAATCACTGGGCAACTAGATGGAATTAATTTCAGTATTACTGGAGATGAATTAGATTTACTTTAAACAAGAGCCAAAGAAACCTTTGTGTTTATCATCTAAAGCCCAGCCCCTCTGTTGATCTTTTCCTGAATATCTGAACCAGCATTGACTACCTCCCTGAATATGCCTTTTAATCTCAACTAGATTTTAAATCTCTAAGTAGCCAGGGACTCCAACTGCATTACTCTGGATAAAATGCTGTACACCTAGTCTTTCCTTAATATGTATTTGGTTGAAAATGGCCTTCACTACGTCAAGCTATTCGTTTTCTTCATTAAAAGTTCCATGGGGCACCTGGGTGGCTCAGTGGGTTAAGCCTCTGCCTTCTGCTCAGGTCATGATCTCAGGGTCCTGGGATCGAGCCCCGCATCAGGCTCTCTGTTCAGTGGGGAGCCTGCTTCCCCGCTCTCTTTCTCTGCCTACTTGTGATCTCTCTCTCTCTGTCAAATAAATAAATAAAATCTTAAAAAAAAATAAAAGTTCTAGGATGTGCTACTTTTTTCTTCTTTTCCCTTCACATTTGAATTTAGCTGTAGTAATAAAGTTACACTTCTCAACTAAAAAGTATAAAGAACATGAAAGATAGAAGATCTCATAAAAGACCAGGAACATGTTGTCATTCTTCCAGGGAACCTCTCCAGCCAGATAATTTGCTCTTCTGACTGTTGCCTATAAGGTGGCTCATTTTCAGAGCAAGTGGACCCTGAGTGGTATTTTCTCTTTGTGAAGATAAACCAAAATCCTAAAGGAAAATACTTTCTGTTACTGTTTGTAGGGTTTATCTACAGTGAAGGAAAGAGCAGCCATCCATAGGGGATATATTTAAGGTTGATGATAGAGACAAATGAAGTAAAAAGAAAAATATTCTTTTTTTTAAAAACATATTTAGTATTTTAAGTGACTCATAGGAAAGATGACTGATTTGGTTAGGTAAGCTTGCTATCCTCTGGCATAGTTAAGCCAATTGTAGCAATTATAATGAGGAATGCTAGCATATATTGAGTCCTGCAGTGTGCTTGGTGCCTTCTGTAAATATTCTTACCTAATTTTCAGGAATTCATCATGTGAGAGTAAGTATTCTTATTATTCAGATTTTGCGAAGAGAGATCCTGAAGCTCAGTGAATTTCCTAGTAACTGAAAGCTGCAAGGTTTACATAATCTTTCTGTTTTCTGGATAGGCCATACCACGATACTAGATTGCCTTGACGGTATTGACTTCTTCAGGTAGAAGGATGAAAAATAAAAACAATATTGAAAGAAACAGAGAAATAGACCTTGTTAAACACTTAGGTGACTTAATTACTAGGTGAGCCCTACATTAAGCTAAAGGGGAAGAAGATCCCATGGTCCTCATTTTTGGAAAGATGTATAAATTTTTTAGATGAGAAGAGCTTATATATTCATATTAATTAAACCCTCTCTATAAATACTAATGTTTTAAGAGTTTATGAATGAAAAAATATGCAAAAGACGTGACTCATAGCCTTGAAGAATGTAGTCTATACTAGACTGATATCTTAATATAATACAAGTATTGAATTACCTTCCAGTTAAGTATAAGCTTTTTTTGGGGTGAAAACTATCTTTCTTTTTTCAGATTTAAATTCAAGAAACATTTATGGGATACTTGGAAACCTTTCTCATAAATAATTCACTAGCCTCCTGAGCAGAGTAGTTCAATAGTTTTGGAAGGCAGTGTAGTCTCAAGGGAGAACGTAGACTTTGGAATCAGACCAGAGCTCAGACCTCATCTGCTGCTTTTTAGCTGTGTGGCTGATGAGTCATACTCTCTAAATTTCACTTTTCTCATCCCTCAAATAAAGATAGTAATGGCAACGGTATGGCAATTGCGTATAATACTCTTAATGTACTGCTTATCAGCACACTAATATATGGTAGATAATAAAATATTCTTCCCTTGGTTCTCACCTAATGTGGGATAGAAAATGATAAGTGTAGTATGAGGGAAGCTCCCCAGAGAGATACTACATCCACCGAGGTACTTGGAGAGGGCTTCCTGAGGAAATGGGTGCTTGAATTGAACCTTGAAAGATGACAGGATTCGGACATAACAGAATTGGGACATGTGGGTATTTCATGATCTATACAGTGTTTATAGAAAGGCTATGGACACATAATGGAGGACCTTTTAAACTATGGCTTGACTAAAGACAGAGATTTGTCACTTAAGGATGATTCTTGTGTTGAATCTTTGTGAAAGCTGAGAGCATGTTATTAAATCTCAGTGAAAGTATTCCTCCTAGATGCTGAGAAATTAGAGGCTGGTTTCAGTGCTGTCTGGTGATCTTAATCCAGGCAGAGAGAGTAGAAAACCTAAACGAATGGTTACTGGATGCATGTGTTTGGATTTTCCTTTAAAATACCAGGCATCCAAAGAAAGTTGGTGGGGAGTGCTGAGATGAGATCTGTTCAGAGTTCAATTTTCTAATGAGGGCCAGAATGCTAACTTATAGGTCATTGCTTCTCAAACTCTTTATGTTTGCCCCGCATTTTGGCTACTTGAGTTTTTGGTTGCACACATAAAGGGTTTAAGTTGACTCCGTGGAAGTTATCATTGTAAAAATCTCTTGGGGCTCCAAGTGATGACGGCCCGATTCAGTGTTCCACTTGTTCTAGTGCATTCACTCAGTCTTTCTTTGTTTTTTTTTTTTTTTTTTTAAAGATTTTATTTATTTATTTGGTAGAGATTACAAGTAGTCAGAGAGGCAGGCAGAGAGAGAGAAAGAGGAAGCAGGCCTCCCGCTGAGCAGAGAGCCCGACGCAGGGCTCGATCCCAGGACCCTGAGATCATGACCCGAGCCGAAGGCAGAGGCTTCAACCCACTGAGCTACCCAGGCGCCCCTCTTTCTTTGGTTTTAACTGTACTTCCTATCTGCAGCACATTGTGCCTTTCTCAAAGTTGTATGTGACCTACTCAGCTCAGGGTCCCATCTAATTGATGTCTTGGTGATCATCTTTCTTTAGTTGCAGCAAATACACATTTACCCTTTGATCAAAATTTGAAGAACTGTTTCAGAGGAGTTCCTGAGATTATTAGGCCACGTAGATGTCCTAGATGCCTAACATCCCTAAGGAAATAGTCTGTTCTTTTTGCAGTAGTTTATGCCCCAGGGCACACATAGTTTTGAATTTTTTTTGTCTTTCTTAAACTTTATACTGATTCTGTAGATGAACTCCCCTTTTTAAGGCTCTTAAGTATATCTTCAGCCTCTCCTTCTCCCTGAGCTCTAGGCCCTCATTTCCCAAGTGCAGTAGCTCATACAAACACAGTCATGTGTCTTTGAAGTCTCCAAAACTGAGTTCCTGGTCCACCTGCCCGCCCCAGTCCAGCTCCTCCTGCAGTCTTTTCTGTCCCAGGTAATGGCAGTTCCATTCTCTTAGTTGCGCAGTTCGAAGACCTTGATGTACACAATCTTTGGCTCCTTTCTTTTTCTGTTACCTATGCTGTCAGCAAATCCTTTTGGCTCAGCCTTAAAGGTATATCATTTCTGACTGTCCCTACTGTCGCAATGCTGGGCCACACACGCCATCACCATCTCTTATATAGATTATTACAGTAGCTTTCTAATTGCTTCTCAAGCTTCTGTCTTAGAAGATTTAGTCCGTGTCAGTAGAAGCAGGGGGAAGAAGGGTCACTGTTTAGGCCAGTATTTTCCCTGATAGGACTTCAAAATTCTTTCAAGACAAAATTGCTCTAATTTCAAGACAAAATTTCTATTAATACCTCAGAATTTCATGCCCTAGATTTGGAGAGAAGTGATTTTTTTCCTCCCTGTGTATTGTCAACCATAATGTAAGAACTTCTCAGTATGGCCTCTGTGAATATCTGACTTGAACAGACCCTTGATGGATATATTTAAATATCTTAAATATATTACTAATCTTAAAATAATGAGAATATTATGAAGTGCACTCACTACAGAAAGTAACTGAACGTAATTCCATCTTCTTCTTAATGATTTAGAATGAACTTCAGAATTTGGAACTGCTACAGGCTGATCATTAGGAACATCAATTATCATTGCATAGTAAAGGAAGTGCTGGTTAGTAGAGATTTCCAGTCGTGTTAGTGTTAGAAAAAGCTGCTTTCTCTCTTCTAAAATTAAAAATAGTTTATTAAACCTTTCTGGTTATTTCTCCTCAGGAATTTGGGGCAAAGGTGATCTACAGATATTATGGTAGTATGTTTTGATGTGGACTCACTAGCTGTAATGGGTGACTGGTGGATTTTATAATTACTTCAAAAAGGAAAGGTCAGTAATTGAATTTTGCAGGTATTTTATTTGACTTGGATATTCCTTAACTTTTTATTTTATATTTATTTCCCAGCCCTATAGACCTGAGGCTCTTTCTGGTTTAGTGGCAAAGTAAAAGATACTAATGAGAATGTCTTTGGGACATAATTATGTAGATTTAAAGGAGTGATGTAGTTTTAATTATGCCCTTTAGCTAGTGTACTTGCATATTAAACTCATTCATGTCTCAGTGTATTTCCCTCTGAAACTTCGCTTTTCTCAGGCCTTAAATTACTAATCAGCTCATGGGTGTACCCGAAGGTTATGTAAGCTAAGTTGAAGACTGCCAAAGAATGTGTTTAAACTATTAATCCAAAATATTCAGAAGTTTATAGTTAGAAAAAATGGCCCATGGGTTTATAGTGTTCTTCGCTGGATTCATAAGAAGGAAATTCCTAGCATTGTTTGTGTATATGTGTTTCCTCCTTCTCTCCCTCCCTCCTAACCTAAACAGAAACACCCTTTGGTTGTAATGTGTTGAAACATGTAATATATTGTTTCCCTGCAGCTACTTTAGTAAACTGAGGGAACTTGAAGTAAAATAATAATAATAGATATTTAAATTTTTTTTTTACTTCTGCTTTTTTGGCTTGTTTGTTTACTTTCATTATAAGCTTCTAGATGTAGTGGGCTACTAAATCTACTAAAGGTAGCAACTACCTTGAAGCTATGGAATGATTTATTCACTTATGGGAAAAACATATGGGGTTACTTAAACCCTACTTTGTGGGTGGTTTTATTTTTATTTGTGAGAAGCTACACAAGGGAAATCCTTGGTAAAGTCTAAGGACAGAGCTCAGAAAATCTTTTGAGGCCAGCTTTCCTCCCCAAGAAACAATACAAATATGGAATTTAGAACAGGAGTAAGTGACCTTTCTTTGAAGGAGGAGATGGTAAAAATTTTTGACTCTGTGGACAGTATGGTTTCTGTTGTACGACTCTGCTGTACTGTAGCGTGAAAGCAAACGTAGGTAATATCTAACCGAACAGACAAGACTGTGTTATTATTGACAAGAACAAGCAGCTTTCTGAATTTGTCCTGTGGGATGGATGTAGTTTACAGACTCCTAATTCAGAACGTGGATTCCTTAATTTTTTTCTTTATTTTCCAGCCTGACATTCATCAACTGCCTTTTGTGTGTTTTAGCTACTTTTATATACTTTTGATTGGTAATCTTAAACATGGTTTATGAGACAGAGAAAATACTTCTTAAAATGTTTACGTTATGAAAAATTTCAAATATATACAAAAATAAATCCCCACATACGTATCATCACCAATTAGTAGTGTTTTCCATATTTCATTTATTTATCCCTTTTTATTTGAATTTTATTTATTTTTATTCTTTTTTATATTCTTTGTATTTTAGCTGAAGTATTTTATTTATTTTATTTACATGTACATATATATATATATTTTCAAGACTTTATTTATTTGTCAGAGAGAGCACAAGCAGGGGGAGCTACAGGCAGAGGGAGAAACAGGCTCCCTGCTGAGGCGGGAGCCTGACATGGGGTTTGATCCCGGATGTTGAGATCATGACCTGAGCCAAATGCAGGTGCTTAACTGACTGAGCCACCCAGGCATCTCCAGCTAAAGTATTTTAAAGTAAGTTTCAGACTATATCCTGCAATGCCCGCATACCTTATTACATATATCTAGAAAATATGGTCATTTTCTTACATAATTTTAGTACCATTATCTTACCACTTGTCAGAATTAACAATTTTTTGATAACATCTGTTATCCGAGCCAAGTTCACATTTCCCCAGTTTGCTAAAAATACATTTTTTTTTTTTAAGATTTTATTTATTTACTTGAGAGGGAATGAGTGAGAGAGAGCACGAGAGAGGAGAAGGTCAGAGGGAGAAGCAGACTTCCCAAGGAGCTGGGAACCTGATTCGGGACTTGATCCTGGAAGTCCGGGATCATGACCTGAGCCAAAGGCAGCCGCTCAACCAGCTGAGCTACCCTGGTGCCCTAAAAATACATTTTTTTAACATCTGATTTGTTTGAATCAGGACCTGCGTCAAGTCATAGGTTATATTTGGCTGTTGTCTCATAAGTCTCTTCTAGTAATCCTTTACTTAACCTCCCCAACCCCCCCTTCTCTCTCCCCCACCCCCAGTCTGTAGCTCCTAGAAGCAATAAGCCAGTTTTTTTTCTCTTTTTTAAAGATTTTATTTATTTATTTAACAGAGTCACAAGTAGGCAGAGAGGCAGGCAGAGAGAGAGGGGGAAGCAGGCTCCCTGCTGAGCAGAGAGCCCAATGTGGGGCTCAGTCCCAGGACCCTGAGACCATGATCTGAGCTGAAGGGAGAGGCTTAACCCACTGAGCCACCCAGGTGCCCCTAGCCAGTTTTATAGAATGTTTCACATTCTAGATTTGTTTGCTTCCTGTGGTGTCATTTGTTACCATATTTCCCATTTTTCCTATTAAGTGAAGTTAGCCATAAATACTTAAGTAAATTTAGGTACAACCTTTTCGGCAAGAGTTCTTCATAAAAGGTGCTTTGTTTTTCATATTGTGTCACATCAGGAGGCTTATCAGTACCTTGAACCTCCATTGTAAAGTTCCCCTTCAACCTTTCATCTAATGCTTTTATCCACTCAATTATCGTTCCCAAATCAATTATCTTATTTTTATTTCTGCACTTACTGGCTGGAATTCTTCTGAAAGAATGTTCCCTAATCATCTTGGGTATTTGGTTACCCAGAAATACAGTTGGTAAGGAAGGTAATATTTTTGAATCTCATTTTATAGATTGGGATTGATTCTTAGAAGTTTAAATGAATTGCTTAATGTCGTAAACTTAATATCCTACATAGCTCAGAATCAAAACCTTTGTTTTTGATACCAATTCTAGTTATCTTAGATGCAACACCAGTAGGAGCCAGTGGACTGGCATCACAAGTTCTTCTTGGTTTGGAAATTAAAGGATGAGAAGTAGGGTGAGAGTGATTTAGAATACTTCCCATTTCCTTTCTGTCTCTTCCACCACCTCTGAATAAAGAGAGTAGGTAGTTTTATCTGATAAACTACAGAGATAGTTTTCCAGAGCAGTTGAAAGCTTAGGAATCAAATTGCTTAGATTCAAATTCCTGTTCTTATCACTTAACAGCTAGAACCTGACTTTTGGCAAGTTATTTAACCTTTCCATGCTCTAGTTTCCTTGCCTGTAAAATGAGGATCCTAATAGTATCTGTCTTAAAGTGTTGTTATAAGAATTAAATGAAGGTGATACAAGTAAAGGGCTTAGAACAGTACCTTGCATATAATAAGCACTCCATATCATTTAGCTTTTCAGAAATAGAACTATTCCATAGCTACACTGTAATTCTACTAGACGTCCAAACCAAACATTCAAAATAACATAGTAATTGTTAGGAAAACAGTATGATGTTGTTCTGTTGATGCTAAAAGTGGTGGTAGGTCAGTATTTGGTGATCTTACGTGAAAACCCAAGAAATAGCATGGATCTAAAGAATGAAGCCGTGGATGCTGCATTTCTGTAACAGTCGTAACTGCACAGAAAACTTGTTTTAAATTTTAGTTACATACACTGGATCAGTTATTTCGTGAATTGGTGGGTAGTGACTGAAAAGATGCATGTAATGTGAATGTTCTGCATTTTAGATTTTTTACGTTTGAATTTCTTAATGTGAAGAATCCTTCTTCTTTGGAATCTTAAAGCTTTTCTCTGCACACAGTAGGAAAAGCCATCAAATGTATTGTCATATTTTCAACAGGACATAAAATACTTTATTGTGCAGTATGAGGGAAAAGCAAAACACACTCTGCCTTTTTTCACCCTTTTCCATTTCCTACTTGCTAGCGTGATAGATGGTATCACCATATTTAAGTTGTGTTTATAATCATTTCTTTGTCATATTTGCAGGACTTTTTAAAAAGACCAATTTTAAGGGATTTTTTTCCAGCAGAGTTTTTTCACCATTTTTTTTAAAGCAATGGAAATCATAATTGTAATTTTCCCTATGTGAAATCTGTTTATTACCTTCTCATTTTGCATTATTTTCTTACGGTTGGCATTTTACATGAAAGTATGTATATGCATTTGGTTTGATCATAGACTGTTCCTATTTGTTCATTGGCATTTCTTCTCCAATTTGTTGTACAATGTTAGGAAAGGTTTTTCACTATTTATTGCCTGAGTTATCAAGTTTCTTTTGAGCCACATTCAAAAGCACAGTTTGCTATAGGTATGTGTTATACCTCATTTAGGATTTTTCTGAGTACTTGAAAATGCTTTGTGTTTGGCAGTGTGAATCAGAATGAATCAGAATGCGTGCAATTAGTCCCATTTTTAGATGTAGACATACACAGACACATGTGTCCATGATCAATAATGTGATTCGTTATGATGTGACCCAAATGCAGTAAGTAACTTGGTTTTATTACTGTAAAGAGTTAACTGTTTTGATCAGTCTTCACCCCCATTATTTATGTGAGACCTTATCATCTAGCCGGAGGTAGGAAGTGATACCATGGGCAGAACTATGGGTTTGCAGGCCTGTATTAATATTTTATGAAAGAATATTTATTTATTTTATTCACTGTTTATTCACTGAACCAGCTTTCCAGTATTATTTGTTTACTACATGCTCTAGAATCTGTATTTGTAAACGAAATGCTATCATAGAAAGTTCTGATTAAATAGAAGAAAATTAGGGGCAGTAATCATAGCTTTTTAATTTAAATAGTTTCGATTTTCAAATAAAGAAAAATGTGTATAACTCTCTGTTCTTACAGAGACATTAAGGAAATGATAAAAATGGTGAACAATTATGTGATTAAAAGATCAGGGAGCTCTCCAAGTCTTAAAGGGGGTGTACCTGTCCAGGAACTTTGATTCAGATCATGTCTTTTCAATTTCTGACAAGGCTCTAGGGTTGGAAAGAACACTGGATCTGAAGGCCAGCAGTCATAGACAGGGCTCTAAGCTCTGTCTTGGGAGCACCGAAAAACAAATTACCATTTTGGGCTTCTGTTTTTCTATCCCAAAGAAGGAAGGAAATTATACCTGCTTTTATTTGTGAGGATCAGAGGTTAAGTAAGTTTCCTGGGAGTGAGAATTCTTTCCACAGGACAGATTATTAGTGCATCAAAGTTAGGATAACCCATATTGTTTATGAGAGAGAGCACAGTGATGATTGTTTGGGTCTATTAAGATTTGACTAGGTTCATTTTTATGATGTTGGTCAAGGGGAAGGATCATATGTACCTTCCCCAAGGTATTTCTGTGCCCTCATCTGTATATGGGAATAGTAATCACTATTTTGCTTTGGTTCTTATAAGTAGCAGCAATGTCTGTCGAATGCCCAGCACACTGCCAGGCACGTGTAGGTACTCTTTGCATGGCAGCTGTTGCTGTCACTTGCTTTTAAAAAATTATTTATAGTTAACCATAAGAGACTCAATCTCAGGAAACAAACTGAGGGTTGTTGGGGGTGGGGAGGGAGGAATGGGGTAGCTGGGTTATGGACCTTGTGGAGGGTATGTGCTACAGTGAGTGCTGTGAATTGTGTAAGACTGATGATTCACAGATCTGTACCCTGAAGCAAATAATACATTATATGTTAATAAAAAATAATTGATAGTTAACGAATACTCACTTCATGCATATTAACATGTAAGAAAATAATGGCCCTTTTGGTAGAAGGAGGAAGTTGTGAATGTTAATACCACATGGCATTTGTGGAGAGTGTCAGTTTCTAATAATTTTATTTTTTAAGGTAATAGGATTAATTAAAATCAGTGTTGCAAACTTAAGTAGAAATACTGATTTTTCATTGATTTCATACTGATTTACATTTAATAGATAATTAAAAGAAGTAAGTAAATTTCTAAGCTTAGATTTAATCTATATTTAAGATCTTTCCTTTCTGAATGCTCTCAGCTGTTTTCATTACTCAGGCTTTTTTCAAAGAATAGAAATTGAATGTAAATTTGAAGAAGAAAAAGTATAATTAAATGAGAGCAATTTATATATTGAAGTTCAAATTCTGCCTATGAATTCTAAGGTGAATTCATAACCTCCAGCTTTTATTTCAATTCTCAGTCTTTGGTTAACTCTCCTAGTTACTCTTGCCCATTATTTCCTTGTGGATATGGGAATGAGTTGTGTGTTTATGAGAAGAAACCATCTTTTAGTTAGTTAACTCACCATGGCAGCTGCTGAGCCATGGTGACATATTTAAGAAAGGTAATAGAAACACTTGTCTGGAAAAATGTTAGGAATCGAAGTTAACTGATGTGAAAGAGCTGTGTATAAGACTTTACTTTTTTTAAAAAAATCTGTTTTATATAGGTTATATAGTAGAAGCCAGATGCCTTTGTTTCAACTTTTTGATTTGATTATATGGTGGAAAATGATTTCTCACCATTTCTTTTGTGATCATCTAACAAATGTCTTTAATTTCCTTATAGAATTCATGAACTTGATCATGTTTTCCTACTCACTATCAGTAATTGTGGCCATCACAATTGTCTATGTTTTGAGGCTTTTTCTTAGTTATAAATAGCATTGTTATTCTAACATTAAGATAATTTTTCTAATAATTTCTAATAATAATTATTCTAATAATTGTTAAGTACACAAGTACTTAACAATGAAAGAGTTGATTCCTTTCTAGGAATTACAGCAAAAAGATTTAAGTGGCTTTCCAGCGTGTCCTCAATGAACTGTAAAGCTTCTTGCCAGCCTTCTGCCTGTAAAAACTGCATTTATCATTTAGGGGAAAAATAAACCATGCACTCAACGTATTTTCTGTAATTGAATTGCAGGATTGGGATTAAAACATAGAGATTTTTGTTTGAAAAAAGGAAAAGCATTAAAAATTTTGTTTGAAAATCTTGTCCTATGTGATAATTAGGAGCTAGGGTGTACTACTATGATTGTAGGTTCATATTCTATAATTCACAGTAGCCACTTACGTTCCCAGAATGTCCAATTTCATGACAGTTTTTGAAGACTGTTGTAAAAAATGTTATGGGTGTTTTTGTTAGCAAAAGTGATTCAACTTTTTACTCACATAAAGTAGATCTAATCTTATAGAACTAAACAGATAACTTTTGGTATAGTTATTTGTCTTAAATACAGGTACATTTCAAATCAGATCATATATTGTAGAAAAAAATAAGTAACTATGGTGTCTACTATTCAGTGTAGAAAAATAGGAATAACCATACTTTAAAAATTCTGCTCTGTACTGGTCAAATTTTATATTTCAGATTTATAACACATTAATTTGATTAAAAACCCCATTTTCACAGGAGGTACTTTAGAATTATCCATACTTGAATTTAGATCTCAGTTCTACCACTGAGTAGATGTACAGCCTTCACTGAGGAAGTGACTTTATTTCTCTGAGCCTCCATTCCCTTATCTGTAAAATGGCACTGAATCCATCTTCATAGTGTCATTAGGACTTAAGCAAAATAAAAAATATAAAGCTATAGTAACGTATGTAAAGTAGTACCTAGAACAGAGTAAGTACTCAATGAAAGGTAACTTTTACTGAGGTTAGAAAATAACTTTTCTTTGCCAGAAAGTAAACCACAAGTTTTGGGCTATAAATTCAAGATATTGTTTGCATTTTGGCATCACTGTTTCATGAGCCCTGAGAGAGAGAGTGCATATCAGTTGTCAGTTTTTAGCAAGAGATTTCAGGAAAGTGTTTAAGTTTCTTATCTTCAGGTTATAAAGCTGAGGAGCATTTTTTTTTAATTGAAGTTACCATCAAACTGGCATCATTCCTATAACTTTTTTGCCCCCAAGATATTCACAGTGGCAGTTTACACATAGAATTTTATTGGAAAAGAAAATCTGTTTGATTTACATAATGATAAAATAATAAAGAGTGCCTCTGTCCCTCTAGTTGTCTTGTATTAAGGTATTAAAAACCCATTCAAAAATACATGAAAAGCATTTTCTCACTTTTTTACCTTTTAATTATTCCTCTTTAGAAAAGTTGTCATTTCCGTGAAAAGATTTTGCATAAATTTAGTTATTACTCTGATTTTTAAGATGACAAAACCAGAAATGACATGTCTTCTTTAAATTATTATTAAAGCAAAAAAATTCCTATATATAAACAAGGCCATGAATAAAAATTATGGGTTATTTTACCTCTGTGGCCTCTCTACCCATAACAGAACAAAGAGCAGTAGCTACAGAACAGTAGCAATGAATGCATTCTCAGGGAAGAAACACAATGAAAAATCAGGCTCACAAAACCAAATATTGTTTTTGGAGAGTCCAGCAGATTCGTCATTATTAACTGGGTTCATAGTTTCTAAAGACTTTAAACTTACAACCCCATCTCCTTAGGAGATGAGCAGAAATGGGCAGTGCACATGAATGAACTCTCTGAGTTCCAGAATGGAGCCATCTTAATTTATATGTAATCTGTAAAAGGAACTGCAGCCACCCCTGTCCTGCCTCTCAGTCACTCCTGTATGTGTTAAATTCTTAACGTCTTGCTTTGTATTTGTTGAAATGGTTCTTTATATTGACCTTATCATTTGTGATTATTCTGCATCTCTAACTAGTCTTTAAAACCTAGATTTTCTTTAAATTATGCCTTTTATTTTTTGCCTTCTTTCTCCAGTGTCCAGTATAGTACTTTAAAGTCTATTTCTTTAAGGAGAAAAAGTTTAATTAATGAACAAGATGCTGTCAGTGTAGTATAGCAAGAAGAGAAGAAAAGGCAGATTAAAGCTCCTTTTTATTTTGCTTTGTTCAATCCCCAGTTGAATGGAATAGTGTTGAGCAGCAGCCAAAACCATGGAATTTGAGATTACTTGTTTCAATATTGAATGAAGGCTCAGCTGAGAGTGATGGGTTTTAGTGCATTTTTTTCCTTTAGTGGAATTAAGGTGACTTTCCTTTTGCACATTGTGTCACCTCAATTTAGGAGCTAAACAGCTTGTGGCTGTTGGTGGGGTAGCTTAATTTTGCAGGTTTATGGGACATGATGTTTTCATAACAGAAGGGGAGAGTAGATAATAATCCTTTGAACCTTTAAGGAATTGAGATTTAACAGTTCATTATACATTTATATGCAGTTTTATGTGCGTACCTATAGAATTTAATTCATAATTTTTGAAGATCCTCACTATGAGGGATAGTGGGTGTAAGGCAGAGAGGTTTAAGGAAATAGAAGTCCCTGCTATGACAGTTCACTGTTTGGATTGGATTGAATACAGTGAAGGAAAGAAATCTAAACCATGTGATGGGGGACTTTCATTCATTGCTTAACACAAGTCAGAGCAGCATGTTTTGTGAAATTTGAATTGTTTAATATTTTAAAGTAAAGCACATTCTTTAGCATTTATATAAATCATCTAATGCACTTCTTTGGTGAAAGGGTTCTCATTTATCTGCTGCTATTTCAGTTTTAAAAGTGATACTGTGCTTTTCTTTCTTTAAAAACAAATTAGGTATATCAACTTGATTTGGGGATTATTAGTATTCAGCAAATTACTCTTTAAAGCTGCATATCAAAATATTATTATTCCTGTAATTTTACGTGTGTTATGTTTCTCATTACTGTTCTGCTCATTTGTATGCTATATAGGACTCCAGAGGCAGCTTTTGAATTTTAAAGAAAATTAATCTACATATTAAGTGGCAAGTAGACTTGTGATCCTAGAAGTTGTCATATCAGAGCACCATGCTTGGATTTTCACAGCTATTCCAGTTTTATTTTTTATTGTTACCTTGTCACTTAAGTCATTAAGTTTGAATTAACGTATACTAAGACTTATTTCAGAAACCGCTTTTCTTTGCAAAACAGAATGGACAATGATAATTTCTAGTAAATGCATAATTTATGACATGATAAACTGAAAAAGAGCTACTCAAGAAATTTTTTTATAGGAGTGTGGTAAGTTTTGAAGCATTATTCATATGCCTTTTAAAAATAATTTTGGGGGGGGGTGCCTGGGTGGCTCAGTCAGTTAAGTGTCTGCCTTTGGTCCAGGTCATGATCTCAGTATCATTGGATCCAGCCCTGCATCGAGCTCCCTGTGCAGTGGCAAGTTCTGCTTCTCCCTCTGCCCTTCCCCTCCCTTGTTCTCTCTCCCTCTCTCTCTCAAATAAATAAATAAAATCTTAAAAATAAAAAAAAAAAGAAATAAAGATAGGGCACCTGGGTGGCTCAGTGGGTTAAGTATCTGCCTTTGCCTTGGTGATGATCCCAGAATCCTGGGATCTAGCCCCACATCAAGCTTGCTGCTCAGCGGGGGTCCTGCTTCTCCCTCTCCTCTGCTGCTCCCCCTGCTTGGGCTGTCTCTCTCTCTCTCTGTCAAATAAACAAATAAACAAACAAATAAAATATTGGGTGTGGTGTGTTTCAGGAGGAGAGGTGTTTCACATGGTAATTTATCTAGTTAACTTTCCAGGTAAATTTTAAGCAGTTGGATTTTTCTTCAAAGGTTTTAAAATGTGACATAACATAGAAAAAAGTTAAATTGGGGGGGGGGTCCCTTAATGTAATTAAATACTATGGGAATATACCTACACATACGCATGTATATTTCTGTATAGTTACTGATACAGACCGGTTTAATCACTTGAGCAGAAAAGTGAACTTGGGGACTAAGTTTATTTTTTCACCATTCTGCTATGGCTTTAGAGAAATAATCCTCCTGTTCTGTTCCTCAGTTATTTAGCTATAAAATGGTGACGGTAGTACTGAAAAGGATATTGCAAATGTATTCAATCAAGTGCTTATATAATTTACAAGTGGCTACCTTTAATTTTCCAATAATTGCTTACAGGAAATGTTAGGGAAAGGTAATTACTGGCATAACCACCACCACCAGTAAATGTTTATTCAGTGCCTGTAATGCACTAGGCAAGGAGCGGGAGAGCCTGAGACCCTAGATGACTCAAGGGAGCTAGGACCAACCTTGGATCCTGCATTTACTATAATCTTTTTATAAAGACAGTAAATTTTCTAGCTCACGACTAGAGGAGAGACTGTGAAGTGAAAAATTATAGTGTCTTATTCATTCTGTGAGTATTAGGTGGAACCATATGAAATTACCATTTATGTAGATCAGAAATATGTAATGTCATGGTAACTGCATGTAGTCCCCATTTAATATTTACAGAGCCACTGGCATGTGTCAGGGATTGTTGTAGGAGCTAAAGGCATAGAAGTTAACAAAGTAGACATAATCCCTGTCCTCATAGGGTTTGCATTCTCATGGGTTCTCCAGCCAGACCTCTCTTAATCTAGTATATCCACTGCTTATTCTGCATTTCCACTTGGATGTGTTCAAAACCAAGTTACTGGTGAATATAAACAGTGCACCTAGATCTTACTTGCTTTGTAGGTAGAAATCACAGCTGGTAGGATCGTGAATATATGACTTAGCTCAAGATCTCTTTTTCTGTGTCTATCAAGATAATAGAGCCAATAAATAAGGCAGTAATTTTTATGGCACCAAATGGTGATTTTTATCTATTGAATTTTAAAATGTACTCAGACATGAAAATGGAGCCTGGTAGACTGCTAAACACAACTATGAAGTATTTGCTCTTTCTAATACATTGCGACAAGCTATTCTATATCCTTCACTACATGTGGTAAATAGATGAGACGTGTCATGACTCAGTGAATGTGCTCTGGATAGGGAGTCTATGGAGCTAGACTGGAGTTTAAGATTTGCTGTTGAGGAAATAACTATCAGGAAATATGTTAACTTTTTACATACTTAAGTGATGTGAAAATAAGTAAGATAATTACCAAGTGGTTTGAAAATTCACCCTTGAGGGATGAGACTTGTTATACAAATATAGATAATAATAATTTTCATATTCATAGTTTAATGTAATTTGTGTGGCTTTTGTTTTTGTTTTTCTTGATTAAGATACTAGAAAATTTTGTTTTGAACAAAAACCAGAAAACTTTGTTTTGGAATGTATCAAACTATGCCATTCAATCTTTGCTCAACAGGCAGATGGAGCCTCAGCAGGGGGGCCAACTATTCTTTTGTCCGTGTTCATTATAATATAGCATTGATATATTAATTTTTAAGTTAAATCCTCATGAATGAATATATAAGACATTTGTTAGGCTATTTAAAGCATCTTTTAGTATTTAAAAATATAAGCTTTAAATTTTTTTCAAGTTGATGAAATTGGGAGGGAAAAAAAAAAAAAGCATTGTCCTGGTTTGTCTTTCATCCTTTTTTGTTAGCATATCCCTGAATATAGTTTATTCGAAAGACTAGCATGGCAAAATAAATTTCATTTCTTAATGAGATAGCACATCAAAGTTGAGAAGCAAATAGATAACCTGAAGCTATACAATAAGTTTACATAGGCTTCCCTTGGTAGAGCCATCTTCCTGCATTGCTAAGAACACAGTCCATCAATAATTCAATTTAGTTGTAAGAAAGCAGCCGCTTTGCTTTGAGACTTTAATTCTGATTCTTTATCATAATTCACAAGATGAAGTAACCTATCCTTACTGTGGTGCCTGTGAGTAACATATCAATATAAGGGGAGAGGGGAAAATATTTCTTCTCTGTCATGAATATTTTATTATTTCTCAGATAGTTCCCTGGAGTTTGATATGCTGCTCCTTTGTATTAAATAATATTTATATGGTGGTTATGTGTAGTTAAGTGGTATAATGTTACAAGGGAAAAAAACCCACTAAGATAAATTCACTTAAGTTTTCTTTTCCAGATAACTTTGGAAATTCCTTTTTTTTTTTTTTTTAAAGATTTTATTTTTAAATAAACTCTACACCCAACATGGGGTTTGAAAGTACAACCCTGACATCGAGAGTCACATGCTGTACTGACTGAGCCAGGGGAGAGCCCTGTCCTAGAAATCTTTGAATTATATGAGAAATGTTTACATTTCTGTTGACATTGAATGACCCTTGTAACAAATCAACCATTCTTATACTTCATACTGGGAAGCATAGCAGTGTGCTGTTATTTGTAGAATATGGCATGACTTGCTAGATGTTACAGTAAATTAAAATGGCTTTACTTAAATAGATAATAATTTGCCTTTTATTATTATGATAGAAAGCCTTTGTTTGCTGAACACCTCATGTTTTAAGCAAATTGAAAATTACTACTAAGTTCTGAAAATAACTTTTGCTATTTTTGCATGTGTTTATCATAATGTGGTAGAGAGAACATGGACTTTGAGCAAGTCATAAAAAGGTTGCAGCCTGGCACCTTTCACTGTGTGCATTTGGACATTTCAGTTTAAATCATTTCAAGTCTCAATTTTCCAGGCTGTGAAATAGGGATAACAATACTAATTTTGCAGGGTCATTAGGACAGTCAAATGAGATCATCTGTGTTATGCCTAGTCCATTGCCTGGTATATAAACATTTTATTTTGAAAAAATTCTAGACTTACAGAAAATTGCAAGAATTGTACCCAGAGTTTCATATGCACTTCACCTTGCTTCCCCTAATATTCACATCTTAACAAACTCTTACATAATGATCAAAATTAATAAATTAACATTGGTACAGTATTAACTAGAGTCTTTATTCAGATTTCACCCATTTTCTCACGCATGTCTTTTTTGCTGTTCCAAGATTCAATCCAGGATTGCAGATTGTGTTTAATTGTTGAATCTCCTAAAATGATACCATAAGAGGTATCTGGCGCATGTGACACCAACATAACTTACTACTGGTGATATTGGCCTTGATCACTTGTTTAACTCTTGAGTTTCTCTACTATAGAGTTAACTGTTTTCTCCTCAAAATATCTTGGGGGAGATACTTTTAGGCTATGTAAATATCCTGTTTCCCCACTAATTTTAGCATCCCTCAGTGGATCTTGCCTGCAACTATTATTAGTATGGTGTTCTAATGGTTAGATTTCTCTTTCCCTATCCTTCTACATCTATTAATTGTAATTTTTCTATTAGGAAAACTGTCCCTTTCCCCCCATTTATTTATTTTTTCAGTTCTTTATAGCAGTATGTACTCATGAATATCTTGTCAGTTACACATTTCATTCTATGGTTATAATTCCATGCTTTTATTGTTTATTTTCTTGCTCAAATTGTTCCAGATTTGGACATTGAAAGCTCTTTCAGGTTAGTTCCAGTGCCTTTTGGACATGCCCCCATCCTCTTTTTAAGCACCTCTTATCCAGTACACAAAATGCTACAGGCTCATGTCTTCATTTCCCTGCCCTGATCTTAGAATCAATCAGCTCTCAATGAGGCCTTGTAAATCCCTTAATAAATTTGCCACCCATCACCCAACATACACTTTCTAATTCTTGATATATTTTGTGTGTATTTCCCTTTGATCTCCTTCAGATGCAGCCTTAGAGAATTTAGTGGAAACTGTTTGTTCCTAATCTCTAGAAAAGAGACAAAACACTTGCCTACAATAGGAGGCAAGATATCTTCTCTTTGTGCCTGAAATTGTAGAGGAATAATCTAACTTGTCATTGTACATTAAAACTTTATCTCATGACATTTGTCATTTCACTGCATGATATATTTTTCTCTCAGTTATTGCTAGCTTTTTTTAAAAAAAGATTTTATTTATTTATTTGACAGAGATCACAAGTAGGCAGAGAGGCATGTGAGATCACAAGTTGGCAGAGAGAGAGGGGAGCAGGGATCCTGATGCGGGGCTTGATCCCAGGACCCCGAGATCATGACCTGAGCCGAAGGCACAGGCTTAACCCACTGAACCACCCAGGAGTCCCTATTGCCAGCTTTTTAAATCTAATGTAATTGTTTTCATTTGGTCATCTGTTATGTAGCCAAACTTAGATGACTAGAAGATGACATGTAATCTAATAAGTGATATATATCACTGTATTGTTGTGAATTTGAGAAAATCATTTAATCCTTTTAGCAGTTCATTTTTAGAGTTATTTTGGAGCTGATTTTGTAATTATGACGGAAGTAATTTTGTAATTATGCTGAAGTTCTTGTCTGTTTTGTAGAGTCAGATTCATTTTTGACATTGATAAAAAAAATGTGTAGTTTAATATGCTACGAGTAACCACTAGAGGGTGGTCATGGGTAACCAATTACCCATTTGCTATTTATTTAAAACATTCTGACACTGAAAGATTGATGATGAAGATGGGGGAGGGGAATACCAGAAAGCAGAATCAAAAAATTGAGTGACAGTATTAAACGAAATGTACTATGAGGAGAAAAAGATTAAGCAGGACAAATACATGTAGATAAAAGGCATATACCACCAAGAATATGTGATAATTCTGAATCTTTATCCAGAAACATATTGAAATATATCAATATATATCAATATTTAAATGTCTATATAAAATATATATATTTCTAAAGATTTTTGGCTTTTAGTGATTATCTTGGTAGCTCTTCAAAATTATGGAACTGTACATATATATAGTAGACTATAAACAGTATCTTAAAATGTTTTTTTACTAATCATGCTAGATCTTTACAATTCTGTCATAGTAGAAATTTAGTTCTAGAAAATACTTGCTTTGGATTAACGTTGCCAGATAAGGAAATCTAGAAAAGCAAACTATTAAAAAAATCGACAAAACGTCTGAGAAAATGAGTGAATAGGATGGAACTAATCTGGCAGAAGTTAAATAAATTTACATTTAATTTTTACTTCAAAATGTTTGTAAAAATCAATTCCTGTATCTGTAAAGAAGAGGGAACCTTTCCCTTGGAGATTAGAAGCTCTCATCAGCTAACTTTCGTGGAGTCTTTGATTGTAGCTCAGATGATTTTTCAGTTTGCTTCTCTTGTTTTCAGCAAGTGAAAAGACCAATTTATTCAAGCTGAGCCAACTCATCTTGGACTAGAGCATTCTACATCAGTCAGCCTGCTCCTGTGGTTTTCTGGTGATAATTTGTTTTATGTTGGCTCTTCCCTTACCAGTGAGATAGAGACTAAATTGATCACCTCTTAAGAGTTACTATATTTAGTTTCTTAGGCTGTAAGAATGTGATTCAGTAAATGCTTTCACTTTAGTGAATGAAGGATTGTCTATGGTTTCTGTCTTCAAATTTTAGAAAATTTGGAATCTTAATACATTTCATTCAGCGTTATGGCATTCGTGTCAATGAATAAAGTAGACTTTTCTTTCTAAAACAAGCTTTCGGGGGGAGATGCTGAAAATTCCATCATTAATCTGTCCTTTTCCTTAAGATCAGAACACTTAGCTGAACAGATAGCCAGTTAAAATGTAAGATTACGTTTTAATTTACCAGGCAGCTGCTCCAGACCATATCCTCCAGGTGGAATTGTTGAGGCCTCTATTGAAATGATATGTTAAACAGTTAACAATATGTAGTGATAGGAATTTGCTAAATCTCTGTTGTTGCTCAAAGTTAACATTGTAATAAATACGAGCCTTCAGTCCTCTTGTGGGTGCTGCAGGGCCCAATGAACATACAGTACAAAAAAGACTCTTAGCAGTTAAGACTAGTAAATATTTAGTGAGCAACTGCAATTTGCTGGGCTTTGTGCCAGGCAGGAGGTTTACAGAAGTGAATGAGAAGTGCCTGAAATAGGCAGTTCAGGGACTAAGGTTCTTTGCCTAACTCCCCTGCAACTTAGATTCTTGTTCCTTTCTTTTCTGGATTTAATAATGGCTGCACTAGATGATGTTTAAAGCCTGTTCCAGCTCTTAAATTTTTATTCTGATAAGGAAGCTAAATTTGCCAAATCCAGACCAGTTAAATAAGTTGCCAGTTAAATCAGCAGCAGTGTGTTCTGCATGCATTTGTGTCCTTTTTCATACTTGCTTTTCTCTGCTCTTTGTAGTCCAGTTCATTGGCATGTCCCCAACTAGATTGTAGATGCAGGAGTATCAAGTGTGCCTGGTAGTTTGAAAGCCTGTGGGAAACACTAGTGTTTCTTCACTGCAGTAAGATTTTACTTCATATTTGCCATTTTTTATGATTCTAAAATCATGGTCGATTAGAAACCAGGTAAATCATGCAAGTAGCTTGTTAGAATTATTATTTCTTTGGGGAGTAGGTACTTTTCTCTGTTTTTTACTGAAGCATTTTGTTTGACTCTGGTTCAGTGTGACTTTCTGCTGGCCCTGAAGCAGCTGAGAGCAGAGAAGCAGCCTACAGCTGAATGTTCGCCGTAGATAACGGACACTTGCCTGTATTTACTTATTCATTTGCCCCATTCATAATTTTGTAATATTTTCTAGAAAGTAGAAGACTAGGATTTTAATGCCAGCTTTTCTATGAAGTAATTGAAATAACTCTTCACTCAACCTCTTGAAACCTTAGTTGGCTCATTTATAAAAGAGAGAAAACTACCTAACTTCTATACTTTACAGGTCATAAAAGGTCTAAAAAGTATCATTTTGTCACTGCTAAAGATCTATAGAAATCTAAACTATTATTATTTGAGATATTACTAAGTACTTTTTATTGCTAATCGCAGTAGTGCATTTATACTAAATTGCCCATTAGGAATTTAGAAATGATGTTCTTTCCATAATACCTGACTGAATAGGAACAATTAGAATGATGTAGCTCACACAGTCCCAGGTCACAGATGACCCTCAAACCTTGTTTTCTGATTTGTTTGGGTATAGCCCTTGAATATGAAAAAGACAAACCCACTAGCCCACACCCCACCTGCATTCCGGAAGAGATAGCTTTCCATTTTCCTCTGATGATTCTGGCAGGTTTTTTGATACACAGGTGATTTTTTTATGTGTACTGGCTTTACTGAAAGTGATCTGCTTAATCAGTTACCTTGTCAGATAAGATAGGATCATTCTGTTCAATACTTTTTCTGTGGATTTTGGCATTCTACTATTTTTTTTAAAAAAATTCTTATGAAGTAGTTGAATCAAAATTTTAAGATTTTAGCTTGATCCTGCCTCAGGGGAAATTTGAGGGAAGAAAAATCAGCATACCCGGGGGTCTAGAACTAAAAATGTTCTCCATGAATTCAGAGAAGGGGATTACGGTGTGAAGATGGAAAGAAAACATGTCCCACTTTTTGCAGTGAAACTGTAGAGGAGAGAACAAATCTTTTTACTTAAGTTCTCCAGCTGGGGCTCGTAAATTAGACTGGCATAAGACAGATTTACAAGAGAAAAACAGAAGTTTATTAACATACATAAGGCTGGTACACATGGAAACACCTAGATATGAGTAACTCAAAGGGGCAGTTGAGGTTAAACAAAAGAAAGGGGTTTGGGGCTTCCTGGCATGTGAAGGGAGCAAGTTCTAAGAAGTTGATTGGGAAAAGTATGGCAAACAAGGGTTATTTAGTAAGCTTTGTTATGCAGTTTTAAGTCTACACCTTCTCCAATGATAAGAGTTGTTTTCTTCCTGGTAGGGAGAGGGAGGTAGGTTTACACAGGGAAATTTCCTTTATGAAAGGAAAACTTAGTGGGCGCTTTTTAGAGCTTTTCTGGCATCTACTGGTTCTCAGTGACCTTTTGAAAATAATTCATTCATCAAGGAGGCGTATTTTGGGGTAGAATCTTCTGGCATCCTTCAAAATATATATAATACATATTATATATATTCACTTCAAGTGAAGTTGCAGGAGTTTTCAGAGATGCACTTGAATATAAAATGGAATCTATTTTTAACATTTCACTTTTCAAATATAAAACAAGTTTATACAAATTTCATACAAATAATTGTAGCACATAATCATAGTATATACTTAGCATTTTACAGTTTACAGATTGCTTTTGCATAGAGTGAAGTACAGGTGTCATTATTACAATATTAAAAATGAAAAAAACAGACTGAAGTAATTTATAATTGCCTAACATTATTCAGCTAGTAGGTGGCAAAGTTAGAACCAAAATCTGGGTTATCTCTCTAAGACCTTGCTGCCTCATAAGCTTATGAAAAGTTCTCCCCAATGAGAAATGAATTAACTCTTACAGAGCAGAAGAAGAATATTTAGTACACCATAGGAGGTAATTTACTGAATTATAGTAATAGCAGCAGTGTCTTCCAGCTGTGGTACAGACTTGAAATTGCTTAACTGATTTTTTTTTTTCCTAAGGTCCTATAAAGAGTTAGAGGGAATAACTAGATTCTAAGTTTTTCTGATGAGGAGCTGGAGGCAAAACATGTAGGTAATTGAAGCATTATTAAATAACACGATCTGACCCACTGAGATAGCTTTTTCTTCCTTTTATTTTTAAAAAATATTTATTTATTTTTGTGTTGGGGAGGACAGAGAGCGCACGCTCTGTCCTGTGCCCAAGACTGGGGGAAGGGCAAAGGGAGAGTTATTTATTTATTTTTGTGTTGGGGGAGAACAGAGAGCGGACGCTCTGTCCTGTGCCCAAGACTGGGGGAAGGGCAAAGGGAGAGTTATTTATTTATTTTTGTGTTGGGGGAGGACAGAGAGCACACGCTCAGTCCTATGCAAGACTGGGGAAAGGGCAGAGGGAGTGGAAGAGAATCTCAAGCAGACCCCCTGCCGAGCAGGGAGCCTGACATGGGGCTTGAGTTCATGACCCTGAAATCATGACCTGAGTCAAAATCAAGAGTTGGACATTCAACTGAGCCACCCAGGTACTCCTAAGATAGCTTTCTCTAGTTAATAATAAAACTGACTACCTTGGTAATGATAACACCAAAGCATTGAAGACTTACTCTGTGCTGGATACTATACCAGGTGCTTTATGAAAATCAGCTAATTAGTCCCCACACCAGCCCTATCTGTTAAGTATTACTCCTTCATTTTTATATATAAGGGAACTTTATAGATTGGTTAAGTAACCTGCCCAAGGTCACATAGCTAGCATGGGGTAAGACAGGATTTTAACTCAGATATTTAACTTAAAGCCCCGCTTTGACTGATATAAAATGTTGGGGTTCAGAAGCCAAGTGAACAGTCAAGAAAGAATTTTGGAGATGTCTTTGGTGCAAAAAGGATGGTTTTATTAAAATACAGGATGGAACCTGTGGGCAGAAAGAGCTGCACCAGGCTTGTGAGGAGTGACTGATTATATACTTAGAAGTTGGGAGGTGGTTAGGTATAGAGTAAGTCTCTAAGGAATTTGGAAGCCAGTTTTCTAGGACTTTGAAGAGCTAGCTTTTGTCTGGGAAAGGTCATTGACTACTGTCTATTAAAACCTTAGTCATGAGACCTTGCAGATGTGTATCTGGGCCTAATCATCTTGGAGGGTGATTGCTAACACCTATCTTGGGCGACTAGAAATAAAGAAAGTTTCCGAAGGGATTTTTATAGGATCCTGGAGGTAAGGCTAATGTCAAGCTAAGGTTGTCTTTTGCTTCTAGCAACGTATTAACATGGAAGCAGTTGAGCTCTTTGAGGACGGTCCCTCTGCCTGTCCCAAGTACTTGTCAATGGGCTGTAAGTTGTAAGGAAGTTTAATTTTTTTCCCCTATATTTCTTTTGCCTTTGTTCTCCATATCATTAACTATTAGCCTTTTCTTCTTCCCATACCCTTCAGGGCCTCCTAGTTTCCTTTGAGTATGGTTTTAGTTAGAATATGTATGATGTTTCAATGACCTTGAGAGGTAGTTAAAGAATAGTATTTGGAATCTGTAGGTGGCTGATCACAAAGTTAGTTTTACAGATAGTAATTGAGTATAGTAAGTAGGCATTTAAAAGCTGGGGAGGGGGGCACCAGATATTAAATTCCTATAGCATGCATTCTGGTTATTAACATTGTAAGTAAAACTTGAGGGAAGTGACACAAGAAGAAGTTATCAACAGGTCAGAAACTATAGAAGAGAATGAACAAGAGTGTGCTGAGCAGAGGCCATGGGAAGCTCTCATATTCTTTCCTAGTTGCCGGTCCACTTACATGTAGGAGGACCCTGCTGCTAAGCTGTGAGTTCTTGTTTATGGTAACTCAACTTACTGGGGCCAAACTACTGATCCGTGGTATGCTGAAATCTGGGCATTGAATGAGCTCCTTTGTAGTTTTAGCAGACACCAACCAGTGCTCCCCCTCCCCCAGGGTCTTCTACATACATAAATTAGAGTTCCATAGAGGGTATTATGCTCAGTGAAATAAGTCAATCAGAGAAAGACAATTATCATATGATTTCAGTGATATGAGGAATTTGAGAAAGAATACAGATGATTATAGGGGAAGGGAGGGAAAAATGAAACAAGATGAAACCAGAGAGGGAGACAAACCATAAGAGACTCTCAATCTCGGGGAAACAAACTGAGGGTTGCTTGAGTGGAGGGGGATGGGAGGGATGGGGTGGCTGGGTGATGGACCTTGTGGAGGGTATGTGCTGTGGTGAGTGCTATGAGTTGTGTAAGACTGATGAATCATGGAACTGTATCCGTGAAACAAATAGTACATTATACATAAATTAATTAGAGCTCCAGATACTTGTGGGTTAGAATCAGGTGTTTTAAAGAAGGACTGAAAATGTCCTGTTAAGAAATACCATATCCATACACTATTCTGTGCCCTCATATATATGGCTGTTTTGCCTATTTAGGTCAAGAAGATTTTCCTTTTCAAAAATAAATATATTATGGCACTTTGGGTGGCTCAGTCAGTTGAGTGTCTGCCTTTGGCTCAGGTCATGATCTCTGGGTCCTGGGATTAAACCCCACGTTGGGCTCCCTGCTCAGCGGGGAGCCTGCTTCTGTCTTTCCCTCTGAACTTCCCCCGCTTGTGCTCTTTCTCTCTCTCTCTAAAATAAATAAAATTTTTAAAACAAAAAACCTAATATCGAATACAATTATATCTGAAGGATACTTGCTTTTTAACCATTTTCACTTTATTGTACAAGCTGAGCTTGACCATAATGAATGGCAGTTTTTGTTCCTTTGCTGATGGGAGTAATACTTCATCTTGGGCTTTTCTTGTTAGTAAAGATTTTCTTCCAAGGAAGACCATATATTGTTCTTCTAGGCAATCGAATGTTTACATCATGGTCTCTGAAGGTATATACTCATAGTTTCTGAGTAGATTTGACTGTAAATACTTCTAAAAGTATAGTAATGTAAGGCCACTAGATCGTGGGTAGGACTGGTATAGAAGGTAAAGTTGTGAGAGAGAGACTGAAAGAGATAGGGTAGGAGCAGGATAAAGATGTGCCTACTTTATGATTATTCTTGAGTTCCACTGGTAACATAGTGCCCCTCAAAATAATTGCTGTCTTTGGCAGACCTGCAAATTGGTGTGTTGCCTGTGCCGTGGCTGGGATGTCAGGACTATTTGGAAGGTTGAAAACTGCCGCTCACCCACCATAAGACCAGTGTTGATTTTCTGGCATTTCCCATCACTGGACAGAGTGGGATGGAGCCCAAGAAAGTGTGTTCTTCTCCTAGTTCTCTCTACCTCTTTGTGGTTTAGTTTGAATACGTAGAGATAGTCCCTTGAGTTGTAGATGTGGACACATAGAAAGTATTCTCTAAGAAAATGTCAGCCAGCCTTCTTGTCAACTATGGACCCCAAAAGTTATTCCTTATTGCACTTTCTCGAGGCATGGACAGTGACTGGAACATTCCAAGTACCAGACCAGAAAAGCGCTGATAGCACCGGAATACCTAGAAGACTATATACCCCGGTCATCCCTTTCCCTGCCCATGATCCTGTGCTAAACAAGTACCGACCCCCACCTGTGATCTCTCTCTGCCTGCTCTCTTGCATGTACGCCCCCACACCGAACCTCTCTGCAGAAAACTTGAAGTGTCCATCTTACCAAGTAGAGAGGTTGGTTGTTCAGGCTTGAGCTGGCCACCTCCCCCCAGCTGCCAGCACCCGAAATAAATCTTTCCCTTTCTCTTTTCCAAACCCTCATCTCTTGAGTTATTGGCTTCTCCTGCGACAAGTTTATCTGGAGTTTGTTCTGCAACAGGGTTGGCAGTCCAAGCTGAGCAGCTCTGCTTTTGATTTGTCCAGCCCCCTGGAGAGTCCCTGGGATGGAGCAGTTGGCTGCAGCCATGCCCCAGGGCTTCTCCATTTATTTCCTGAGTTAGCGTCTGTGATAGATCATTCGGTAACAAAAACATTTCCCGATCAGTGTGCCTTCTGGACAGTATTTCAAGGGTTTGCTAGTCTGAAAACCAGAAAAGATGGTTTGTGTAATAAATACATGAATGGTTTGAAAAGCTTAATTAGAGTAAGGTTAGATGTACTTACATGCAGACAGTAAGTAAGTTGGAAAGAAGAGGGTGGTGAAAGAAACTAATTTCAGCTTTTCTTCAGGTAGGGAGAGTAGTTTTCTTTTCCTTCTACAGAATAGCTGACCCAGAGTCTTCTGATGAACATACAGAAATCTTGTATCTGATTAAATTCACTTTATACCTAAAAGTTTTCACAGAGATCGATGATAGTTAAATTTTTAGGACTGTCGAAACAAACAGAAGGTATTCATAAAAGATACCTAACTGAAACTTTGAACACTCTTGTTTTCACCAATGACATTTACTTATTTTGAAAGTTCTTTTTTAGTTGTAATGGCATTTGTTTTCCTGGTTGTAATTTGCTTGTCAGCAGATAGGTAGTTATGAAGCCATAAGCTACTGACTGTTGAAAACTTCAGCAGGTCTTTTTTTTTTTTAAATTTTTTAAATTTATTTTCAGCGTAACAGTATTCATTGTTTTTGCACCACACCCAGTGCTCCATGCAATCCGTGCCCTCTCCAACACCCACCACCTGGTTCCCCCAACCTCCCACCCCCCGCCCCTTCAAAACCCTCAGATTGTTTTTCAGAGTCCATAGTGTCTCATGGTTCACCTCCCCTTCCAGTTTCCCTCAACTCCCTTCTCCTCTCTAACTCCCCTTGTCCTCCATGCTATTTGTTATGCTCCACAAATAAGTGAAACCATATGATAATTGACTCTCTCTGCTTGACTTATTTCACTCAGCATAATCTCTTCCAGTCCCGTCCATGTTGCTACAAAAGTTGGGTATTCGTCCTTTCTGATGGAGGCATAATACTCCATAGTGTATATGGACCACATCTTCCTTATCCATTCGTCCGTTGAAGGGCATCTTGGTTCTTTCCACAGTTTGGCGACCATGGCCATTGCTGCTATAAACATTGGGGTACAGATGGCCCTTCTGTTCACTACATCCCAGCAGGTCTTTTTTAAGACAGAAATTGATAAGCTGATTCTAAAATTTATATGGAAATGCAAGGACAAAGAATAGCCAAAATAATACTGAAAAGAAAAAAAAAAAAACCTCTAAAGATTTCCTGATTAAGACAATGTGGCATTGGCAAAAAGATAAACCTATATAGATCAATGGAATAATAGTGTCCCAAAATAGACCCACACATTTATGGGCAAATTTGACAAGGGTACCAAAGCAATGTATTTTTTATTTTTATTTTTATTTTTAATGGAGGTAGAGTTGACATACGTTACATTAGTTTCCTGTATACAGCATAGTGATTCAATGATTCTATACATTACGAAATGCTCACCATGATAAATGTAGTCTGTCACCATATAATGTTTATTACAGTATTATTGACTATATTCCCTGTGCTGTACTTTTGATCCCTGTGACTTACTTATTTTATAACTGGAAGCTTGTATCTCTTCATCTCCTTTTCCTGTTTCACCTATGCCCTCTCCTCCCATTTCCTCTGTTTTTTTTTCTTTGTATTTATAAATGTGTTTCTGTTCAGAGCAATTTAGTAAGGAACAGAAAATATCTTCAACAAACGGCATTGAAGGGCACCGAAATATGCCACCCCAAAATATGCCGCTTTGACTTAAGGGATTGTTTTGAGCTAAGGGCAGTTGAGAACCAGCAGATTCAGGAGGAGCACTTTACCTCCTCCTCACCACCTAAAAATAAAGTTGTCTCTGTACCAGAAAGAGAGCTACTCTAGACAACTCTTATCGCCCAAGAGACTCATCTGCAGAACAATAGTCTTTATTTACCATACACATCTCCCCTCACCTCATAACTTGCCTCTCCCACCCAGAATCCCCTTTCCTTTGGTTAGCCTAAAATGGTTTGTAAACCTCAATTGTTTGGCTACCTCAACTCCTATTTCTTTGAAAGACAGCCATGAGTGCACCTACGTACATATTTAATTAAACTGTTCTCTCTTTCTCTCTCTTTTTTTTTTTTGGTGAATGTCTTTTATCAGTTTGATTCATGGGCCCAGGTAGGCCCATGAACCTAGGAAGATAGAGGGGAAAAGATCCTTCCTCTTCTACGGGGGATAAAAAAGAACCTGGACTCCTACTTCACAGTACACACAAAAAATTACCTTGAGATGAATCAGGACCTGACTTTAAAGCTTAAACGTTACGGCTTCTAAAGGACAGCATAGGAGAATACCTTTGCAAGCTATCCTAGGACACTGAGAGCGTTACCATCCAAAAAGTTGATAAATGGGCACCTGAGTGGCTTAGTCAGTTAAGCGGCTGCCTTTGGATTAGGTCATGATGCCAGGGTTCTGAGATCAGTCCCGGAATCAGGCTCCTTGCTCAGCAGGGAGTCTGCTTCTCCCTCTGCCTCTGCCTCTCTCTCTGTCTCTCATGAATAAATAGATAAAATCTTTAAAAAAAAATAGTTGATAAATTAGGGTTCATGAAAATAAAAATATTTGCCCATCTTATCAGAAGATAACATCAAGAAAATGCATAGACAAGCCACAGACTATGAGAAAATATTTGTAGCACCTATATCTGACAGCAGAGTTGTATCAAGAGCATATCAAGAATACCTACAAAGGGGACGCCTGGGTGGCTCAGTGGGTTAAGCCGCTGCCTTCAGCTCAGGTCATGATCCCAGGGTCCTGGGATCGAGTCCCACATCGGGCTCCTTGCTCGGCAGGGAACGTGCTTCTCTCGCTGCCTCTGCCTGCCTCTCTGCCTGCTTGTGTGTACTCGCTTGCTCTCTCTCTCTCTCTCTCTCTCTGGCAAATAAATAAAATCTTAAAAAAAAAAAAAAAAAAGAATACCTACAAAGAAGACATCCCAGTTTTTTAAATGGGAGAAATATTTCAACAGACACTTTACAAAATAAGGCCTATCACCAGCCAAGAAAGTATGTGAAAAAATGCTCACGAGTATTAGTCTCAGGGAAATGCAGAGTGAGTGATCACTACCTATCCTTAGAATGGCCAAAATGAACAAACTTGAGACAACACTGAACTTTTGGGAGAGTGTGGAACTCTCATGCATTGCTAGTGAGGAATAAAATAGTATGGCCAGTCTGGAAATTGTTGGCAACAATTCTCCTATTTGTTTATGAGAGAAATGAAAATATATGCATATAGGGAGTCAACTACAAGAATGTTCATGGCAGTTTTATTGGTAATAGCCAAGACCAGGAAAAGCCCAGGTGTCCATCAATAGAGTACTGGATCAACTATCTGGTATAGTCATACAATGAAACACTCCCCAGCAGTAAGAGGAAGAAACTGCTGATAATGTGACCAATCAGTCCAGCATAGCTCCTAACTCAGGATGTGAACAGGTGCCTCCTGGTGTGCTGCCTTGGCCAGCTGCCCAATCCTGGGGAATACTGAGGGGACTGGACAACTGGAAAGCATAGTTCTAGGCTGGGTTTGCCAACACTGTTGCTGAATAAACTTGGATAAACTCATTGCAAGAGAAGGCAATAACTCAACAGACAAAGGTTTGGAAAAGAGAAAGGGAAGAGTTTATTTTAGGTGCCAGCAGCCAGGGTGGTGGCAGGCTCAAGTCTTATTAATCTTCCTCTTTCTTGGTGAGATGGATGCATAGAGTTTTAGAGAGGTTCAGGTAGATAGGGTAAGAAAGCAGGCAGAGAGCATGAGATCACGAGTGTGGGGTCTGTGCATGTTTGGCACCTGATCAGGGGCAAGGAAGGGGACATGTGGGATGTGGTCTTCTAGGCATTCTGATGCTATCAGGGCTTTTCTGGTCAGGTGGTTGGAATATTCTAGACATTGCGAAGCATCTTTGTCAACACCTCAGGGAGGTGTTATAAGAAATAAGCACAATGGATTTTAGTTAGAACATGAATTAAATGGTCTTGTCTATTTCTAGTTTTAACTCTTAGGGTCTGTAGTTCAACGAAAGGGATTGCTGACAATATGTGTAATGAATTGCATGCATTAATCTCAAAAACCTAAAAAGTCACGAAGGAAGTGAGGTACAAAACACTATATACTGTATGATTCCATTTATTTAAAGTTGTAGAATAGGTAAAACTCTGGTGATGAAAATAACATCAGTAATTTCTTCTAAGTATACAGCTGAGGAAGAATGTTGACTGAGCAGGGACACCGGGAACTCTGGATTGATGGAAATGTTCTATCTCTTAATGGGGGTGTAAGTTATATAGGTACAGTGACTTGTCAAAATCAGTGAAACTATAGACTTGAGATTTGTGCGTTTCACTATATATGAGTTATACCCTCAAATTTAAAAATCTCACCCCCCCAAAATAACACAGTATTTTCCTATCTCTTAATCTCATTCTCTTTCTTACTTTAAGTATTGGACAGCTAAGTCCCACTATTCTGAGCTTTTCAGTAGTTGTTAGTTCCTGGTTTCTTTCTGTCCGACCCATTTCAAAGTCTTTCTTATACTGTTAGCTGGCTTTATAAACATGGAGTTGGGAATTTCAGGTGGGAGACGATTGCAGCAGTTCATCAAATACCTGCTTACTTCTTGCTTTGTAGAGTGAGAAAATAGAGGAAGGGATTAATTATGTTAGGAGGCATTTCAGAAGTAGAATAGGTAGGATAGATTAATTTAGGGAGTAGTAGGATAAAGGGGTAGAGAAGAGACTAAACTGCTCTATACCCAGTACAGTCTTTGGAATCAAACCAAGAAGTGGGTGAATTGATTGTTCTTAGGAAAGGATTATCCTCACCTATATAAACATTCTCTGTCTCTACCTGAGAAGTTTGTTTCCCACAAGTTTTGCACTTTAAAAAAACGTATTTATACATGAAGGACTCAAATGATGTGTATGATATGTACATCTGCCAATGGATGGTGAATTTATTCTAGAAGATACCATTTTGTACTCTGACTCTAGCTGGCACTGCTGACACAATATTGTACGGTATTGGCTTACTTTGTCTCTTTTTCCTCCGATCAGTTTGATAAAGGCTACTCTTACAATATCCGTCATAGCTTCGGAAAGGAAGGCAAGAGGACAGACTATACGCCTTTCAGTTGCATGAAGATTATTTTAACCAATCCACCAAGCCAAGGGGATTATCATGGTAAGTGCTTCCACTGGGTATATGTTTGTGAAGTGTAGAAACCCGTGAGCTCTGTGGGAAACAGTGAGACACTGTGATGGCTGTTTGCATCACCGCATTACTCGGTGATGTCAGTCATCGGTGTCAAGCTAGTGCTCCATTACTCTTCTAGTGATTTGTCTTACACCAAACCAGGTCAGCAAGAGAATTTACTCAGCTATGCTTTGGATGGTGCTGGACCAGGCTTTTCAATTCTGTTTGCCCCCTTCACCTGCTATTTTCTGTTTCTCTCATGAGTAGGAGACTGATACAGGTTCTTCAAAGGGTTTTGGAATTGAGTCCCTTGAATTTTAGAATTTTAGAATAGCCACTTCATTATTTTCAAAAGATTACCAAGGAAAGATATGTTTTATTTTCATCACTATTATCTGATTAACGAAGATTAAGTGAGGAATTTAGCAGTTTGTGGTATCAAACCTCTATCAATTCACCTCAGTTATTGTAGGTTAAAAAAAATGTCTAGAGTCAAGATGGCGGAGAAGTAGCAGCTGAGACTACTTCAGGTTGCGGGAGATCAGCTAGATAGCTTATCTAAAGATTGCAAACACCTACAAATCCAACGGGAGATCGAAGAGAAGAAGAACAGCAATTCTAGAAACAGAAAATCAACCACTTTCTGAAAGGTAGGACTGGCGGAGAAGTGAATCCAAAGGGACGGGAAGATAGAACCTGGGGGGAGGGGCCGGCTCCCGGCAAGCGGCGGAGCAACGGAGCACAAAATCGGGACTTTTAAAAGTCTGTTCCGCTGAGGGACATCGCTCCAGAGGCTTAACTGGGGTGAAGCCCACGCGGGGCCAGTGTGGCCTCAGGTCCCGCAGGGTCACAGAAGGATCGGGGTGTCTGAGTGTCGCAGAGCTTGCAGGTATTAGAACGGGGAAGCCGGCTACAGAGACGGAGCCGAGGAGTGAGCTCTAAGCTCGGGGTTACCTTGAACCGGTCCCAGGCTCGGTGAGCTCGGAGCGCGGCTGGAGGCCAGGCAGACGGGAGTAATTGGGCGCTGTTTCCTGAGGGCGCACTGAGGAGTGGGACCCCGAGCTCTCGGCTCCTCCGGGCCGGAGACTGGGAGGCCGCCATCTTCATTCCCGTCCTCCGGAACTCTACGGAAAGCGCTCAGGGAACAAAAGCTCCCGAAAGCGAACCCGAGCGGATTACTCAGCCCGGCCCCTGGTAAGGGCGGTGCAACTCCGCCTGGGGCAAAGACACTTGAGAATCACTACAACAGGCCCCTCCCCCAGAAGATCAACAAGAAACCCAGCCAGGACCAAGTTCACTTACGAGGAGTGCAGTTTCAATACCAAGGAGAGCAGCGGAATTCCAGAGGAGGAGAAAGCAAAGCACGGAACTCATGGCTTTCTCCCCATGATTCTTTAGCCTTGCAGTTAATTTAATTTTTTTTTTCTTTTTCAATTTTTTTTCTCTTCTTCTGCTAAATTTGTTTAAACTTTTACCCTTTTCTTTTTTAACGTTTTTTAACTAGTTTATCTAATATATATATATTTTTTCCTTTTTATATTTTTTTCATTATTGGTTTTCTTTTTTTATTTGTTTCTTTTTTCTTTTTTCTTTTTTTTTTCTTTCTGAACCTCTTTTTATCCACCCCCCCTCACGATTTGGGATCTCTTCTGATTTGGCTAAAGCATATTTTCCTGGGGTTGTTGCCACCCTTTTAGTATTTTACTTACTCCTTCATATACTCTTATCTGGACAAAATGACAAGGCGGAAAAATTCACCACAAAAAAAAGAACAAGAGGCAGTACCAAAGGCTAAGGACCTAATCAATACAGACATTGGTAATATGTCAGATTTAGAGTTCAGAATGACTATTCTCAAGGTTCTAGCTGGGCTCGAAAAAGGCATGGAAGATATTAGAGAAACCCTCTCGGGATATATAAAAGCCCTTTCTGGAGAAATAAAAGAACTAAAATCTAATCAAGTTGAAATAAAAAAAGCTATTAATGAGGTGCAATCAAAAATGGAGGCTCTCACTGCTAGGATAAATGAGGCAGAAGAAAGAATTAGCGATATAGAAGACCAAATGACAGAGAATAAGGAAGCTGAACAAAAGAGGGACAAACAACTACTGGACCACGAGGGCAGAATTCGAGAGATAAGTGACACCATAAGACGAAACAACATTAGAATAATTGGGATTCCAGAAGAAGAAGAAAGAGAGAGGGGAGCAGAAGGTATATTGGAGAGAATTATTGGAGAGAATTTCCCCAATATGGCAAAGGGAACAAGCATCAAAATCCAGGAGGTTCAGAGAACCCCACTCAAAATCAATAAGAATAGGTCCACACCCCGTCACCTAATAGTAAAATTTACAAGTCTTAGTGACAAAGAGAAAATCCTGAAAGCAGCCCGGGAGAAGAAGTCTGTAACATACAATGGTAAAAATATTAGATTGGCAGCAGACTTATCCACAGAGACCTGGCAGGCCAGAAAGAGCTGGCATGATATATTCAGAGTACTAAACGAGAAAAACATGCAGCCAAGAATACTATACCCAGCTAGGCTATCATTGAAAATAGAAGGAGAGATTAAAAGTTTCCAGGACAAACAAAAACTGAAAGAATTTGCAAACACCAAGCCAGCTCTACAGGAAATATTGAAAGGGGTCCTCTAAGCAAAGAGAGAGCCTAAAAGTAGTAGATCAGAAAGGAACAGAAACAATATACAATAGCAGTCACCTTACAGGCAATACAATGGCACTAAATTCATATCTCTCAATAGTTACCCTGAATGTTAATGGGCTAAATGCCCCAATCAAAAGACACAGGGTATCAGAATGGATAAAAAAACAAAACCCATCTATATGTTGCCTACAAGAAACTCATTTTAAACCCGAAGACACTTTCAGATTTAAAGTGAGGGGGTGGAAAAGAATTTACCATGCTAATGGACATCAGAAGAAAGCAGGAGTGGCAATCCTTATATCAGATCACTTAGATTTTAAACCAAAGACTATAATAAGAGATGAAGATGGACACTATATCATACTCAAAGGATCTGTCCAACAAGAAGATCTAACAATTGTAAATATCTATGCCCCTAACGTGGGAGCAGCCAACTATATAAACCAATTAATAACAA
The DNA here is from genome assembly GCF_010015895.1 of Lontra canadensis. Classification (NCBI taxonomy): domain Eukaryota; kingdom Metazoa; phylum Chordata; class Mammalia; order Carnivora; family Mustelidae; genus Lontra; species Lontra canadensis. Next base: position 14,734,243 of record NW_022631021.1, on the reverse strand, counting down.
AATCAAAGAAACACATCGACAATCATACAATAATAGTAGGGGACTTTAACACTCCCCTCACTGAAATGGACAGATCATCCAAGCAAAAGATCAACAAGGAAATAAAGGCCTTAAATGACACACTGGACCAGATGGACATTACAGATATATTCAGAACATTTCATCCCAAAGCAACAGAATACACATTCTTCTCTAGTGCACATGGAACATTCTCCAGAATAGATCACATCCTTGGTTCTAAATCAGGTCTTAACTGTTATCAAAAAATTGGGATCATTCCCTGCATATTTTCAGACCACAATGCTCTGAAGCTAGAACTCAGTCGCAAGAGGAAATTTGGAAAGAACCCAAATACATGGAGACTAAACAGCATCCTTCTAAAGAATGAATGGGTCAACCAGGAAATTAAAGAAGAATTGAAAAAATTCATGGAAACAAATGATAATGAAAATACAACAGTTCAAAATCTGTGGGACACAACAAAGGCAGTCCTGAGAGGAAAATATATAGCGGTACAAGCCTTTCTCAAGAAACAAGAAAGGTCTCAGGTACACAACCTAACCCTACACCTAAAGGAGCTGGAGAAAGAACAAGAAAGAAACCCTAAACCCAGCAGGAGAAGAGAAATCATAAAGATCAGAGCAGAAATCAATGAAATAGAAACCAAAAAAACAATAGAACAAATCAACGAAACTAGGAGCTGGTTCTTTGAAAGAATTAATAAGATTGATAAGCCCCTGGCCAGACTTATCAAAAAGAAAAGAGAAAGGACCCAAATAAATAAAATCATGAATGAAAGAGGAGAGATCACAACTAACACCAAAGAAATACAGACAATTATAAGAACATATTATGAGCAACTCTGTGCCAACAAATTTGATAATCTGGAAGAAATGGATGCATTCCTAGAGACATATAAACTACCACAACTGAACCAGGAAGAAATAGAAAGCCTGAACAGACCCATAACCAGTAAGGAGATTGAAACAGTCATCAAAAATCTCCAAACAAACAAAAGCCCAGGGCCAGATGGCTTCCCGGGGGAATTCTACCAAACATTTAAAGAAGAACTAATTCCTATTCTCCTGAGACTGTTCCAAAAAATAGAAATGGAAGGAAACCTTCCAAACTCATTTTATGAGGCCAGCATCACCTTGATCCCCAAACCAGACAAGGATCCCATCAAAAAAGAAAACTACAGACCAATATCCTTGATGAACACAGATGCAAAAATTCTCACCAAAATACTAGCCAATAGGATTCAACAGTACATTGAAAGGATTATTCACCACGACCAAGTGGGATTTATTCCAGGGCTGCAAGGTTGGTTCAACATCCGCAAATCAATCAATGTGATACAACACATTAATAAAAGAAAAAACAGGAACCATATGATACTCTCCATAGATGCTGAAAAAGCATTTGACAAAGTACAGCATCCCTTCCTGATCAAAACTCTTCAAAGTGTAGGGATAGAGGGCACATACCTCAATATTATCAAAGCCATCTATGAAAAACCCATCGCAAATATCATTCTCAATGGAGAAAAACTGAAAGCTTTTCCGCTAAGGTCAGGAACACGGCAGGGATGTCCGTTATCACCACTGCTATTCAACATAGTACTAGAAGTCCTAGCCTCAGCAATCAGACAACAAAAAGAAATTAAAGGCATCCAAATCGGCAAAGAAGAAGTCAAACTATCACTCTTCACAGATGATATGATACTATATGTGGAAAACCCAAAAGACTCCACTCCAAAACTGCTAGAACTTGTACAGGAATTCAGTAATGTGTCAGGATATAAAATCAATGCACAGAAATCAGTCGCATTTCTCTACACCAACAACAAGACAGAAGAAAGAGAAATTAAGGAGTCCATCCCATTTACAATTGCACCCAAAACTATAAGATACCTAGGAATAAACCTAACCAAAGAGACTAAGAATCTATACACAGAAAACTATAAAGTACTCATGAAAGAAATTGAGGAAGACACAAAGAAATGGAAAAATGTTCCATGCTCCTGGATTGGAAGAATAAATATTGTGAAAATGTCTATGCTACCTAAAGCAATCTACACATTTAATGCAATTCCTATCAAAGTACCATCCATTTTTTTCAAAGAAATGGAACAAATAATCCTAAAATTTATATGGAACCAGAAAAGACCGCGAATAGCCAAAGGAATATTGAAAAAGAAAGCCAGAGTTGGTGGCATCACAATTCTGGACTTCAAGCTCTATTACAAAGCTGTCATCATCAAGACAGCATGGTACTGGCACAAAAACAGACACATAGATCAATGGAACAGAATAGAGAGCCCAGAAATAGACCCTCAACTCTATGGTCAACTCATCTTCGACAAAGCAGGAAAGAATGTCCAATGGAAAAAAGACAGCCTCTTCAATAAATGGTGTTGGGAAAATTGGACAGCCACATGCAGAAAAATGAAATTGGATCATTTCCTTACACCACACACGAAAATAGACTCAAAATGGATGAAGGACTTCAATGTGAGAAAGGAATCCATCAACATCCTTGAGGAGAACACAGGCAGCAACCTCTTTGACCTCAGCCGAGCAACATCTTCCTAGGAACATCGCCAAAGGCAAGGGAAGCAAGGGCAAAAATGAACTATTGGGATTTTATCAAGATCAAAAGCTTTTGCACAGCAAAGGAAACAGTTAACAAAACCAAAAGACAACTGACAGAATGGGAGAAGATATTTGCAAACGTCATATCAGATAAAGGGCTAGTGTCCAAAATCTATAAAGAACTTAGCAAACTCAACACCCAAAGAACAAATAATCCAATCAAGAAATGGGCAGAAGACATGAACAGACATTTCTGCAAAGAAGACATCCAGATGGCCAACAGACACATGAAAAAGTGCTCCACATCACTCGGCATCAGGGAAATACAAATCAAAACCACAATGAGATACCACCTCACACCAGTCAGAATGGCTAAAATTAACAAGTCCGGAAATGACAGATGCTGGCGAGGAT